>NC_079221.1:4130408-4463650 GCF_029633865.1 Lampris incognitus
AATTGGGTTAATTGAAATTATTAATTGCACGGACAAAAAAAAGTATGCAGTAGGGACATTTACTATAAATCCAGAGGAAGATTTAGCTGCCATTGATCACAATGTATTACTGGATAAGGGGAACGGCATCAGAAGAGTTGTGCTGAATGGGTTGCCTCATCATCCTGGAGGGCTTCTTGCTCGCCTCTGTACGTGACTGGTAGGAACGAGGTAGTGAACAAGCTCGATACCTCATGCAAATAAAAGGAAATAAGACCAAAGTGTTCCTCTCTTTGATTGACAGCCACCCCAGAAGTCCTCGTATTGAACACGCCAAGCCGGTCTAGTAAATCCTATAAGCTCATCTAGTCACACTCTTGAACAGTGGAAACCCCAAAGCAGCTCGCTGTAATACTGGCCATGTGTGGAAAGCTTGTTTATGTGTGCGTGTGTGTGTGTGTGTGTGTGTGTGTGTGTGTGTGTGTGTGTATGTGAGAATGCAGCTAACTCAAAAGCCTTCCCTGCCCTGCCTGCTCCTCACTGCAGTCATGGAGAAAGGAGAACTACGTAGTGGTAGTTTTGACTTCCTTCTGAGCTTCGTCACAACGATCCTCTTCTGGGAGAGTCTCTTCTGGGAGGGTCTCTTCTGGGAGAGTCTCTTCTAGGAGGGTCTCTTCTGGGAGGGTCTCTTCTGGGAGGGTCTCTTCTGGGAGAGTCTCTTCTGGAAGGGTCTCTTCTAGGAGGGTCTCTTCTGGAAGAGTCTCTTCTGGAAGGGTCTCTTCTAGGAAGGTCTCTTCTGGGAGGGTCTCTTCTGGGAGGGTCTCTTCTGGGAGGGTCTCATTATAAATGGAGGTCTCAGCAGTAATCTCTTGGTTTTGTCCTGCCGACGAGAAAGTTCCCAAACTTTCTGATAACCTTCTGTTTGTATCTGAGCATGAGTGCCCATGTTGTGCACCTGCCCCCCCCTCTCATTCTGTCTCTCCTCTTCCTCTTTCTGTCTCGCTCTCTTCTTCCTCTATCAGTCTCTCTCTCCGTCTGTCTCCTCTTCCTCTCTCTGTCGTCTTCCCCCTCTCTCCCCTTCCTCTCTCTGTCTGTCTCCTCTTCCACTCTCTCTCTTTCTCACTTTCCAGGACAATTTTTCTTCCTTTATGGACTGTCTGATGACCATGAATCCTCTCTCTCTCTCTCTCTCTCTCTCTCGACCGCCTGGTGACTTGGGAGCCTGTTCATGATGCATCCTGCGTTTCCTTGGTCACAGTTCCGCCCTCCTGGACATTTATGCTGTCGTTTGCACCGTTCTCGTTTAAAGTTGCTGTTATACTATTTGTTCTAGCTACGACAACTTCCACATCACTCTCATCACTTCTCATCTTCATCACTCTCATCACTCCTCTCGTCCTCATCACTCTCATCACTTCTCTCATCTTCATCACATCTCTCGTCTTCATCGCTCTCATGACTTCTCTCGTCTTCATCACTCTCATCACTTCTCTCATCTTCATCACGTCTCGTCATCACTCTCATCACTTCTCTCATCTTCATCACGTCTTGTCATCACTCTCATCACTTCTCGTCTTCATCACTCTCATACTTCTCATCTTCATCACGTCTCGTCATCACTCTCATCACTTCTCTCGTCTTCATCACTCTCATACTTCTCTCATCTTCATCACTCTCGTCACGTCTCTTGTCTTCTTTCTGATGTTAAATTGTGATTTTTGTGTATTTTGTCCATCTGATGCCTACTGCACATCTGTCCGCCAAGCAGAGGGATCCCTCCTCTGCTGCTCCTCCTGACCTTTCTCCCCCTTTTGTTTTTCCTGACAAGTTTTTCCTCATTTGGCTTTAAGGTCCGAGGGGTGTCGTATGTTGTGTGCTGTTGTATGTTGTACTGATGGTAAAGCCCCTCAGGACCACCTTGTGAATTTGGGCTGTACAAATAAACTTGACTTGAAAAGACCTACACATCTGGACCAAACAGTCATCCAATTACCATCACACACACACACACACACACACACACAAACACACACACACACAAGCGAACACAACACAACACACACACACATACAATAAATCACCAATGGAACACACACACATACAAGCAAACACAGCACAACACACATATGCACACATACATACTTATACATTAAATCACAATGGAACTCACAAACACACACACACACACACACACACATACAAGCAAACACAGCACAACACACACATGCACACATACATACTTATACATTAAATCACAATGGAACTCACAAACACACACAAACATACACACATACAGACACACATACACAAGCAAACACAACACAACCCACCATGCACACAAACACATAGACACACAAACACACACAAGCGAACACAACACAACACACACACAATAAATTACCAATGGACCACTCACACACTTACACAAGCACACACACGCGCGTGGTGCCTGGAGAGTAGAGGCAGACCCACATCCACATGGCACACTGCCATCATCCTCATCCTCATCTTCATCCTCGGTGAGTGAGGGAGAAGTGCTGCCTGTGTTTCATCCTCGGCTGCAGATCGTGCTGAGGATTGCTTACAGGCTTGACAGCACAGACTACCTGCATGCGGGGGCAGGCTGTGCCAGGAAGGATCGGTTATTTGCCCCTGAGGACACCTTGTTCTGTGCATCAAAGACCCCTGGCCTGATGCTGTCTGCACACTGTGGCTGGTAATCTGTCTGCAGACACGCCAGCGTGGCGCATGACTGCACTGCTCTGGTGTTTTATCAAATTCTGCAGTCCTTGTGTCCTGCGCTTCATATTAGGGTTACAGATGAATCACTGATGTAGTTCTAAAACTGGGTTCTACATACTGTGACGGGCACGGGTAAGCAGCTCGGCTAACGGGTCGGACCCTTTAGTCGACTGGTTAACGTAGTCGCCTGTGGTGTGGGAGATCTGGGTTCGCGTCCTGGCGGTACCGGTTCCCGGGCTGCCCCCCGAATTTGCTACATCGGTGTTAGAAGTGGGATGGTGGGGGCGTCCGGCTAGCTTGGCGGTCTAGTCCGCTGCCTACCAACATGGGGATCGCTGGTTCGAATCCCCGTGTTACCTCCGGCTTGGTCGGGTGTCCCTTCACACACAAATGGCCGTGTCTGCGGGTGGGAAGCCGGATGTGGGTATGTGCCCTGGCCGCGGCACTAGTGCCTCCTCTGGTCAGTCGGGACACGTGTTCAGGGGGGGACGGGGAAATGGGGGTAATAGTGTCCCCCTGGTGAAACTCCTCACTGTCAGGTGAAAAGAAGCGGCTGGTGACTCCACATGTATGGGAGGAGGCATGTGGTAGTCTGGAGCCCTCCCCGGATAGGCAGAGGGGGTGGAGCAGAGACCGGGTGGGTTCGGAAGAATGGGGTAATTGGCCAAGTACAACTGGGGGGGAAAGGGGGGGGGCAGCATTATATAAAAGTGGCACACGATCAAATACCAATACAATAATAAATAATGATAAATAAATACAATAAAAATACAACAGCAAAAACTACACTAAACTAAAAGATACCCCCCATTGTAGTAATTAATGCAAGATCATGCACACTGGTACAACATGTTAAGACTCTCAAAGAGAAAAGACGGTTCGCTAACGTGAATAAAACTTGTATCACAAAAGTCTAGAAATGACCTGTTTGTCTGCACCCGTCCTGCAAGCTGACGCACTGCAGATACAACAGAAAGATGCACCTCCCTTTAGGGACAGTTTGGTTTAGGATCCTAATCAAAACGGATGATCCGCTGTGGCGACCCCTAACGGGAGCAGCCGAAAGTAGTAGTATAGTAGTAGCAGTAGTAGTAGTAGTAGTAGCGGTAGTAGCAGTAGTAGTAGCAGTAGTAGTAGTAGCAGTAGTAGTAGTAGTAGCAGTAGTAGTAGTAGTGGATTCCTAACTCCTGTTCAGTTGTGGTTTAAATCGATCAGGTGTGCAAAGATAGTTCTGAAGCAAAGCTCCAGAAGCCCAGACTCCACAGATTCAACGTGTTCTTGTTTTTCCTACATTTGCTTGTTTAAAGAGAAAGGAAAAGAAAAAATCAGGAATCAGGAACACGTCATTTGTCATTTCATGTACCTGCGCACATGAAATGAAACGAAATATTTCCCCCCCCAGCCCACAGCAGTGCAACACAAAGACAAAAACACACATCTAAAAACTACAAGAACACAATATATCAAACTACAAAACAAAAAAAAATCACTGTCCGAGAGAACGCCAGCCAGGACGCCTGTTGGAACTGCCGGTCTGCATGGGCTAGCAGTTAGCTTAGCCTGCGGCGCTTCCGCATCCAGTCAGACCGCCCTTGGTGTTTCCTCTTCGGGCACAACAGGCAAGGCCGTGGTCCCTGGGCCCACCGAATGCAGCAGCAGACCAAGTTCTCCCATCCGATCCAGCGCCAGCTCTCCCAGCTAGACACCTTCGACACGCCTCCCCGCACTCCACACGGCGACACCAAAAACACAGTCAACGCCAGGCGAGGCCACCGCCAGACCGCCCTCAGTGTTATCGGAACTGCCGGTCTGCATGGGCTAGCAGTTAGCTTAGCCTGCCCTGCTTCCGCATCCTGTCAGACCACCCTCAGTGTTTCCTCTTTGGGTGCAGCTCCAGCAGGGCTGTGGTCCCTGGGCCCACAGGACGCAGCCAATTCAGCGTCAGCTCTCCCAGCCATCATTTGAAGACGTGGACAGATGTGGACAAAGACACTGCATGGACGGTACTGGGTGAGGCCGCTGCAAACCTAAGTTTGTGCCACCATCTTCCCACACTGGTATGAGGTGAAGCCACGGCAAACGTGAATTCGCGCCGCCATCTTCAGACCAATTGCACAGTAGGATAGGCATCATCGCATTTTTTATTCCTCAGCACCAATTTTAGTAACTTTAAAGGGAGCATAGTATGTCTGAAAATTACAGTGATCTTTAACTGTAAGTGATATTAAGAGGGTGTTGAAGATGGCGTTTTACCTTGAGAAAAACTACATGTCCTGGGTGAGGAGATAAAGATGAGATGGATATACACCGAGGTAAGAAGGAAACCTCAGTGCTGATGAAATGTTATTATGCATAACGCACAAAATGATGAGTACAAGTGAGAGGAGAGAAGAGGAGAACTGCAATACAAATCAGCCATCCTCTCCAACAGTGTCATACGTGAGCCGTCTCCATTCTGTCCATCAGCATTCTCAACTGAGGCTTTTTCCTAAAGGTTGCTTTGGACAGTTGGGAGCGAGAGATTGAAATTCTTGCAGAAATCCCCCCCGTTGTATCGTTTGTGGGGTTAAAACGTCCACCAAAACATATCGTTATGCATGTAGACCATAGAGTCTTTGCCTGATGTGTTAGCTCTTAAATACGTTGTGCCAGGAGTTGGTCCACTCCAAGGATCGGGTCCCCCGGCACAAACAGCAATACAGTGTATGCTGTTAAGTGCCAGGAGGGTTGCCGTGACTTGTACGTCAGGGAAACCAAACAGACGCTGGCCAAGAGGATGACACAACACAGGAAAGCTAACACGTCAGACCAGGACTCCTCAGTCTACACCAACTACAGACCAGGACTCCCCCGCAGTCTACACCATCTACAGACCCGTGGCTACTCTTTCAGGGATGAGGATCCTCTGTGAACAGTACACATGGCCATTGTAACTCTAGTTAATGGTCACGCCCATATTTACATATGAAACCGATCGTTGGTTTGGGTCGTTATGCTATGTATTGTTTATAAGGGTGGGGATACCTGCAGTCAGGTGAGACTGAAGAGGTCACTTATGCCCCTTTTCCGCTGCAGCGTACTGGCTCAATTCAACTCTACTCACTTTGTTTGGTTTTCCATTGGGCAAAAGTTAGGGATTGTATCTGGTACAGGTAGTTTTTTTGGTATCACCTCCGTCGAGGTTCCAAGTGAGCTGAGCCGATGCTAAAAGGTGACATGAAAATACCACTATAAATAAATAAATAAAATGTAAATATTAATAAATAATAAACATATTTATTTTTATTCAAATATAAATAAAATCTTTAAAAAACAAACAAACAAACTAGTCAACACGCCCACAAATGACCAGCGGGGCTTCGCCGTGAGAGGATCACATCTGCAGTGGAAAACCGAATCCCAAAAAGTAAAGCGAGTGGAGTCGAATAGAGTAGGTACCATGCAGTGGAAAAGGAGCATTAGATGAGTGATGAAACGTTTCTCTCAATAAACGCTGTGTCCAGATGAACTGATTCACCACTGTGTCCACCAAAACAGTCTGCATCTCTACCTGTCTCTGCAACATAGCCAGTCACCACCGGAAATCGTCACCCCTGATGCAAGACAGATGAATGTTGGTGCTCTTGGGGGGCTTTCATCAGTTCCTTTACTCGATAGGAACTCTGCATTTGCCCACTGTCATAGCTCAGCAACTGATAAATGGATGAAAAAGGCGCCGAGTTCACTTCTGATTTCCAAATCCCCAGTTTCAAGACTCTGTTGTATGTTGGTTCAAATGCTGTGTGGGTATGTTGTTTAGTTGCACAGTGTATTTACCCAGTGTAATCTCAAATGATGTGTGTTGTATGGTCTACGTTTGTTGCGTGTGCGCGCTATTCGTGGCCAGATTGGATGTTGGTGTTGGAAACCACCGTTCTCCTGCAGCCAGCGACCGTACACCACCCTAAATATATCAGGGACAAACATAGAGATGAGCAGGCCACTGAATCCCAGACTTTAACGGCCTCCTAATGACCGTAAACTACTTTCAACCTGAAACGACCGACTATCCACACACAGCAGCGCACAGGAATGTCAAAAATAGGCACATCGGCCCGACAGTTTGCAGAGGCCTTCTGTATTCATGCCTCTAGCTCCAAGAAAACCCTAATGGAAGACACCCGCTGTTATTTCGTAGTCACTGTGGAAGGGGAGCGGGGCAGAAGATCACACTTTTGAAAGTAAACGTAGATATTTTGAAGACAGCCAGAAGAGCAATAATTTGATACAGTGGGAGCCGTTTCCTGAGGTGCTCGGTTTTCAGCTTTGTTTCTTTTCTCCCGTTTGACTTTTTAGCATTCCCCGTTTTACAAGACGTGGATTTCGGCACGTCAAGTTTTCATCTGAGGTTTGAGGTTTTCCCCTGCAGAAGGTTGGCAATGCCTGGATCTGAGTCTCGTTCTCCCCAAATTCCCCCGAGAGGTTGGTGGGAGGTGCCTTCGGAGGCCCATTTAATTTGCAAACAATTTAAAAAAAACACAAAAGAGATTCGTTTCTGTGCCCTCTGGTGCTGATTAGCAGCTTAGCAGCGCACCCTCCCACTTCTCCTCCCGTGCCCCCTAGGAGCGTTTATGTAAAATCACTGGAGTCAGCATATTTTCACCTGTTATGTCAGTAAACTTGACTGGGACGATGGCGGTTAAACTTTACTCCTTTGCAGGGCTGTTTTTTTCCCTCCTCTAGCAACAATAACAATATGACACCACATATTACGCAGCCTGCGAGTCTGCAGCCGCGACCAGCTAGAGCGCTACATCTTCATGTTGGCCCATCTGTAGATACCCATGACAGGATTGGCTGTCCGGAGGAAATCACTGCACCAATTTTTGAAATGTTTCATTCATCAAAATGTTCCTTGAAAAGGTGTGCTAGTTGTGAATGCAGATTTGACTGTAATATTTCTAAAAGGAAAATTCAATTAGAGATGTAAAGGCAAATGATTGGCACAATCATCCAAATGTGCACGGCTCTGAGTCCCTCATACACAGCCACACAAATGTGAACCGTGTTTTACGGCAGTTGTCACACAGGGTATTGTGAAGCCTTTTGTCTCCCCGTCGGACTTCTGCCCCCTGAATTCACTGCATTGGTGTCAGAAGGGGGACGGTGAAACCGTGAGGCCATCGGAAGCGCGTGCACCCAGAGGCGTGAGGGGGCTGGTATGCTGAGGGGGGTAGTGTAACGACCACGAATGACTGGACTCGCTGGCCCTTGGCTAACGGATCAGACCCTTTAGTTGACTGGTTAGAGCAGTCGCCTGTATATATATATATCCAAACTGCTTATCCTACTTAGGGTTGTGGGGATGCTGGAGTGGAGCCTATCCCAGCAGTCATTGGGCGGCAGGTGGGGAGACACCCTGGACAGGCCGCCAGGCCATCACAGTATATATATATACACACATACATAAACATAAAAACTATCATCTATAAATACTTCATACACCATGAACAAAACGCTAACAAATGATTTATGAAGAGGTTATATCAGCTGGAAATTGACAAGAGATCGCGAGTTAACCCCAAACACACCCAGAAAATCCAAATCAAAGCTTTTTCTATGAAAAATGTGCGATTCAGATATATCACTTAATTATGGTTCTGGTAAATCTGCCATCAGTGATTTTAGTTTGTACAATACCATTTTTTTTTTTTAAGATGATTTTTTTTTTTTTTTGCTTTATTGTAACAATGTCAGTAGAGAGACAGGAAAGATGGGAGAGAAAGGGGGGATGACATGCAGCAAAGGGCCTGGAGCGGATTCGAACCCAGGCCGCTGCAGTAAGGACTCAGCCTGACGTGGTACACACTCCACCAGGTGAGCCACCGAGGCGCCCCCGCTATTATTCTTCATTATTATTCTTATCGTTAGTACTAGTACAAGTAATAGCAGCAGCGGTAGTGGCAGTAAGAGCAACAGAAGAACTAGAAGAGGTTTGATGCAAAACATGAACGGAATAACTGTACTGATTACTGCTAAAAATCTTGACGACTACACAGTTCGCTTTGTGTTATTTGTGCTTTTGTGCATACAAGTCTTATGTGTAGCTGCTTTCTGTAAAGCTCTCGTGAATTGTCATCTCAAAAGTTTTGAACTAAAATTCAACAGACGACCTCTTTAACTTGTTATTTACTGATATTTCCTGAACTACTACAGTCCATTGACTGATCATTTGTTAATGGAATGTTCAAGATGTATTTACAAATGACTGTTAGTATGTCGTGTTAGTTCTGAACCAATGCATGGCGTGCAGCAGAGAACGTTTCCCCTTACCCATTCTTGTCCATACTTGTCCATACTCTGGAGTCCATAAAATGAACATAGGTCCTGAGGCACTGGACTAGACACTCCCTCGTAGGGCAAACCAAAGGCTCAGTAACCGAACCTACAAAAGAAGCATACTTTATTCCATGTTTCCTTGTGCGGGAAAATGGCGGCGCAAATTCACGTTTGCAGCGGCCTCACCCAGTACCGTCGATGCAGTGTCTTTGTCCATGTCTGCGTCTCAGTTTATTCTTCATTTGTTGGCTTAAAATGTGGCAATATGTAGTTGCTGACAGAGGATTTGACTTGCTTCTGTTTTGCTCTCCACTGTTTTCTGTCCCCGGCTTGATCCTCTCCTCAGCAGGGCTCCACAATGCACCTGCAGGGATAAAGACAGATAGGGTTTTTATCTCAGTGCATGCTGGGGGGCTCAGTTGTGAACTGTATATTCTGGGCTGCAGGAGAACTAGCGCGTCATTTACCCACACAGATAGTGGCTTTTTTGATCATGAAAAACGTACCTCCTCTACACCTTTTCTCACCACCTCAACACCCATCTCGTTGAATTACGAGGCCCGGCTTTGATTACCCTCGATTTACTCTCATTATAGCCCAACACGCCACGGAACTGTTATTACCTTTCCAGAATGGGCTTGAGCTGATTTGAGTTTTTTCCTCTCGTTCCTCTTCCAGACTTCAAATATACCATCAAGTCAATCGTATAGTTTAATTTGTAATAAAGAGCTGCCGGCGTGTGTTACAGATACGGGCTGTGGGTCAGAGCATTGCTCTCGTCAGTGTGCAACACGGTGGGTGGCCAGTGTTCAGATCCTTTAGATCGTTGGTTCTCAACCTGGGGATAGGGACCCCCAAGGGGGTCACGAGATAATTTCTGGGGGTCACCAGATAGTTGTGGAGAAAACAAGCGCGAAACCTTCCAGACACATGGTGCACCATCCACCCCTCCATCCATCATCCGAACCACTTATCCTGCTCTCAGGGGCGCGGGGATGCTGGAGTCTATCCCATCAGCCATTGGGTGGCAGGCGGGGAGACACCCTGGACAGGCTGCCAGGCCATCACAGAAGCGTGATGGCCTGGCACATTCACACCTAGGGACAATTTAGTACGGCTGACTCACCTGACCTACATGTTTTTGGACTGTGGGAGGAAACCGCAGCACCTGGAGGAAACCCACGTAGACACGGGAAGAACATGCAAACTCCAAACAGAGGACGACCTGGGACGACCCCCAAAGTTGGGCTGCCCCGGGGCTCGAACCCAGGACCTTCTTGCTGTGAGGCGACTGCGCAAACCACTGTGCCGCCCGGGTTGAAATAATGTTCAATACATTTTGCTGTTTGGTAAGTACCACTACTGCAGTCAGACACAACTGGGCAACCGGGAGGAATTTCATACGGTCTACTCCAGGATTTTGGATCTTTGTGGATCTTACGTAATAAGTAAAATCTTCAAGGACAGGGATTGTCACTACCCTTCATATACATATTTTTCTAACCCACAGCATACCTTATATGAAAAATAGGTGTACTGTCTCTTTAGTTGCTGTGCCGTCGCAGTATAAAAGGCAGTAGTGCGTTCTGCGCTGGCCTTCAGTATACCTAAAACTTCTTGGAGAGCAGTACAGTACTACACAATCATTCTTCATATCAGGATCTGCATGGAAAAACATTGCAGGCATTGAATGTTACAGAAATCAAACATTAAACATTGTCACCTTTAAAAAGCGTCCAATTTCTTGTCATGTGACTCAGCTGACGACATACGTCAGCAATAACAGCGTCTGTGCAAATACCAGGGACCCTTTTTAAGCGTCAGCTTCTTAAGAGGGCCCTGGGATCCAGCGGTCTTGGTGGCTATTGTCCGTGGAGGAACAGTGGTTGAGAAAATCGAAGGACAGCAAGGACAACAGCAGACTAACAGCAGGTGCATTCCAGAACAACAGTGTTTTTTTTTCTCTTCCCCCTTTTTCTCCCCAATTGTATCCGGCCATCCCTGTGATGGACTGGCAGCCTGTCCAGGGCGTCTCCCCGCCTGCCGCCCAAAGACTGCTGGGATAGGCTCCAGCATCCCCGCCACCCTGACAGCAGGATAAGCGGTTTGGATAATGGATGGCTGTATCCAGCCAATTACCCCACTCTTCCGAGCCATTCCGGTCACTGCTCCACCCCCTCTGCCGATCCGGGGAGGGCTGCAGACTACCACAGGCCTCCTCCGATACATGTGGAGTCACCAGCCGCTTCTTTTCACCTGACAGTGAGGAGTTTCAACAGGGGAACATAGTGCGTGGGAGGATCACGCTATTTCCCCCAGTTCCCCCTCCCCCCTGAACAGGCGCCCCAACTGACCAGAGGAGGCGCTAGTGCAGTGACCAGGACACATACCCACATCCGGCTTCCCACCCGCAGACACGGCCAATTGGGTCTGAAGGGACGCCCGACCAAGCCGGATGCAACACGGGGATTCGAACCGCTGATCCCTCAGAACGAAAAGAAAATGTATATAGTTGATATATTAAAGACCAAATCAAAGATAAGAGTAGGACGCACGAATTGTGGCGATCGAAGGACAGAGAGGACAACAGCAGGCTAATAGCAGGGACCGTCTGATGCGCTTGCACGCGAGTGACCACAATTTGTGTCCATGAGCGAGTGGCCACAAGCTGCAACGCATAACCCACGACGGCAGTTCCACGGCGCCGTGGTAAAAATAAAATAACATATTTTAGACTGGGGAATGGTTTCTACATTACACTGCCTGTACCAGTGATATAATAATTATATTATATTATAATCTGCCTTAGAATAAATGTTGTGAGTGTTTGTGAGAGTCAAAGCATGCATGGACATGAGCGCTGATTGGACAAAAAAAAAAAAGAAAAAAAAAGAAAAGAAACTCTTTTTCATTTTGGTACATTAGCGCCACAGTATCATGCTCTACCCGCTTCCGGTGTGGATGATGGCGGCACGAATTCACGTGGCACGAATTCACGTTTGCAGCCGCCTCACCCAGTACCGTCGATACAGAGTCTTTGTCCACGTCTGGATTTTTGTCTTCGTTTGTTGGCTGGGAGAGCTGGCGCTGGATCGGCTGCAGGAGCTTGGTCTGCTGCGCTGTGGGGCCAGGGACCGCGGCCTTGCCTGGAGCTGTGCCCGGGGGGGTGGCACCGGGGGCAGTCTGGTGGGGCGTGGCAGTGGGGCCTGCTGGGCTGGCTGCTGACCAATGCAGACCCGCAGTTCTCATGGCATCAGGGGGCGGTCTGGCGGCGGCCTCACCTGGCGTTGACTGGTGTTTTTGGTGTGCGGGGAAGTGTGTCGGGGCTGTCTGGCTGGGGGGGGCTTGGTCTGCTTTGTCCGGTTGCCACGGGGACCGTGGCCCCTGCCTGGAGCTGCGCTGGGGGGGGGGGGGGCACACAGAGGGCGGTCTGACAGGCTGTGTAATCGGGGCAGGCTAGGCTAACTGCTAGCCCCTGCAGACCAGCGGTTCCGACAGTCATCCTGGCTGGCGTTTGTTCTCTTGGACAGTGATTTTTTTTTTTTGGAGTGTATATGTGTTAGTTTGAATGTGTGTGTTCTTGTAGTTCTTAACTGTGTTTTTGTGTGTATGTTGTACTGCATTGGGCTGGGGGAAGCGGCATTTCGTTTCGCTTCATGTGTGCAGGTACATGAGGTGAAACGACAAATGAAGTGTTCCTGGTTCCTGATTTACCAAGCAGCTACAGCCCCTGTTGCGAGCTATCACACGGAACAACAGAACAATCGTGGAGCGAGAGCTTCTCAGAAAAACAACTTCACCTCAAGACTCGGGCCAACAGGAGATGTCTTGAAGCAGGTTACCTGAAAGTCCAACAATAGCACCATCAACTGAGTAATGCAAGGTGCTGGCGTCTCCAACAGAGCCCTGTGCTCCAAGAAGATTCAAATATCCCCCCGATGTTCTGCAATATGGATTTATCCACATAGCCGAAAACGACGGGGAATCCCAGTGTGTTATTTGTTCAGGAGTGCTTGTACATGAAAACTTAAAACCAGCTAAACTTCAGAGACATTCCAACATGGGGGACCGCCTGTTTGAATCCTCGTGTTACCTCTGGCTTGGTCAGGCGTCCGTACGGACACAACTGGCCCTGTCTGCGGGTGGGAAGCCGGATGTGGGTATGTGTCCTGGTCACTGCACTGGCGCCTCCTCTGGTTGGTCAGGGCGCCTGGTCAGTGGGGAAGGGGAACTGGGGGGAATAGCATGATCCTCCCACGCACTATGTCCCCCTGGTGAAACTCCTCACTGTCAGGTGAAAAGAAGTGGCTGGTGACTCCACATGTATCGGAGGAGGCATGTGGTAGTCTGCAGCCCTCCCTGGATAAGCAGAGGGGGTGGAGCAGAGACCGGGGCGGCTCGGAAGAGTGGGGTTATTGGACAAGTACAATTGGGGAGAAAAAGGGGAAAAATCAAACTTAAGAGACATTTGGAAATGAAACACTACGGTGGTGAGGGAGTACGCTACAGAGGGTGGTGAGGGAGTACGCTACAGACGGTGGTGAGGGAGTACGCTACAGAGGGTGGTGAGGGCGTATGCTACAGAGGGTGGTGAGGGAGTACGCTATAGAGGGTGGTGAGGGAGTACGCTACAGACGGTGGTGAGGGAGTACGCTACAGAGGGTGGTGAGGGAGTATGCTACAGAGGGTGGTGAGGGAGTACGCTATAGAGGGTGGTGAGGGAGTATGCTACAGAGGGTGGTGAGGGAGTATGCTACAGAGGGTGGTGAGGGAGTATGCTAGAGAGGGTGGTGAGGGAGAACGCTACAGACGGTGGTGAGGGAGTACGCTACAGACGGTGGTGAGGGAGTATGCTACAGAGGGTGGTGAGGGAGTACGCTACAGAGGGTGGTGAGGGAGTATGCTACAGATGGTGGTGAGGGAGTATGCTACAGAGGGTGGTGGGGGAGTATGCTACAGAGGGTGGTGAGGGAGTATGCTACAGACGGTGGTGAGGGAGTATGCTACAGACGGTGGTGAGGGAGTATGCTACAGAGGGTGGTGAGGGAGTATGCTACAGAGGGTGGTGAGGGAGTACACCACAGACGGTGGTGAGGGAGTACGCTACAGAGGGTGGTGAGGGAGTACGCTACAGACGGTGGTGAGGGAGTACGCTACAGACGGTGGTGAGGGAGTATGCTACAGAGGGTGGTGAGGGTGTACGCTACAGAGGGTGGTGAGGGAGTACGCTACAGATGGTGGTGAGGGAGTACGCTACAGACGGTGCTGAGGGAGTACGCTACAGATGGTGGTGAGGGAGTACACCACAGACGGTGGTGAGGGAGTATGCCACAGATGGTGGTGAGGGAGTACGCTACAGAGGGTGGTGAGGGCGTATGCTACAGAGGGTGGTGAGGGAGTATGCTACAGACGGTGGTGAGGGAGTACGCTACAGACGGCGGTGAGGGAGTATGCTACAGAGGGTGGTGAGGGAGTACGCTACAGACGGCCGCGAGGGAGTACGCTACAGACGGCGGTGAGGGAGTATGCTACAGACGGTGGTGAGGGAGTACGCTACAGACGGCGGTGAGGGAGTACGCTACAGACGGTGGTGAGGGAGTACGCTACAGACGGCGGTGAGGGAGTACGCTACAGACGGTGGTGAGGGAGTACACTACAGACGGCGGTGAGGGAGTACGCTACAGAGGGTGGTGAGGGAGTACGCTACAGACGGTGGTGAGGGAGTACGCTACAGACGGCGGTGAGGGAGTATGCTACAGAGGGTGGTGAGGGAGTACGCTACAGACGGCGGTGAGGGAGTACGCTACAGACGGTGGTGAGGGAGTACGCTACAGTGGGTGGTGAGGGAGTACGCTACAGACGGCGGTGAGGGAGTACGCTACAGGCCCTGCTAAGCCCGTGGCAGCGTCATATGAGGTGAATTGGAGTCAGACCATAAATTACTATGGTTTGCAGGGATCAGATGGATTTCTCGAGGTAAAATACTGACCAGCCTGTTTGAGCTGCATGAAGAGGTCCGTGTCTTCCTGTCAGATTGTGGTTCTTACCTCACTGACCACTTGACTGACCCGAAGTGCGCCGCTGGCCTCGCATACCTGGCAGACATTTCTGACAAACTGAACTGTCTAAGCACATCCCTCCAAGGCACAACACAAACGCCCTTTCTCTTTCTGACAAGGTAACAGCATTTGAAAGGAAACTGGAGGGATGGGCCGTGCGAGTCGAGGAGGGTGGTGTTGAAATGGTCCCTGATCTCCAGGACTTTGTGGACAGTTATGACATCATACGCATCCAAACAATGGAAGGAGCAGCTGCCACTCATCTTAGAAGCCTGCTTGACAGTTTCAACAGATGCTTCCCAAAAGATGACACACCAGAGAGATACGACTGGACACGCCAGCCTTTCAGCGCCTCTAGTGCGCAACACTTGTTGCAGGAACTGGAGGATGCCCTGTTGCATCTTTCTACTGACCGCACATTACAGACGGCTTTCACACCATGCACACCGCAAGGATTCTGGCTGTCAGGGCCTGCGCAATTCTCAGGACTATCAAAAGCCGCAGTGGATGCACTTATTCCTCTTGGATCTACATATTTATGTGAAAACATTTCCCACACTGACATCCAGGAAGAACAAACACAGATCCCGGCTCCTCAGGGCTGGAGATGACCTTCGTGGGGCAGTCTCCAACACCAAGCCAAGAATATGTTTGCTTTGTTCAAATAAGCAGGCCCAGCCATCCCACTACCATGTGTCAGGGTGAATGATGTCCCTGCTACATAAACAAAAAAAAAAAAAAGAACGGGTGTCTGGGTAGCATAGCAACATGGGAACCGCTGGTTCGAATCCCCGTGTTATCTCCGGCTTGGTCGAGCTTCCTTACAGACACAATTGGCCATGTCTGCGGGTGGGAAGCCGGATGTGGGTGTGTCCTGGTTGCTGCACTAGCGCCTCCTCTGGTCGGTCAGGGCACTTGCTCGGGGGGGAGGGGGAATTAGGGGGAGTAGCATGATCCTCCCATGCGCTTCATCCCCCCGGGGAAACTCCTCACTGTCAGGTGAAAAGAAGCGGCTGGTGACTCCGCATGCATCGGAGGAGACATGTGGTAGTCTTCAGCCCTCCCTGGATCGGCAGAGGGGGTGGAGCAGCGACGGGGACGGCTCAGAAGAGTGGGGTAATTGGCCGGGTACAATTAGGGAGGGAAAAAAAGGGAAAAATCCCCCCCCCCAAAAAATTAACTGACTGATATTAGGCAGGGCGGCACAGTGGCGCAGTGGTTAGCGCGGTCGCCTCACAGCAAGGTCCTGGGTTTGAGCTGCGGGGTAGTCCAACCTTGGGGGTCGTCCCGGGTCATCCTTTGTGTGGAGTTTGCATGTTCGCCCCGTGTCTGCGTGGGTTTCCTCCCACAGTCCAAAGACATGTAGGTCAGGTGAATCGGCCGTACTAAATTGTCCCTAGGTGTGAATGTGTGTGTGGTTGTGTGTGTGTGGTTGTGTGTGTGTATGTCGGCCCTGTGTGATGGCCCGGCGGCCTGTCCAGGGTGTCTCCCCGCCTGCCGCCCAGTGACTGCTGGGATAGGCTCCAGCATCCCCGGGACCCTGAGAGCAGGCTAAGCGGTTCAGATCATGGATGGATGGATGATATTAGGCAACAAATCTTTAAATGGAAGTCTGTCAAAAACTGAGTGAACAGATAAACTCTCCATTGTTACAGGGAAATGTACAGAATCAACTGATACAAACAGAAGAGGTGTAAACAGATATGAAAACAGTTCTTAAGTTAAGGCCTGTAAGACCATAAGGCTCTATACATGTTAGCAAGCCCAGTTATATGAGAATATATTTCCAGCTATTATTGTTCATTTAGGCCTGAAGCAGACATGTTGGCTGTTGATTGCGATGGTTCTGTCATTTCAATACATGTAAACACACTAATTAAAGCCGAAACTGAATGAGTTGTTGTTCTGTCTGCAGGCACAGCAGTGGTCCTCCAGTGTGAGTGTGGTAGCGTTTATGTGTTATACTGCAGTAGTCCCTGAACGGTCTCGGCCAGATTGTTTATGAGCCATCAATGTGTTTGCATCGGGGTGTTGTGAGTTACATGTCCCAGTGCTGTGTGTGTGTGTGTGTGTTTGGGGGGGGGGGGGGGGTCCGCGACTCAAAAACGCTAAGAACCACTGCTCTATAGGATCACATGCTCTCTATGTAGACCAGAGACCACCACAAACAGAGTAGAAGCCCCGGGGGGCTCACGTCCACAAGCTGCACTTCTGCTTGATCCCACATTGTACAGACACGACGACGCCATCTGACACCACGCCCGACAAAATAACATTGTCTTTGGCCTGTCACACATGATGCATCCAACACATCTACAAATCTCCAGCCTTATCTCAAATTAATTTCATCCTGTCATGTCATTATTATTCCACACTTGTCAGATTATTACACACTTCCTTCCGCTTCCGGTGTGGGAAGACGGTGGCGCGAATTCACATTTGCGGTGGCCTCACCCAGTTCATCCATGCAGTGTCTTTGTCCACGTCTGCGTTTAAGTTTTTGTCTTCGCTTGTTGGCTGGGAGAGCTGGCGCTGGATCGGCTGAGAGAGCTTGGTCTGCTGCACTGTGGGCCCAGGGACCGCGGCCCTGCCTGGAGCTGCACCCGAGGTAACACCGGGGGCGGTCTGACAGGATGCGGAAGCGGGGCAGGCTAAGCTAACTGCTAGCCCATGCAGACCGGCGGTTCCGACAGTCATCCTGACTGGTGTTTGTTCCCTTGGACAGTGATTTGCTTGGGTGTGGATATGTGTGTTAGTTTGAATATGTGTGTTCTTGTCGTTCTTACATGTGTTTTTGTGTGTATGCTGCACTGCTGTGGGCTGGGGGAAAGGGCATTTCGTTTCACTTCATGTGTGTAAGTGCATGAGGTGAAATGACAAATAAAGTGTTCCTGATGAATAAATGTGTCGAATCCAGATCAACCAAAAGGCAAACATATGATTAATGTGAGGAAAGAAAGAAAACTGGCCAACAATAACTGGTTTACTCATTAACCATCGAGCTGAGTAGTGACAGCAGATGCTTGTTTGATAGACATGTCTCAGATACAGACTCAATCACTGTAAACGGGAAGGACCAAGAGGGGGGGAAAACCATGGACTCCAAACAAAAAGAGCCTCTCTGCAAGCGAAGCAATACCAGCATATTTGTGATGCATGGGTCACCTCTAATGGCATCTGGTCGGGATCGGGCTCATTGTCATGCACCCCGTTGTGCTATCTGCATCTGGTCCCCATGCAGTGCTCATTGAAGTGAGCCACACAAAGCCTTATCTGGTGGGATGGGGCGAGAGGGGGTGGCTGGCGGGGGCACAGAATCAAAGTGACTACATGTCTATCAGTGTATTGTGCAGAATTTTTCAAAAGGAGAGCCAAATACTCCACAGTGCCTTCCGAGTCAGTCAACTAAAACCGGACAAAACCCTGCAGTTTAAATGCACATAAAATCTCCCTGTTTGTTTCAGCCAGGAAGTGCAGAGTAAAATACCTCACAAAAACCATCACCATGACAACAACTCACTATCATTAAATTTGGGATGAGCCTCGCTGTAGTTGCCAATTTCAGGTTAATGACGATGGCGACGATAATTAGCGATGGCAAAATTGTGCTTATTCTGAGATGATTAAAGCAACTTGGAGAACGCTCACGTTACCGTTGCAATTAATGCCGGGTGAACGGTGACATTCGGTCTTAAACAGTGATTATTTGTTGACACTTATTAAACAAATATATGTGTTTTTGCTCACGGTATCTAATCTGCAGTCATAATGAGCTCTTGCAAAGGAGAATGCCGTTTGATGCACATTTCTTGCATACACGATTTTTCAAAGAAAAAACAAAGTCTGCCTATGTAATCACAGCAAATATTTATGTATGTATTTATTCATTTACTTACTTATCTGTTTACGAATTTTGATTATTTTTTCCAGCGTACATGCAGAACAAATACTTCTGGGATTAATTTTCGATGTGTTGTTCTAATGCCACACACAGCGGTCTGTGACCTTGGTCTTGGAAAAGGCGCAATATAAAACAAAAACTATGGGGCGTCCGGGTGGTGTGGTGACAATTAATGGCATCATTACCACCCTCTCTCTTAATGATCTCCATGAAATAAGGAATGAGGGTGTCTGGGTAGCGTAGCGGTCTATTCTGTTGCCTACCAACATGGGGATTGCCAGTTAGAATCCCCGTGTTACCTCCAGCTTGGTCAGGCGTCCCTACAATTAGCCGTGTCTGCCGGTGGGAAGGATGTGGGTATGTGTCCTGGTCACTGCACTAGCGCCTCCTCTGGCCAGGCATGCCGTCTGTTCAAGGCAGAGGGAGAACTGGGGGGAATAGCGTGATCCTCCCACACGCTACGTCCCCCTGGTGAAACTCCTCTCTGTCAGCTGAAAAGAAGCGGCTGGCGACTCCACATGTATGGGAGAAGACGTCTGTCGGCAGCCCTACCAACATGTACCTGGCTCTGCCAAATGACGGAAGCTAAGCAGGTGTGGGCTTGGCTAGCACTCGGTTGAGAGACCTCCTGGGAAAAACTGAGTTGCTGCCGGAAGTGGTGTTGGTGGGCCAGTAGGGGGCAGTCTTCCCTCTGGTCCTAATAAAAACGACAAATATCAAATCCCAATGCCCCAGTGCAGTGATGGGGACACTGTGCTGTAGGAGCTGCCGTCCTTCGGATGAGACGTTAAACCGAGGTCCTGACTCACTGTGGTCATCAAAGATCCCATGACACTTATCACAAAGAGTAGGGGGGGTTCCCCGGTGTCCTGGCAACATTCCCAACCTGGCTGTCTCCATCTGGCCACCTGATCATCCCCCCCATGTAATTGACTCAATAGTTCCTCCCTCTCCACCTCAAGGTGATGTGTGGTGAGCGTTCTGGCGCTACACATTGGTGGTGGTTGAAGTGAGTTACCCCCTTCAATGTGAAGCACTTTGGGTGTCTAGAAAAGCGCTATATAAATGTAATGATTATTATTATTATTATCATTATCATTATTATTATGTGGTAGTCTGCAGCCCTCCCCGAATCAGCAGAGGGGGTGGAGTAGCAACCGGGACGGCTCTGAAGAGTGGGGTAATTGGCAAAGTACAATTGGGGGGGGCAAAAAATAAAAATAAATAAATAAACTATTATGGTTATTATTATTATTACTTCCATGGAAAGGACTGTGTGGGACAGATGACATGCTTCTTTCTCTGACATCAGTATCAGACTTGTTTTTAGCCGGGCAAAAATATATCAAGCAAAAAAAAAAAACAAAAACAAAAACAAAAGAAAAGGTCCGTCAGCCATTGTGTACACGGCGTTTATTCGTTTCCTCAGAAGTGCACTGAGGTACCACAGGCTTACGCCGCGCTTAAACTGACCATTTTTCATTTTCTAAACTGCCTCGAGACACGTCTCATTTGCCTCGTCTCTCATCAACACACGGCAAAGCGTTTCTCTTTTTTCACATCATCGGGCCATGTGACAAAGCTCACACACACACACACACACACACACACCCACTCGTGTGTACAGCGCTGGCCCGTGGCGAGGAGCTGCAGGGGGCCACAGGCGTCCACACATTCACACCTCCGAGCTGTCTATGTGCTACCGCAGACCAGCGCTGCTGCTTTACTGCAGCAGATGGGGCTTCGCTGCCCCGGCCTTTTGTGCTACCTCGCTGAGGGGGAAAGGAAAGCACACCCCGCTTGACCCCCCCCCCCCCGCTAAAACAATTCCTTCTTAACTACAGGTTAAGCATGCATACATACATGTAAATCATTCTTAGTTAAGGGTGTCAGCTACATGCATAGGATGCAAATTATGGGTTTTTGTTTGTTTGTTTTTGCCACATGCCTGCACAAATCATCCCAAGCTCGTCAATGTTATGAACGGCGAGCCGATATTCCATCCATCCATTATCCCAACCGCTTATCCTGCTCTCAGGGTCGTGGAGATGCTGGAGCCTATCCCAGCAGTCACTGGGTGGCAAGTGGGGAGACACCCTGGACAGGCTGCCAGGCCATCACACAGGGCTCACACACACACACACACACACACACACACACACACACACACACACACACACACACACACACACACACACACTGAGGGACAATTTAGTACAGCTGATTCACCTGACCTACATGTCTTTGCACTGTGGGAGGAAACCCACGCAGACACGGAAAGAACATGCAAACTCCACACAGAGGACACCCTGGGACAACCCCCAAGTTTGGACTACCCCGGGGCTCGAACCCAGGACCTTCTTGCTGTGAGGCAACCGTGCTAACCACTGCGCCACCCCGCCCATTTGGTTAAAACACAGTCCACAGACTCCTTCATCAGCAATAGACCAGTAGTTACAATATCCAGTAAGAAGAAATCCACTTCATTGTGTCATTGTACGCTACAATGACATCTGTTTTCTGCATTTAACCCATCCTAACGTATAGGAGTGGGCATCTGTGGTGCAGCACCCGGCGACCAACTTCAGTTCTTTTTCCTATTGCCTTGCTCAGGGGCACAGGCAGGAGTATAAACCCCAACATGCGTGTCTTCTTGATGGCGGGAGGAAACCGGAGCACCCGGAGGAAACCCACGCAGACACGGGGAGAACATGCAAACTCCACACACAGAGGACCTGGGACGGTCTGGGGTTCAAACCCAGGACCTTGTTGCTGTGAGGCAGCAGTGCTAACCACTGGGCCACCGCGCTGCCACATTTGGCAATTTCTGTCTCATCATTACATGGTGTGCACTCCCTGACGTGCTGCTGTAGTCGAGCAAAGCTGTCAGAAGAGAAATCCTAATTTACCGTGGCATGTGTTTGGGTGGGGTGGGGGGGGGTGGGGGTGGAACAGGGCATGACCCCTCTCCTGTGGAGCAAAGGCAGTCAATGAAGATGTTGTCATATTTTGCTCCTTATTCCTCTTGGGCTGAGACTGGTCACTTTCAGACTCGACATGTGTCCACCGATATGTAAAGGCACCGAGATCCCTGAAGGAAGCCACGTCTTATGGGCTCCATCAACAGTGCTTCGCACCTGGTCGTGTGTTTTCCCACAATGCCTGTGTGCGTGGGGTTGTTTGTGTAAGCGTTTGTGTGCGACTGCGCTGTGCCCCTCCTGCCCTTGTTGCGCGGCTAAATTCTGCAATGGCTGATTAGCTGACGAGCTTGAATTGATTAACGCAGGGCTGCCAAGAAAAGAACCAGAGACGTCGACGCCGTGACTAAGACATGCAGATTCCATCAGATCAGGACACTTTATTTGTCCTTTCACTTCAGCCACTTGCTTACACGACATGAAACGAAATGCCCTTTCCCCCAGCCCACAGCAGTACAACACAAAGACACAAACACATCCAAAACTACAAGAACACACACACCCAAACTAACACATATACCCAAACTAATACACACACCCAAACTAACACATATACACAAACTAACACACATACCCAAACTAACACACATACCCAAACTAACACATATACCCAAACTAACATATACACAAACTAACACACATACCCAAACTAACACATATACACAAACTAACACATATACCCAAACTAACACATATACACAAACTAACACATATACCCAAACTAACACATATACCCAAACTAACACACACACCCAAACTAACACATATACCCAAACTAACACATATACCCAAACTAACACATATACCCAAACTAACACATATACCCAAACTAACACACATACCCAAACTAACACACACACCCAAACTAACACACACACCCAAACTAACACACATACCCAAACTAACACACACACCCAAACTAACATATACCCAAACTAACACACATACCCAAACTAACATATACACAAACTAACACACATACCCAAACTAACACACATACCCAAACTAACACATATACACAAACTAACACATATACACAAACTAACACACATACCCAAACTAACATATACACAAACTAACACACATACCCAAACTAACACATATACACAAACTAACACATATACACAAACTAACACACATACCCAAACTAACACATATACACAAACTAACACATATACCCAAACTAACACATATACCCAAACTAACACATATACACAAACCAAACAAAAAAAAAATCCCTGTCCAAGGGAACGAACGCCAGCCAGGGAGACTGTCGGATCGCTGGTCTGCATGGGTTAGCAGTTAGCTTAGCCCGCCCCACTTCCGTGTCCAGGCAGCTCCAGCCAGGGGCTGTGGTTCCCGGACCCACCGGACGAAGCAGACCAAGCTCTCCCAGCCAGACACCCTCGACACACCTCCCCGCACTCCACGCGACAACACCAAAACCACCACCACAGTCAACGCCAGGCGAGGCCGCCGCCAGACCGCCCTCGGTGTTATCGGAACTGCCGGTCTGCATGGGCTAGCAGTTAGCTTAGCCTGCCCCGCTCTCCCAGCCGATCCAGCGCCAGCTCTCCCAGCCATCACACGAAAAGCAAAACTTAGACGCAGACGTGGACAAAGACACTGCATGGACGGTACTGGGTGAGGCTGCCACAAATGTGAATTCGTGCCACCATCTTCTGACACCGGAAGCAGAAATGTTTAATGTTCATATCCCATTTTACATGACTTGAGAGGGAGTGGAGAATGTCTGTGGCTTCAAATGAGAGCATACCAGTGACCCAGCATTATTCTGCCCAGCGGATCAAATGCGCCAACGTTTTTGTGCCTGTGATTAAAATCCGTCCAAGGACTGCTGTGATGAGCAAGAGGTCTCTGCCTATCAGTCCTCTCTGTAAGTTGGTGTTTCCAGGGACTCTGACTGTCCTTCTTGCAGGCAGGTGACCAATGGAAATGCAGGTATGAGTTACACATTCTGCAGACCTGTCTGTGCTAATGTATACGGCCGCCGCGTCTGGTCTCCAAACATTGGCCCAGCTTCCAGGGGATACCAGAGCCAGGCTGGCGCCACTGCCTCCAACTAGGCCAAACAGAGAGGGCTCGCTAGCATTCTACACTCCAAGCCGAAGGTGTCTCCTACCATGTATACATCCCACCCCCTGCCACCACGTACACATACCCACACACACACACACACACACACACACTGCTCAGCAACAGCATTACATCACTGACCCCATTTCAAACTCACCGCTAAACACATCACATAGGCGACATTTTTTTTTTATCAGCTTTTACCATCACTCAAAAATCCTCCTCCCTGTCAGCCACTTCACACCGCCGGGGGTATTTTCGGATGACTAAACGGTGTGGGAGATCCTTATTCAAGTAGTTGTTGTAGCCGTGTATGTGTGTGATTCTGGCATATCATGACTGGCCCTGACAGCTGCGGGTGGCAGAGCGTACAGGGAACTCTGCTGGAATCTCTGATGATGAAAGTGGGGTGCTCTGATTTATCGGCACACGGGGGCCTACAGAGGAGTCACAGGAAGTATTTGCCCGAGGATCCTCTGCGCGGGGACTTGACATGGGAGGCCCCAAAGCTAGGCCTCACTCTCTAAAAAAAGCATGCCTGGCCCATCTTTTCACTAGGGGGCGGGGGGTCGAAAATAAAATCAGCTGTCACCGTGCACTCGTCGGACAGAGGTGAACACGCACTGCTGGAGCCGGTCTCCAACACTGACTGGGATTTGCTTTTGGGCTTGGAAAGACCCTGCAGGCCGGGGGTGCATTGGCCAACCTGTGGGATTCTACCTTCTGAGTACACGTTTTTATACTTCATTACACTTTTGCTGGTAGGTGATGAAACCTCCAAAGGAATCACGTGTTTGTGCCACAAGGTGTGTGTGTGTGTGTGTGTGTGTGTTTGTGCACATGCGTGTTCGCGTGTTTTTGAGCGGATTCCATCTGGTTTGTAATTGGGAGTTGTCAAAACAAGTTAATGAGCTTGGGCTGCTTTTCCCTTTCTGTTTAAGAGTATTCTGGATGATTTGATAGGGTAACAATATGTTTAATCTTCCGAGCTGTCAAAAGACGGGTTACGATGCCATCTGGGGGGGGGGGGGATTTCCCCTCCAATGCGGATGGCTCATTCGATCTTTTTTCTTTTTTTTAAGGGTGGAGCTCGTTCGAATTACTTTGTTGTTTTTTTTAAAAATCATTCTGGCTGTCCTCGTGTGGAGTATTTGCACTCAGAACACAGGGGAAACATAAATTATACGTCAGACGTGTGGAGAAACACTTCGTGACAAAAATATTGAGTCAGCTTTGGAGCGATGCGATTTAGTCCAGCCTCAGCTAAGACCAGATAGCATTTCTGTGCTACTGATTTCTCGGTGCAGGCCAACATCTCAGGGTTATATGTTATATTCTGCTTTGACGCCAGCTAGCGAAGCATGAAACAGAAACTCCTGAAGAGTAATTAGAAATATAGTCACAAACACAATGGGGACCGCCGCAGGCCGGCCAAGATATCTGGAACGAGTTCCCAGCTGAGAGACAGCCTTGACCTCAAATCTTTTCTCCAACTTCCAGAAAGAAATACGACTCTTGGTTGCACCATTTTAAAATAGGTTTGATTTATTTTTTGCAAGTTCTTGGCGCCGAGATTACTTCACTTTCTGGTTATACGAGCCCCCCCAACATGTCATGAGATAGCCTGGAGACTGTTGACACATTTCTTCACAACAAATTTACGTCCTACCTAAACTATTGGGACTTGGCAGGGTGCTTCTATGGAGCAGCATTTTTTTTACTTGGTTGGTTCTACCTGAGATCCGAGGTTTGTTTTGAGTCGGCAAACATCGCTTTATTATCAAAGACGGCTTTGTCCGTCATCTGTCTGGACGGACTGATTGGTTTACACTAACATACCCATCATTCCTCCTTGGCTAAAATAGATCATCCCTTCCAGGAGATGGGTGAGCTACAAATCAAAAGCAACAGGGAGGGGAAGTAATGACATGCTAACGGGAAAGCGTTTGTGGGTATGGAACATAGCACCAATGGTTCTTACCGAAAGTCATTTGGCTATGATATTTAGAAAGTGTCCTAAATAGTTTGTGTTTAACGTACCAAGAAGTTATCCGGGTAGGTCAACCTCGTATTTTTATAACTCGTCCTGGCTGTCACTCAAAGCTGTATAATATAAAATCTTATGGGCTTTGATATGATTTGACATGTTTCACTGAGTCGCTACTTCACTGAATTTTTAATAAAGGGACATAAAATGATTAAATCTGAGGTAACTCATCTTACTGAAAGGGGACTGTCGTCACACGTCTCCAGCCTGGCAGCCTTCTTCACAAAAGTATAGTCTGACTGATGTTGATCATACTTCACACAGCAGAGACTTGAGAACTCATCCAAGAGAATGCATTCTTATTTTGACATTACAACATTATTAGACATGAGCACTAGCTCAACACAGATTTTATCTTACTGCTTTCAAATATCCCCCGGAAATGAGGTCTGAATACTTTGATAAAACCGGTATCAATGACTGCACTCCACAGCCGATAGCCTAATAATGTGCACATGGTGGGTGTTAAAAAACACGTGTCAGTTTCAAGTTTTAAATCTGCAATGCAAAACACAAACTAAAAAAAATATCATGTTTTGTTGGTTCGGCACTGACGCCAGTGGCAATTCCTAACATAGAAATAATTTGGTCACACTCAAAAGTTAAACAAGGAGCCAGGAATCAACACATTCTGGGTGATCAAGTTAATCCCATGACACGGTCCTGTTCTGATGAACGTGCAGTCCTACAGGACAGCCATGACCTTATGACCACGGAATGGCCACCGAATAGGTTGACGAGTACAAGAATCGTTTAGAAATAAAACGAGCCAAGACTTCTTGACAAAATAAATGCTATCCCGTGTCAGCATTTATAGCAAATTCTGAAACATCATCTGAGACGGTGTATTTCTGGGCCACCTTAAGATGGAGGGGCATGGATAGAAGGCCGGGGGGCTCTTAAACTCATTTTTAGTGCTAACTATTCTAAATATCATACCACGACCCCTTGAAAAAAGCCAGCCTTCCTGTTAGAAATGATGTTTGTGCAGTAGTTTCTCCACTTCAAGCATGTCGCTCATATCCTCTTTTACTTTCTCTCTATAATTGGAAGACCAGCGGGACATGAGTAATTGGTTTAAATTAGGTCCCTGTAGACAAGCTTGGCTAACTCATTGAGGAGAGCACCATCTTCCCTCAATCCTAGCGATTGCATTTCCAATTGAGGTTGACCTCACACACGGGATTTTAGCCAATCCACACACCCTTGCTGGTAGTCCTTGAACTGCGGATTTTCCCAATGTTCGCTCTTAATTTAAATTCATGCCTTTGAAGAACACCGAGGTTAGACGATTACCATACTTTGATTATGATTCCTAAGAATATATTGGCACAGCTTTTGTCACTTATATTTGAAAATAAGTCCCTCTAGTGCAATCTATTCTATAGTTTCCATGGAGATCGCCTATTCCTAGTAATTACATCCTACCAAATAATTCAGCGATCAATAATCTTATCAATAAATTACTGATAATAGAGACCAAAAACATTAACTCTGAACTCAATAGGGAGGGTGACATCATCTCCATCACCAATAAAAGCTCTACAGAGCATACTTCATGTGACAAATAAAGATATACAAACAATCTTAGACACTGATAATCCAGCTCTCCGGTGCCAGCAGTGAGTCTGCCCTCACCTATTCCAACACTATCCGGTATGGACTGGCCACCACATGGAATAGGGCCAGACTAACACGAGACATCACACAGTTAGGGGTGTGGATCATGACCGCAACCTCTTAACCAGGAAGGATCTGCACACCTCGAGGTCCAAGAAAAGTACAGGTCCAAGATTACTGACAATTCTTCAAGTCCTAGTCACTACAGTTACCAAGCTCCCATTCCAGGAAGGACTAACAGTAAATCAGGACAGAAAAGACTAGACAAAAAACAACCTATTCCCCAATGCCTTGGGCCTTATGAGCAGCAAAGCTACATACGACAACCCCATTGTACAACTATGAAAGACGGCAAATTTCAAGCCTACTATACTATAAAACAATGGTACACTACTATGACAATATTACCTATCCTCACTTCTATAGTGTCCAGCCTATACTGCTAGTAATTATATGTTTATACCTGTTTCCTTTATCACATCTTACCCCTTTTATATACATATAGTCTTCTGTTGTTTGTTGTTGTGCTATACCAAATGTGACCTATGCAAGCAACCGGCTAAATCATGTACATAATCACGAATAAGCAGTCTTATGCCCCTTTTCCACTGCATGGTACCAGCTCGCCTCGACTCGACTCTGTTGGACTCTACTCACTTTACTTTTTGGGATGTGGTTTTCCACTGCAGATAGGGTCCCCTCACGGCGAAGCCCCGCTGGTCATTTGTGGGCGTGTTGACTAGTGTTTCCTCCCTTGTCTACCAGCGCTCCACACCAGTGTTTTATTTTCAAAAAAATCAACAAGACCAACTCTAAATGTGTGCTTCACATGAACAATATTAGTGTCACTAAGAGATTCACTGACAACAAATAACTTTTTACATAGATTATCAACTATAATACAAGTTTGATAAGACTCACTTTGCCATTTCCTGTTATAAACAGAGCTGTTCCATTTCTCTCTGACCAATCAGGGGTCAGATTTTATTTATATTTCAATAAATATAAATAAAACGTATTTAGATTTCATTTATTAATTTTTTGTTTACATCTTATTTATATTTAAATGTAAATACTTTTATTTATTTATTTTATAAGATTGTATTTATATTTAAATAAAAATAAATATATATTTTTTTTTTTTATATTTTATTTATTTTATAAGATTGTATTTATATTTAAATAAATATACATACATCTATATCTATTTATATTTTAGTTATTTAATTTAGTTATTTATAGTGGTATTTTCAGGTCACCTTTTAGTATCGGCTCAGCTCACTTGGAACCTCGATGGAGCTTTCAAAAAAAAAAAGTACCTGGTACCAGGTACTATCCCTAACTTTTGCCCAATGGAAAATAAAAAAAAATCGAGAAAAGTAGAGTTGAGTCAAGCTGGTACCATGCAGCGGAAAAGGGGCATTAGCCAATAAATCTGGTTCTCAGACTCTCTCCCCGTCTGGCCAATGCATTATGAGCTCTTTCATTTCAAAGGCTAAACAGCGGCTTGGCTGTGTTTGCTCTAGCTGCTGGCAGCACAGGTTTAACCAGGACAGGACTTCCTGAAAGACTTACGCCAGAGGAACCGGATTTGCTCTGAAGACTCAAAGGTCATCCCACTAACCAATCATTTGGCCATGTACCAGGCAGCAGACGCCAAGCGAGAGGACACCACTTTCTCCAGCGGGGTATACAGATACCGTCTGCATGGACTATTTAACATGCGGGCTACAGCATGTCTATAAGTTCACAAAATCACTATCAATGACTAATACAGTTACTTATAATTGAATTTTTTTTGGGGGGGTGCCACAAAATCCCAGATTTTGCTTTACTGAGTAACCTTTCAGCCATTTTGCTGCATAATTGAATAACTCAGTGATGATAAGCCACCGCATTCATTTTAAATTTGTTAATATTAACGAATAATGAGAAAATATTTACCAATTATAGGCTATATCTGCAACTTATTTGTTCAGTAATTATTCAAATGAGGTAATGAGTGCCTCTTGGCATTCCTGCATGACTATACTAAATTGTTCAAATGCACTTTGCCACTTTGAGATGAGTGCTCAGGTTATTGCCACTAAGCCCAACTGGTGAATTGGCCCTGCTTGTTATTTGGTTTGTTGGATCATGTTGCATACTGGGTAATTTAGACTTTAACTGCTGCAGAGCATGCTAAGTTGCACAATTGTGTCCAAGCATACAGATGGCATGGTTATCATTGCTTGTGGCTTTGTCATGTTTCATTTGTGGAAGGTGATGACACTTTGCCATCAGGAGGGTTCAGTGGCCTTGCATATATACACACACACACACACACACACACACACACACATATTTATATATGTGTGTATATATATATATGTATATATATGTGTATGTATATATATATATATATATATGAGTAGGAGAGAAACACGACACTCTGTTTCCACTTTGCAGAATCTAAACAGAGAGGCAGAGAACAGAAAACACAATTTCAGAGATCCATAAATCCTATTTTACTTTTACACTATGTTATAAGTCTGTAGGGTGGCATACCCCTGTATCTAATGCCCCTTTTCCACTACATGGTACCGGCTCGACTCGACTCAACTTTTTTGTTTTCCATTGCTGGAAAGTACTGGCATTTTGGTAACTGTTACCACTTTTCTGGTACCACCTTTGTCGAGGTTCCAGAAAAACTGGAGCGGGTACCAAACTCAATGCAGACCAGCTACACTGAGGGGGCGCTGTTATGGTGATGGTACCATGTAGTGGACAAGGCCATAAGATACCTGCCCGATACACAGCACTTAAAGAGACAACAAACAGAAATAGGCTTTTTGCAAACATGTAAACAAAGTATAATGAGGGTGTGTGTGTGTGTGTTCTTGTACTTCTGCCTTTGTGAGGACCAATTTGAGATTTTATTTTTTTATTTTCCCCCCCTTTTTCTCCCCAATTGTATCCAGCCAATTACCCCACTCTTCCGAACTGTCTCGGTCGCTGCTCCACCCCGTCTGCTGATTCGGGGAGGGCTGCAGACTACCACATGCCTCCTCCCATAATACATGTGGAGTCACCAGCCGCTTCTTTTCACCTGACAGTGAGGAGTTTCACCAGGGGGATGTAGCACGTGGGAGGATTACGCTATTCCCCCCAGTCCCCCTCGCCCTCCCCCTGAACAGGTGCCCCGACTGACCAGAGGAGGCGCTAGTGCGGCGAACAGGACACATACCCACATCCGGCTTCCCACCCGCAGACACGGCCAATTGTGTCTGTAGGGACGCCCGACCAAGCCAGAGGTAATACGGGGATTCGCACCAGTGTTCCCCGTGTTGGTAGGCAACAGAACAGACCGCTACGCTACCCAGACACTCCCAATTTCAGATTTTCACCAGAGGAGTGAGGACATTTTTGCAAATGAAGACATTTTGGCCCATCCTCACTTCCTTAAGGCTCTATTTTATGGTTAGGACTTGGATTTTAGGGTTAGGATTAGAAGTGGGATGTGGTTAGGGTCAGGGTTAACGTTAGGCTTGAGGTTCTGATGGTTAAGGTTCGAGGTAAGGGCTAGGGGATGAATCGGTTAGGGTTAGTCAATGAGGGGTCCTCACAAAGACAGAAGTACAAATGTGTGTGTGTCTGTGAGTGTCTGTGTGTGAGAGAGAGAGAGAGACAGAGAGAGAGTGTGGCATTAGCGACACTGTATTTTTATGTGTAGCCTGCAGTGTGTACACCAGGCACAATGGGCCTGTTATGCATCAGTCTGGTTCAGACCATGCAGAAGTGGAGGCAGCTAATGATCTTTCCCTGCTTCATTAGGTCATGGAGGAGTCGGAGGTCTGTTCCCTGCCTGGGGGACTTGCCAGTGTGAGGAAACAATTTGAGACCCAAGAAACTGCAACATCCCACAACATAACCCAGCTCCACTTCCAGCACAGATCTGTGCAGGTACGGCATTTTACATAAATACACGTCAGAATCTGTCAACCCAACAAAGCACGGAAGACACAAGCACCAGAGCCTTCAAAAACCAGGCATGTTTCATAGAATGTAGTAAGCTGGTTTTAATCCTACCATCCACCCTTTCATCCATCCATCTTTGTCCCTGTCTGCACTTGATCCACTGGGGGGCTTAAGTCACTCAGGCAGCCTGCTGGTGCACCCCTCCCCAATTGTACCTGGCCAACTACCCCACTCTTCCAAGCCGTCCCGGTTGCTGCTCCACCCCCTCTGCCGATCCAGGGAGGGCTGCAGACTACCACGTCTCCTCCCATACATGTGGAGTCACCAGCCATTTCTTTTCACCTGACAGTGATGAGTTTCACCAGGGGGACGTAGCATGTGGGAGGATCACGCTATTCCCCTCAGTTCCCCCTCCCACCCCACCCCCAAACAGGTACCCCGACCGACCAGAGGAGGCGCTAGTACCGCGACCAGGACACATACCCACACCCGGCTTTGCACCTGCAGACACAGCCAATTGTGTCTGTAGGGACACCCAACCAAGCCGGAGGCAACACAGGGATTCGAACCGGCGATCCTTATGTTGGTAGGCAACGGAATAGCTACGCCAACTGGACGCCCTCTGTAGGTGCACATTTAGTTTGAATATCAAAAAATTGAGGAGACTGGAGAAGTTCCCAGTGCTTGTTCCAGTCTTTCCAATGGCACCAAACCGTAGCAACGCTCACTATGCTGAAGTGACCAATATTACATTTGTAACGATGGTTTTGGTGTAGATATGAGGGTTAAGTGTTGCCCAAAACAACAATACCTTATCTCAATTGACTTTGTGTTGGCAAAAGCTGCTGGGTACTACTTTCACATCATTCGTGTTTTAGCTGCCTCGGGTTGGTGGTAATCTAGCAAAAGAGCGGCAAATGATTTATTGACTCTCCAACGAGACAACTACTATGACTGATCAGCTTGGAGTGCAGCGTAACCTCGCTCCTTTAACATCCTTCTTCCTGTGATGAGAGTCATTTGGAACGGCAGCAGGCGGTGTGATTAAGCTTTCTCTGTGTGGTGGACTAAAGCTCTGCAATGATCCCTGAAGGAAATTACACAAAACTCAGATGTGTTCTTTGGCTGATAGGTGAGAGGGAGTGAGGTGAGAAGGAAAGAGTCGCTTTTGACTTTTTGTGTGCGAGTGTGTGTGTGAGTGTGTGTGCACACTTGCATATGTACCCATGTTTAATTATTTCTGACAGCCGGTGTCTTGTTCTTCACAGGAAATGTCGAACTCACAGGTGACGGTGATGAGCAGTTCCAGGCAAGTCCTCCCAGGCAGTCAGCAGCTGAATTTCAAACAAGAGGAGATGGTACGAACTGCTGTTCTATCTGTGTTGACATACGCAGCACAGAAAAGCTCTTCTAATGAACTACACCCCTCGTTTCTGATACCCAGTGAAAACATCTGGTGATTGTGATGCTTTAGACTCACTACTCTGTGTGATTAAAACATTCCTAGCAGTTTTACACCATTTAGAATAAAACATGGATCACACAGAAGAAATTTAATCTTGTTGACCTGGTTACATGATTATACTCTAGGGGCGTCTGGGTAGCGTAGCGGTCTATTCCGTTGCCTACCAACATGGGGATCGTCGGTTCGAACCCCCGTGTTGCCTCCGGCTTGGTCGGGCGTTCCTACAGACACAATTGGCCGTGTCTGCTGGTGGGAAGCCGGATGTGGGTATGTATCCTGGTCGCTGCACTAGCGCCTCCTCTGGTCGGTCGGTCGGGGCGCCTGTTTGGGGGGGATAGCGTGATCCTGCCCCATGCGCTACGTCCCCCTGGTGAAACTCCTCACTGCCAGGTGAAAAGAAGCGGCTGGCGACTCCACATGTATTGGAGGAGGCATGTGGTAGTCTGCAGCCCTCCCCGGATCAGCAGAGGGGGAAACACCCCCCCCCCAAAAGTTTTTACTTTTTCATGCAGTTTTTTTTCTCATTCATTTTTAATAATTTTTTGCTTCATCCACCCACACAGGTGACTGAAAGTTACAATAATTCGACCTCCAGCTTTGAAAACCACAATAATGAAACAGGTAGGATACTGTTACGATCACTTCATCATTTCCAATAAGCTCCATTAATTTAAATTCCATCTAACGCAGTTACAGCTACACATTTATTGTGTTAACTTGTAGAAGAAGAATTTCCCAGGTATACTGCAAAAGAACTGAGAGCTCACTTTGAAAGAACCATTGAAGAGGCGGCACCAAGCAGACAAATAAGGGTAATGATTGGATTTCTCATAAAGTGATTGTGTATATACAGGAGTGAAGATACTCTCCCACAGATGAAATGGAAGAATATTCAGTTAAGAGTAACTGGGACGGTAGAACTAAAATGGGAGATATATCTATATTGAAGAAGCCAGCAGTGTCTTAAATTGTGTCTTTTCTCTGCTGTACTGTGAAAAATTGGTCTGGGTGTACTTCAAAAATTAATAACGTGCTTATAATACGAGAGTGGTTATTTTAGACAGTGACATACACTGTGAGCTGAGAGGCATTCTCCTTCCTATGTAAAATTACTCATGTTTTTAATCTCTGCATTTGTACAATGCATACAGTACATTTTACAAGTGACTAGTAAATGGCATGTATAAATCATGCTGTATCTCACTTTTGTCCCTCAACAAGATTGGACGTGACATCAATCGCTCTAAGTGGTCTTCAAATGTGACACAAAATGCTGCTACCACCGAGACGCATGAAACATCAGCCACAGAGGCGACACAAGACACAGCCACAACCGACACAGTTTTGGATTATGAGGACTTTCCACCTCCGCCCCCTGAGGATTCTGACTATCTTCCGCCCCCACCTCCAGACTTACTACAAATGCCATCAGACACTTCAAACATTTCAGAATGCTATTACTCACCTGAGCCTCCTGAACCAGCTTACTCCTCCAAATACCCCGTCAACAAAGAGGCTTACTTCAAGCAGAGAAATATGTATGAGTTGAAACGCCTCTACAAGCATATTCATCCTGAGGTTCGTAAAAACATTGAAAAAGAGTACTACAATAATGGGGCTGAAATGGAGAACCACCAGCAGGAGAGCCAAGATGACATATATGAGGATGATGGGGACAGCGGCAATAATGCCAGTTTGAGCCCAGATGAAGAATATATGGAGTGGGATGAGATTCTCCCTGGGGAGGTGCAGTCAATGCGTTGGATGTTTGAAAATAAGCCATTGGACGCCATTAAAGATGAAACTCCTGATGAAGATAGCGACAACAGAAAAATACCTCAACAGGAAATAATAGTGGGAAAAGATGTGAGGCGCACAGCTTGGATGTTCGAAACCAAGACCATGGACGCATTGGGTTCACACAACACAGATTCAACAGAATATAGAAACAAATTCAACAAATTAGACAAGGGAGATGTCCGTGCTGCAGCGTGGCTATTTGAAACTCAGCCAATGGATAGTCTGAACAAAATGCACAGGGAGGAGGATCTGACAAAAGAGATTGTGTTCACAGAAGAGGATGGAAATGCAACCATTTACATGATTGACAACAAGTGTATGGGAAGCTTAGGCCACACTGAGACCATTGATGAGAGTCACCTGCTAAGTCTAAGATCAGTGTTGGAAGAAATTAATGGTGAGGTGAAGACCATCACAAGTACCTTTGACACACAGTTCAAATGCGTCCTCATGGGACAGTCAAGCCAGATGCTGGAGATCAAATCTGTGCGCAAAATTGAAACTGAATTGGAGAGCTCTATCGCTTCGCGTTGGCTTTTTGATACCCAACCCCTGGACATGACAAACAGAGATTGTGCCCCCTTGAAACTTGTGTGTAGTCTTTCCATGGAGGACAGCCATAAAGGAGATTGGGGCAGGTGGCTGTTTGAGATAAAGACCTTAAATTCTCTTGATGACTGGCAGAACTCAAACATACAGAAAGAAGAGATCATTGGAGCAGATGTGCGGAAGCATTGCTTAACATTTGAGACTCAGCCGATGGATTCCCTGAAGGATGACTCTAACGCAAGGTCTGAAACCATTGAGGATATTATTGGGGGTAACGTCAGATCTGCAAGACACTTTTTCGAAAGCAGTCCTCAAGTATCCAGGAAGAATCCCACCGAGGTAGGGAAACTTAAAAGGCCGACAATGAATGAAGGAGGAAAAGGAGATGTGAGACATCAAAAGTGGCGCTTTGAGAGTCAACCACTGGAGCACATAAGAGAGGATAAGAAAGAAGTTATACGCACTGTCAATGTTGAGGAAGACCTCACACAGGAGGACGGCACAAGCTGCAGGGCAGATGTCCGAAAAAATTGCTGGGTGTTTGAGACACAGCCAATGGATACTTTAAAAGATGATACCAATGCCAGACCCTTAACAAAAGAGGAAATAATATCAGGCAATGTCAGCTCAGCAAGACATTATTTTGAGACAATGCCTGCTGATGAGTTAAAGGAGCTTGCAGAAGTAGGGAAATTGAAAAAATCTGCAGCAATTGTAGAAGAGAGAGGCGACGTTAGACACCAGAAGTGGCGGTTTGAAAGCCAACCATTAGAGCACATCAGAGAAGAGGAGAAGGAAGTAATTCGGACAATAGACCTGGAGGAAATTGATAAAGTGGATGTGTCAAACTACAAGCAAATTTTTGAGACCACGGACTTAAGCAGAAAGGATGAATCTCAAAAGATTCTTATTGAAGGCGTTACCTCTGGCTCCGTGAAATCAAATAAAAATCTGTTTGAGTCTACCCCATTGTATGCCATGCAGGACAGCTCAGGGCACTTCCACGAGGTGAAGACAGTGCGTCGAGAGGAGGTTGTCAGAGGAGATGTAACAACTTGCAAATGGATGTTTGAGACACGCCCAGTTGATCAGTTTGACAAAAGTATTAGTGAATACCAAATTATCAAGGGGATTTCCAAACAGGAAACTGAATCTGGTGATGTTAAAACTGCCAAGTGGCTGTTTGAAACGCAGCCTCTTGATGCTATTAAGTACTTTAGCAATATTGAGGATGAGGAAACTGTGGGCACAAGAGAAGATACCGAAATTGTGAAAGGTGATGTGAAAACTTGCAAATGGCTATTTGAGACAAAACCAATGGACATTCTGTATGAAAGAGAGGAGTTAAAAGGTGAAGATGAATCTGAGAAAATACAGAGAGGAGATGTCAAAACCTGCACATGGCTTTTTGAGACACAAGCACTTGATAGTATCCATGATGAGAGTGAAACTGTTCTAAAAACATGCACTGTGAATCAAGAAGAAGTAAGAGGCAAGGATGTAAGAATGGCTTGCTTTCTTTTTGAAACAGAGAACCTTGAGAACATCGCTGGGGATGAAAGGGACTCTTATAAACGAGTCACTGAGATAGATATTGATTCTGGAGATGTCTCGAGGATGAAGTACATTTTCGAAAACCAGACCTCTGACATCATGACTTCTACATGTGATGAAACAATGCAAAAGCTTAAAACTGTGCAGTCCGAGGACATACAAAAGGGCAATGTGGTGAACTGTAAATGGCTCTTTGAAAACCAATCCATAGATACTATGCACAACAGCCAAGAGGAGTCAATGAGCAGCCGCACTGTGAATGACGTACAAGGAGGGAATGTTGACAAAGGGCGTTTCATTTTTGAGACCTACACCTTAGACAAAATTCAAGAAGTTTCCTCTGAGACAGAGACAGATATTGCAAAAATACAGAAAATTGTCCGTGAGGAGGATGAGAAGGGGGATGTGCAAAACTACACCATGATGTTTGAAACACAGCCCCTTTATGCAATTCAGGACAAAGAAGGCCATTACCATGAGGTCACCACTGTCACAAGTGAAGAAGTTATGCGGGGGGATGTAGTCAAATCCCGGTGGTTGTTTGAAACCAAACCCCTTGATTCTATCAGGGACACAGATGAGGTATACATCATCAGGTCTGTTACACAAGAAGATGTGCAGAGAGGAGATGTTACCTCCGCAAAGTGGAAATTTGAAACGCAACCGCTTGATAAAATAGCTGCGGAAAATAAGGCTTTGATTAAAACTGTTGACGATATTCAAGGAGGACATGTTAGCGTGAACAAGCACCGCTTTGAGTCAGACGCTCTGTCACAGGAGTCAGTTAGAACAGTGAATGTAAGTGAAATACAGAAAGGCGATGTTAGAACAGCAAAATGGAGGTTTGAAACGCAATCAATTGATAAAATAAAAAGCATGAGCTCTGAAAACCTGGTTGAAATGGTTCAAAAAGAGGAAGTTGCAAAGGGGGATGTCAAACAATCTGTCTGGCTCTTTGAGAAAAATCCTCTTGACCATATTAAAGAGGTAGATGAGGATGAAGACACAACCATCAATCGAGAGGAAATTCCAAAAGCAGATGTGAAGACAACAACTTGGCTCTTTGAAACAACACCATTCGATGATTTTAACGAGACAAGTGTGGAGAAGTCTGAAATTATGGGTAAAAGTATCAAGGGTACCCTTGAGGAACTTTACAGTCAGAAAATGGTGAGTTCAAAAGGAATTCTCATTGAGGCTGATGAGATTGGCGATGTTAGAATGGCAAAATACCAACTAATGAACAAGCAGGCACCAGAGATTCAAAGAGAGGATGTCATCAGGGGGGATCTGCAAAGCATCATGATGAACCTTCTGAACAGACGGGAAACAAAGGACAGGCAGATAATAATAAATTCAGAAGAGAAGGGTAATATCAGTTCAACGGTACACCAGCTATTCAACCAAGAAAGAGACAGTAGCATTGCAAAAGAGGAAATTTTAAGGGGTGACATTCAGGAAGCTGTAAACAACCTTCTGAAACAGGACGGGTCAGCAAAACGGGGAATACTTATCCAAGAGGACGAGAGGGGAGATGTGCAGATGACAGTTTATTCCCTCCTGAATAATCAAGAGAGCGTCGCATTTGAGAAAGAAGATGTTGTTCGAGGGGATATAAAGAGTGCTCTACAGAGACTGTCCGGCCCAGACGATTCAAATCAGATTATAAAGATCAAAGTGGATGATGCCGAAAAGGGAAATGTCCAATTTTACTCAACGTGCATTGAATCTGGGGCACTCGACTACCTCAAACAAACCCACATGGGACCTGATGAAAGTCCAGTTGAGAGAGTAGAGAAAGAGGAGATTATTGGAGGTGACATTGAGGGTACAAAACTGATCCTTGGGCGTAATCAAACACATATTGAGCGTACAATAGAGGATATTGTGCCTGGCGATGTTCACAACACAGTGAAAGTTTTTATGTCAGAGCCTACCATCTCCCTGGAGGGTCTACAAAAAGAAGAAATAGTTAAGGGCAATTTGAAAGCTGCAATGACTTCATTGTCTGAATCTGTGAATCAGACAGTTGTTGTAGAGAAAGAGGAAGTTGTGAAGGGTGACATACCAAAAGCCCTGCGGTGCCTGGAGAAGGCCCATAAGCAACACAAGGAGGTGGAGAAGCCAGACATCATACGGGGCAATATAAAAGGGGCTCTAAGATCCCTTGAGAAATCAGCAACTTCCAAAGTTGAAGCTGTAGTTGAGGATTTAGTTCCCGGAGATGTGAAGGCTACGCTGAAATCTTTGGAGCAGGCAAAGCAAGCAGTGAGAGAGGTTGAAAAAGAAGACATTGTAAGGGGCGACATTCACACAGCAATGCAGTGTTTACAAGATGCCTCTAATGAAAAGTGGACATGTCAACAGGAAATAGATGTACAGGGAGACGTCAGAGGAACGATTCAGCTCTTCCTGGAACCTCCATCTTCACCAAGAATGCGGAGGAGAGCAAGCCTTGAAGGTGACGTAAAGATGTCAATTAAATCCCTATACGAGACACAGGAGGAAACCCAGGTAGAGAAAGAGGAGGTGATAAAGGGAGATGTTAAAGGAACTATTAAGTCATTATTAGAAACAGCACAACGTCAAACACCGAAAGTCAAACTCGGAGCACACAGAAGAGTCAGAGTAAAACAGAACCCACCTGTTAAGAACTTAAATGTTGACTCCCAAAGGAACATTCAAAAGATAAAAACGGCTAATTCAGTTACAAAATCAGAAAAGAATCAAACCCACTCCACTGAAACTAAAATCGATAAAACACAGTCATATTCTATGCAGCAAACTAGTAAGCATTCAACAACGGTGGTGGAGCACAAAACCATTACTCAAAACCATGGCATCAAAACATTGAAGACTGAGTTCCGTAATTTAAATTCTAATTCGAGGGGAATGATAAAACTGGATAAAACCAAAGTAAAAAGAGATGATTACGTCCCAAAACCGAAGGGGCCAGAGTCTGATCTGCCTCTCCCTCCTCCACCACTACCTATGACTGACACCGACCTTCCTCCTCCTCCCACTCCTCCCCCTCCACCATCTGTTGAGTCAGAGCTTGACCACCTTCCACCTCCTCCCCCGCCACCACCACTTACTAGTGAACAGGATTTCCTCCCACCACCTCCTTCTCAGCAAGAGCTGGACAACATGCCATCACAGACAATTCATCCTTCTCCAGGGAAAGCGTCAAAAATGACTGTCAAAAAAGTAAAAGCTCCTACCTTGCATCCAGTCCCCAAGTTGGAGCCTAAGGCAGAGATCAGCAAAACACAACAGACAATGTCAGAGACCAGCACAACCACTGCCAACAAATCTCTGATAGAAATAAGCCAAATTGAATCCCAAACAAAAACTCAATCATCAAAAGCTATTTCATATGACATCCCTCCACCACCTGAATCACCACGACCACTGAAGAAAGTTTATATCTCCCCTGTAAAATTCACACCTCCGCCCTCTCCACCTCCTTTCATGAGAGGGAAAATGAGTAAATTTAACACTCCCTTAATTAAAGCAGAAGAAAAGTACCGTAAGACGAGAGAGGAAAACACACCCCCTACTACTCCAACTCCCATTTGTATACATGACTCAGTCACAGCTGCTCTTGAAATGCTTTCTAACCAACACAAGGAAAACATAACAGCAGATTTAACTGAAGAAAGAGTGGAGAAGACTTTGACAAATATTCAGTCGGATTTACTTTCAGCTGCTTTATCCACCCATACAGAAAACACAGATACAAATGACAAAAATCTCCCAGAGTCTGTTGTTATGTCTTCTGCTAAACACCAAATTGTCTCCAATCAGACTTTCAAGGACAGCTCTGTTCAACAGGCTTCATCCATGTCAACCATTAGACAACAGACAATTATGACTAGTAGCCAGCAAATAGTGTCTGCTTCCTTACAGTCTAGTCAGACAACAACTAATGACAAAGTCCAGACCTCAATCAGTGATATTAAAGAGACTGAAAAACTAATGACCAATACCCAGAAAGAATTCAAAAATCTGAAAACAAAGGGCCCCAACAAGTCTCAAGATAAAAAGAAAAACGAAAAGGCCATTTCCTCTGAGAAGAGCCTTGAGCAACCAACAAAACAGGAAACAGTCACTCCTGAGGTGAATATCAGATTAAACAAATCAGAGGACAAGAAGGAAGTTGATAATACACTATCAAAGGTATCCGATAACCTCCACAGTCAGCACCCAAGAAAAGAAAACATGGGTACAGAAAAGAATGAAAAGCCAGCCAAATCACCGCAACCTGAGCGCAAAAAGAAAACTGAGGACTGTGTGACCCCAAGACAGGAGAAGGTCTCTGATCAGCCAGCAAAAACTGAAAAAGCAACCAGTAACCTGAATGCTAAAACAGGAAAAGCAGCCCAAAAGGGGAAAAAGAACAATAAACAAGAAAAGCCAGTAGAGATAAAAGAAACCAAAAAGACTAATGAGAGTGAGAGGAAAAGTGTTTCAATTGAAGGGGATTTAAAGGTGGAGCTGAAGGAAGCTGTTGAGGTGAACGTGAGTACTGAGTATAAAGAAGTGAGGACCGAGTTTAAGGAGGAGATTCAGAAAGTCACCCCCTTGTCTGTTGCAGCCACTTCTACTAAAACTGCTGTTACTAGTACTGCTAATGACAACCAAGCAGTATCTCCAAACCCAGCGAAGAAGAAAAAGAAGTCCAAAAGGTCCAAGGGGGGAACACTATCCGGTCAAGGTAAAGACACATCCACGGAATCTAAGACAACAGTGTCTGAAAAATCTGTTCAAAATCGAGAAACAACCGCTGTTGTGCAAATGCACAAAGATGTGAAAGAACGCTGCATTCAGGCCCATAAAGCAGGAAACAAAGAGCATCAGAATGTGGAGCAACAAGAAGCAGTCAACATCCAAAAGCAGGCAAAGGCATCGCAAAAGAAGAAAGGTGGTGATAATCTGCAGAATGTAGAAACGAACAAGAAAGAAGAAAGCAAGAATATCCCGATTACAGTGATAGCTAAGGAAGAACAAAATGATGCGAGAGCTGAGAGCACAGAAGACTCTCAGAGGCAAGAGGTCCAGGCAATAATCTCTCAGATCACAGAGCTGCTAAGGATATCAGGGATGATTGACTCTAAATCTGTGAAGACTCTCCTGAATACAGTTCCAGAATGGCTCATTGGGCCAGAGGAAAAATGTGAATTGGAAGGATCCGCAGTTGAAAGTAACATACAAAAATTCGAAGAGATTATTTCACATGTTAGGAAAATGGCAGAGGCTAAACTGATGTGTCTAGACAAAAAAGACACAGTGGAGAAGCACGAATATGAACCTGTCTCTGAAAAAGTAGTTTCTGGTACGGCAACACCAAGAATATCTAAAATCAGCATTGGTTCTGCAAAGGTTGAGAGCCAGACAAGGAAAAAGATCTCACATGAAAGCAGGAAGCAAGAGGTGAGCCAGGGCAAGTCTATGGACCTTAGAGCACCTTCACCATCACTGAGGATGCGTACTCCCTCACCAACCTTTATCACCATTGAATCCACACGAAGAACTAATTCGCCTCAGAGAGTAACTCCATCACCTACTCTGTTGTACAGACCAGCAACGCCCCCTACACCACCCCCACGTAGGTGTGACACCCCAACTTCACGCATTAACAGAATCACTCCTTCTCCTACTTTTGACAGAGCAGAAAATTTGGCCAGACTTAAAGACACAACAGCCAAGCTCTCACGTGGTGTGACCCCACCTCCAGTTCTTCCTCTCCAACATGTCATGGAGAAGAAAGCTGAGATTGTGGAGTCCCCGCCATCATTCCATAGGCAAATCAAAATTGACACACAAGCTGTGGAGGCATCAGAGACATTAGATACAGCTATAAGAGAATCACTACTGGGTAAAAAGAAGCTCCCCGAGGAGCTTGTAAAGGCTGACAAAATGCCAGCAAAAGATACTCCGGGACATTTGTGTGCAGATGCAAATGAACCAAAATGTTTATCTGGGCCTACCACAGACACCAACTTGTCATTCAATCAAAATGACCAGGAGGTTTTTGAAGCCTCAGCCACATCAGAGACAATGGTCTTATCTGCATCTGTAAAAGACAAGAGAGAGTTTTTTGAAGAGGCTCAAAAAGCTGAAATGAACAAAACCTATGTGAGAAAGGATCCCATCGATATCCCTGAACGCTTGGGCCCAGACACGGAGGACTCTGATGTGCAAACCAAAGAGAAAGAAACAGAGTTTCCTAAAGTTGACTTGTCTGGCCTGGTGAACAGATTTGAATCACCGGAAGAAAAAGTCTATGACAGAAAAGAGACTTTCTCGCTCGCAGAGCTGGTGCCTGAGAATACAGACGCTGACAAAGAGATAGAAAACATTCTAGAACAGGAAACCCCAAATTTTGACATCGAGGCAATTAGAAAAGTTTTTGAATTGGGTGAACAAAAGCCCTCGTTCAAAAAGGAGAAAAATAATCAAGAGGAGTCAGTATCAAGCCTGAGTGAAACAGCAAACATTTCAAAGCAGGAGAGGCCTCAAGCGACAGAGGGGCGTTCACGGCAGGGTACCCCGCTCCCTCCCCAGAAAGACGTGGTGGAAACGGTGCCAGTGGAACCATCAGCTTTCTCTGAAGCCAAATCAGTCACAGAGCATTTCTCAAATGTTGATGAATTTGGCAACAGGACTCTTGGAACCAGGACCACCACTTCATTCTCAGAGCACTCAGAGACTGTGTCGACCCAACAGCCCCCTTTCTCCTATGCTGATGCAGTTAAAAGAAAGGCTGCCACGGTGAGCCATACAAAAACCTATGATGAAGACTCCACCGAGGAGCTGCTGAGGAATTTTCACAAAACATGGACAGAGACAGAGACGGTTTTCAAGAGCCTTGGCTACAGTGTTTCAGAAGAGAGGACATCTGAAATTGTGTCACATCAGACAAAGACTGCCTTAGCTGGTAAAGAGCTGCAGAGCATGATGAAACCAAACAGCAACTAATGGCATGGAAATTGGATGGATGGGTGTTCTCGGAATCTTGCTGTTTGCATGTGCTGCATCACTTATGCTTTCCTTGTTCCAATTTAAAGCTGTGTTTGCAGTCACGGCATTACATTATGTGTGGGCTTTCTCTAAAAACTAAAATCAGAGTATAAAACAGCTTGCAGATGTTCTGAATAGGAAATGGGGTTTTTCCTCACAATTTTAATTATCAATTTCTTGCATATTTCTTTCAATGTGCACATCTTGCATAGACTTATTGCTGAATGCCATGATAAAAGGGTATGCAGATAGACTTGTGATTTTTAAGATTCTGCCCATTTGATCAGACATACCTCGTTCATTCCCAAAAGCCACAAGATCAAATATAAGCTGGATGTGGGTGTGCCTTGAGCAGTGGCCAACAGCTCATCTGTAGCACTTTTTGACACTGCCAAAGTGCAGCAAGGCACTGAACCAGCTTAACGTTGGTCCAGCATTTTTTTTGGACGTGTTGCACCAAAACATCCAAACTGTAAATGCTGTCCCTCTATACTCAATGCTGTGAACTGGCATGTATAGGGATCTGCGTGCATATCTGCATGCACGTGTGGGTCAGTGGGAGTGTGTGTGTGTGTGTGTGTGTGGGGTGAAATTGAATTAAATGTATTCCAATTGGAGGGCAAATACAGAAAACCATATTTTCTCATTGTCATTGCAAGCAAGGTCTTTTTAACAGCTAGACAAGCATGTGATGTATATTTATTTTCAGATGGTAATTTTTGTTGAATGTTTTGCTCAACAAATAACTCAGCAGAAATAAACTACAAATTGCTGCATTGTGAGGCAAAAAAAATGATATACTACCCCAGTGAAATTGTCATAAAGTCTAAGCTTTAGCTTTAAATGTCTTTCCAACAGATTCGAGTTCCGCAGTCGGAACTTTGTACAGTATGTCGGAGGAGGGTTTATCCAATGGATGCTCTGATAGTGGACAGAAAGAGGTATCATAAATCATGTTTCTGCTGTGAACACTGCAGAAACAAATTAAGGTAAATATGTCACTCATTCAAGTGCACATCACTATTGCATATAGTGAAAATGTCATGAAATTCTGCAATACCTAGACATCAAACCGTTTCTTTTTTTTCTCTAATTACAATATAGGATGTCAGTTTCAAAAATGTGCATGCCTTGTGTTTTTTTTTTTTTTTTCAGCTTGGGCAATTATGTCTCTCTCCATGGACATATGTACTGTCTTCACCATTACAAACAACTTCTCAAATCCAAAGGGAACTATGATAATGGACTTGGACAGAAACCTCCCACAGGAGGTAGTGGACCCATCCCTTCACAAGAGCAACTTGAATGGAGATATTCAATGAGCAGCTTAAGCTCAATAGACAAGGACAAAACAGATAATGTTTCAAAAGAAATTACAAAATCATTGGATGAAACAAAACAAAATACAAACAAGATATCTGTGGTTTGGCCCCCACAGACAGACCCACCAAAGAAAGCTTTTAAAGTAGAGGAGGATATTCAGCTAACCAAACCACAATGGCCCCCTCCAGACAATCCCCCTAAGTCACCCAAGCACCAGCATAGAAAAGCTGTTCCCCGAAGTGTCCTTTGAAAGGCAGCAGCCTAACTAGTTTAGACAAATAAAGACAATGAGAATACTTGGGATATACATGGGCCGTTAATAAATGATATGCGATGAAAATCCCTTGATGCAAAATGAAGAACAAAATGTTTGGTTGAAGGACATAAAGATAAGTGCTAAAGATGGGAATGTGAAATTGAGTGACACCTTAGATGGTGGATAAAGTGAAGGAAATTGTGTAAATACATGTAAATGATTGGTGAGTGGAGAGGCAGACTGTAAAGTAAAGGACGTGCTAGAGGGATCGAGAGTAGAGAACATGTGGAAAGTGAATGTAGAAATGGAATTGATTGCCTTGAATTGACAGGCCTATTTCGTACCATCTGTCTCTTTGTTCCCATTGCCTTACTATTTTTTTTTCTAACACTTAGTAACCAGTACCAGTTTGAACAAATTCTGAGGCAAAGAGACCAAATCAAATTTGGCAACCCATTATAACAGCTTTGAGTGTTACTTTGGATGTCGTGTGTTTTCTTTGTTGACCTTCGGTAAGTTGCAGGGGAACGGATTGAGCAAATAAAATGGGATTGAAAACGCATCATGATGAATTTACCAGACCTGGATCAAGTAGTCCCTGCAAAACTTTCTCATCACTGGGTAGGTGACATTTACCACATCAGGACAAGTCCAATAGTTTCTGATAGGATGTTAATCACAAAAAGTGTTTCAATCAACTTAAAAATCCTTTGATATGTCTAAGCCCTTGGGCAGTCACTGTATTGCCTTGATTTGCAAACCCCATCCAATTGGCCCCAACCTAGGCTACAATGAATAGGCAAAGATATATTTTCAATAGCTATTTGACTCAGGTCTGTTCTTTGACCCCAGTGTTTTATTTTGAAATTGATTACAATATTACGCAATTAGTTCAGTAAGTTCCTTTGGTTGTTAATGGACAGAGTTAACATTGGACTGTTATTGGTTTTATTTTGTCTGGGCTTTTTTCTTTCACATAAGTACATTTTTACATTTGCCTTTTTCTAGCACCTGGTGTGCTGCCTCGTGATAATGATCTTGGAAATATTTTATTTATAATATACAGTATATACTATATTCAATTAATTGGTAATCATGTTTGTTTTGGTCATTTGTATCCTATTTTAAACAGCAAATATTTTTGAACATTTAATTTTTTTTTTTTTTTTTTTTTAGATCAGCCTTTCAGTCCTTTGCTTTGTACAAGAAAATTCCTGATTCTGTCATGCTGTCAGGCTGGTTCACTTTCTTTATTGCTGTTCCAAGGGGCAATAAAATATTGGAATTCGTGTTTCACTTTTAACTTATTTGTGTGTGACAACAGTCTCTATTAGTCCATATACTGTGTATCAGTTAAACTTGACTTAGCATCTAAACTGTCATCAGGTGGAGTTGAGCACCAGCACATCTTCCATCAACAAATAATTTATTCATACTGTAGCGTATCAGGATTTGGTAACCTAGCAACGAATGGGGTGGGCTTTTGGGGGGGTGGGTTGTCTTTGAGCGGGAGTCGAGAGGAAGTTGGCGTCTTGATGTTTTGGTCTGCGCGGCGAGCATCTAGTGCGAGTCGTGGGTGTAATAAAAAAGGGCAATGACACTCACCGATTGACCTGACATCGTGTCTCCGGGCCTCATTATGGATGGAAACGCTACATTGGTGTCAGAAGTGGGAGAGAAGCTTTCGAACCAACCGGCGCTAGCTATGGAGGCGCTAGCTATGGAGACGCGAGACCCAAGGTACCGTTACAATGGGAGATCCAGGAGGAGGATAGCGAAGACGATCAGCCGGTAATAAAGCTCAGCAGCAGACAGACTGAACGACTGAATAAACTCCTGGAGGAAACAGAGCGCTTCCTAGCCGACCTGGAGATGGAGCAGACAGGTGTGACTGCGAGACCCTCCCCCCCCACCCGTCAAAGCACTCCTGCTGCCGCAGCCAGCCCATCCTGGAACGGAGGGGGGGGGCACAGAGAAAGTTTTTGCCCCCTCCCTATGAGGGAAAGTCCAGTTGAGAGATCTTCAGAACGCAGTTCGAGATCGTAAGTGAACTCAGTAGATGGAGCTATGAAGATAAAGGGGCTTATTTGGCTGTAAGTTTGGCAGGGGATGCTATGTCAGTGTCAGCTAGCTTACCGACACTGAAGCGATGCGATTATGTCATGCTATGTGAAGCACTAGCCCTCCGCTATGGAGAAGAAGACCAAACTGCAGTAGCTACGATCCAGTTCAAACAGAGTGAGAGAGCGAGGCGAGTCCCTGCCGAAATATGCAGGCGAGGTACAGAGCTGTTCCGTCTAGCATACCCCGGTGCTAACTATGAACTACAGCAACGAATGGTGACTGAACAATTCATTGATGGGTTAAACAACAGTGAAATGAGAGTTCAGGTTAAACTCAGACGCCCTGTGACAATGAGAGAGGCACTCACAACAGCTATGGAGGTGAAAACTGTGTACTGGGCTGAACGGGGAAATGCTAGCTCCGTCAATCGCTCCAGCTGTGCTATCGATCCCTTCGCTCACTCACCTCAGATGAACGCCGCGCGAGCCCCAACCAGAAGTGACGTCATGCCCTGGCTTCCGAGTAAAGACGCCATTTTGGGAAGGTCAAATCGTCCAAAAATGCATGAGAGCCACAGTAAGGGAAATTGACATAGAAAACAGCCAGTGTCACCCAACCAGTCAGCCAAGCTGGTTCTGTGGCTCCTATGAGAATACCAGTGAACAGTCAGTTGGGGCAAATTTCACACAGAACCTGAAAATGATGACACCCCCTCAGTACAACCCCACACCAGTGATGCAGAGAAACAGAGCCACTGCTGCCCAGTACTGTGATGACGGGCCACAGTTGCTGCTCCCAGGGAGGGGGGTAGCCACACCCCCAACCATGCATGCCGAAGAGCAGGACTTCTATGCCATGGTCCGCGCTGTGGGAAACATCCTAGCTACAAGGGGCGGGGGGCCCAGGAGGAGCAGACAGCGACTTGTTTGCTGGATGTGTGGAAGCACTGAACATCTGTCCAGAAACAGTGATGAGAGGAAGGGACCTAGGTCTCAGGAACGAGCAGACTTCATGACAAAGGACCAGGGGGAATACTAAGGGCCAAGCACAAGGGGCAGTGCTTGGTCCAAACTGAAATAGTGGAGACCCCACAGAAGAACATCAAAGACAATACCACCAATTTCAAGCTAGAACCAGTCTGCCTAACACCCTATGGGGGCAGACAAACAACACAAATGGAGAACATATGCGCGGAAGATCACAATATGAGAGAAGAGAGTGGAGACAATGACTAAGGAATAAGCGTGGTGAAAAAGAAAACAAATACAGGAACGGAGAGCCAGGGGCCCCTAGGCGCTAAACACATCTACATAGACTTCCAGGTGAATGACATAGTTTGTAGAGGGCTGACTGACACAGGAGCTTCTGTCACTGTTGTTAGGGGAAGTGTGCTGGACAAAGAAGAGGGGCATGGCGCACCCAGGTGAAGCCCAGTCAGGGAGTGTTACGCACGGCTACTGGAGAGGTTGCTGACAGCCAGGTGACAATCGCTTTGAAAATCCAGATAGGAGATGTGGTGGAAGAACAGTAGGCCTGGGTAGCCCCCATCCAGGATGACCTGATACTGGAGCCGGACTTCCTTCGGGCCACAAAAAGTCATCTGGATCTAGAAGCCGACCTTCTCATGCTGGGTCCGGGGGGACAGACTTTCCAAATCGCCGTGATTGGTCAGGCACCCCAGATAGGAGTGCTGGATCCCCCAGTGGAGGACACCGAAACCCCCATCCCAGAGGTCCTAGAGGCAATGTGTACACGTGCTGGGGAGCATTGTACGATGTCACGGGGAGAAATGGTGCGACAGTTAGTGGTGGAGTTCAAGGATGTTTTCTCCACAGGCCCCAATGACATTGGCTGCACTTCAGTCGTGCAGCACCACATCGACACGGGGAAAGCCCGCCCCATCCGCCAAGCCCCATATCGTCTGCCCATCCACAAAAAAGCAGCAGCGGAAAAGGAGCTGTAGAGGATGAGAGAGGCTGGCATCGTCGTCCCATCCAGGAGCCCATGGGCATCGCCAGCTATCCTTGTCCCAAAGAAAGATGGATCGACACGATTTTGTGTGGACCTTCGCAGACTCAACGAGGTCACCATAAAGGACGCACACCCCATACCCCGCATAGATGATGCCCTGGACAACCTGGCAGGGTCGTGTTGGTTCTCTATGCTTGACCTGAGAAGCAGGTACTGGCAGGTACAGTTGGACAAAGAATCAAGGGAGAAAACAGCCTTCTCACTGGGACAGGGGCTCTGGGAATTTACAGTAATGGCCTTCAGTCTCTGTAATGCCCCGGCAACCTTTGAGAGGCTGATGGAGACGATACTCGAGGGCCTGCCTAGGTCTGCCTGCCTGGTCTACTTGGGTGATTTGCTGATCCATGCCTCCGCCTTTGAACAGGAACTTGCAAACTTGAGAGACGTTTTGGGAAGACTGCAGCAGGCAAACCTGAAACTCCACCCCCATAAATGTCAGCTTTTCCAACGTCAAACACTGTTCCTGGGTCACATTGTCAGTGGCGCTGGAATAGCCACCAACCCAGAGAAAGTCAAGGCTGTGGCAGAGTGGCCTCAGCCAGAGAATGTCCCCCAGCTAAAGAGCTTTTTAGGCTTGGCAAACTATTACAGATGTTTTGTAAGGAGTTATGCAGACATTGCCAGCCCCTTACACCAGGCAGAGACAGTGAAACCGTTCTAGTGGACAAAAGAATACAGTCGGGCATCCGTGGCTCTGAAGGAGGCCCTGGTCACCTCCCCAGTCCTAGCCTACCCCTTACCAGACTGCCCCTTCATACTGGATACAGATGCCAGGGACAAAGGGGTGGGGGCAGTACTCTCACAGGTGACAGGGGGAGAGGAGTGGGTGGTGGCAATCTACAGCCAAACCCTTAGTCAGCCAGAGTAAAATTACTGCGTGACGAGTTGCGAGCTGTTAGCAGTGGTGAAGGCTACGGAGCATTTCCATCCTTACCTGTATGGCCAGGCATTCACAATCAGGACAGACCACACCTCCCTACAGTAGTTGACCAACTTCAAACACCCAGAAGGTCAACTCACTAGGTGGCTGGAACAACTCAGTCAATACGACTTCCAGATCCAGCACAGCTTGGGGAGGCTTCATGGAAATGCGGATGCCCTTTCCTGCCGCCCATGTCTGGAGACCCACTGCCTACAATGTGAGCGATGGGAAAAGAGACAGGAAGACCTGCAGGAAGAGATACAGGAAGAGCACCACTTACTGCGCGCTGTGGAGGAACGTCCAGAGGGGTTGAAGAGGTTAACGTAGGAAGACATGGGTCAGATGCAGGCTGTTGAAAGCGAAATTGCGCCTGTGTTGGAGTGGAAACTCAACAGACGACGACCAGCCGGGTGTGAAGTGGCTGCATGGAGCCCGCTGGTGAAGAGTTTGTGGGCTATGTGGGACTGCCTGGAGCTGAAAGAAGGAGTCCTGTACCGCAAATGGGAGTCCTCCAGTGGAGGTAGGGTGGTGTGGCAACTGATAGCACCAAAAGTCCTCAGACAGGAGATCCTCAGGTTAGCTCTCGACCTACTCACTGCAGGGCACTTTGGAATCAACAAAACCCTAGCCCGCGTAAGACAGAGGTTCTTCTGGGTTAGGCTGCGCAGTGACATACAGAGCTGGTGCTGGAGATGTGATGCTTGTGCCGCCAGGAGGGGTCCACCGCGGTGTCCCCAGGCTGAGATGCAGCAATACCACGCAGAGGACCGGATGGAAAGAGTGGCCATCGACATTCTCAGCCCCCTGCCTCTCTCAGAAAAGGGGAACTGGTATATCTTGGTTGCCATGGACTACTTCTCCAAGTGGCCGGAGAGCTATGCCATGCCAAACCAAGAGGCAACCACAGTGGCTGAAGACCTGGTCAACGGGTTCTTCACAGGGTTTGGTATGACTGACGAAATCCACAGCGACCAGGGTCGAAATTTCGAGAGTCAAGTCTTCAAAGAGATGTGTCGCCTACTACACATCAAGAAGACACGCACAACAGCATTGCACCCCCAAAGAGATGGGATGGTGTGCGGTGCAACCGCACCCTCCTGGTGCAACTGTCCCTCTTCATCCAAAAGCACAAGCGTGACTAGGATGACTACTTACAGTTGTTGATGATGGCTTATCGGAGTGCAGTGCACCAAAGCAACGGTTGCACTCCAGCTTCGATCATGTTCGGCCAAGAACTGCGCACTCCAACAGAGCTCCTTTTTGGGCGCCCTCCGAGGGAGAAGAACTGGGTGAAGCAGGGCCCGTGTATGTCCAGCACATCCAGGAGCGGATGGAGAGTTCACGAGTTTGCTGGACACCACATCCAAGGGGAATTCGAGAGACAGAAGCAACAATATGATACCCGTGCTCATGGGAAACTGTACCAGCCAGGTGACCATGTGTGGCTATACTGCCCCCAACGCCAGAGAGGAAGATGCCCCCCAAACTGGTGAGTCCGTGGGAGGGACCCTGCACTATACTGGAAGCCCTGTCCAATGTAGTGTACCGGGTACAGAAAAATGGCCGGTGAAGAAAGTGGTGGTGCACCAAGACCATCTAACTCCTTACAGAGGAGGGAGAGAAGTTGAGCCAGGCTCTACACCTTCAGGACACTATACTACGGCAGACGACAGCCAGCCAGACTTCGAAGCAAGGGCAACAGCAGCTTCAGATGGAGAGGAGAAAGAGGCGCCTATGTGGACAGAAATGAATGAAGAGGACGAAGTGTCAGCAGGGGCCAGTTGGGAGGAGGAAAAGGAGAAGACTTTTGAGTTGAGAAGATCAAAGCGACAGCGGCACCCAGCTCAGTGCTATGTTGTGCAAGCATAGCTGATGACGAAACAGACTGAAAAAGAAAAAAGAGCTCCTGAAAAGAGAAAAAGAGTTCCTGAAAAAAAGAAAAAAGAGCTCCTGAAAAGAGAAAAAGAGTTCCAGAAGAGAAAAAAAGAGTTCCTGATTCCCCAGCCCCTCTTCTCTGTTTCTAGGTTCCAGACATGTTCGAGATCCAGGGCCATCAGTTCAAGTTGACTTTACATAGAACTGTCACATAAGGGGACGAATGCTTTCTTTAAAGGGGGGGGGGCAATGTAGCATATCAGGAATTTGGTAACCTAGCAACGAATGGGGGTGGGCTTTTTGGGGGGGTGGGCTTTGAGCGGGAGTAGAGAGGAAGTTGGCGTCTTGATGTTTTGGTCTGCGCGGCACGCAGCTAGTGCGAGTCGCGGGTGTAATATAAAAAGGGCAATAACACTCACTGACTGACCTGACATCGTGTCTCCGGGCCTCATTATGGATCTAAACGCTTTAATACATCTTACTTTACATTTTTACTCTGTCGTTATTGTTAAAAAAATACATATATTACATGCTGGCCATTCAAATAAATAACATTTCATGTTGTTAAAGTTTAAAATGAGTTTAAAATGTTGCCTCATCACATTCGCGAGTTGTAAGAGTAGGACGGTGTCACGTGGAAGGAAATTGAGATGTTGACGCACAGTAAGATTTTTGCTAATGTGTTACCTTAAATATATAAAACTACCTTTCAAAGCGATATCATTAATCATTTGGTCATTTGAGTTGTGAAGACTTAATATTTCACGTTTATTTAAGCTCAGATTTAGACTTGAGGCTTGAGAAAAAAGTTTGAATGGAGTTAAGAGCAGCAGGAATTTGATCTTTGTCCTTTAAAAATAATGTTGTGTCATTGGCATGCTGAAAGATCCTTGAGAGATCCTTCTTATTGTTTCCGAAAATTGATATACCTTTTATATCTGGCTTATTTAGGATACTGATTGATAGTACTTCCATAGCCAAAATGAATAGAAAAGCTGAGATTGGGCATCCCTATCAAACACCATGGTGAATACAAAAAATTTTGGAACTGTTTCTGTTTATAATAATAGAACGATTAATATCATTATATAACATTTTGATGGCGGAGATGAGGTAAGGACCAAAGCCAAATAGAAACTTGTGTTCTACCCTATCAAAAGCTTTGCAAAAGTCTGGGAAATAGATTAACAGCATCTGAATCTATTGAATCAGCATGATCAACCAGGTCCAGAACTAATCTTATATTACAGCTTATATGGCAACCTTTCATGAAACCTGTTTGAGTTTCATTGATGAGGTTGTTTAAACCTTTTTTGAGTCTGTTGGCATAAGTTAATGCAATCAATTTATAGTCTGTAGTTAGTAAGATTATTTGACGCCAGTGATCTATAGAAAGTGGGTCTTTCTCAGGTTTTGGAATTAAGGAAATAACCCCTTACTTCATAGTGGTTACCATTTTTTCATTCCCTAAACATTCTCTAAACAAATTAAGAATTTGTTTTGTAATGTGCGCGTCTGGATCCCGTGCTCCAATCACTAGTTCCACAGCTAAAATATTAGCTCAGTTTGCTTCGCTGCACAACGGGAAAGTACTTGTCCAAAAAGCAATAAAATCATGCCTAACTGGAAAAAGATAATTAGGAAGACAATGGGGGTCAAAAAATGGATGTACATTACCCCACAGGAAAGTGAAAAGGCATCTTTCTGGTTATTCACTGCAGCGTTCTCCTTGCTTGCTTGCGAGCTTAATTCCGGCAGCCCGAACAGTGTCCAACGTCCCGAGGTGAAATCCACTTGCAACCTTAACAAACTAGCGGTTTTACTAAAAACAAAACAAAACACACACACACAGCTAGCAGTGACACCAGATAAAATAACTTCCAAACTTAACTCCATCAGTAAAGTTGAAATAATCACTTTATCCACAACAAGATTCTGGATCATCCCACCACATGCAGCACATGGACTTTTTTCTCCATTACCCTCTCGCTCGAATGTTAGGCCCCGCCCTCCCATCATGGGAAATGTCTCATTGTAACCCTTCTTTAATCAGGATAGAATTTTACCTCAAGGTCAGGTATCTTATGAGCCGACTGTGAATAATCTAGACGAGGCACAAGGTAAGTACAGTTGCATGGAATTATATTGTAGGTAGATGTAGATAGTGAGTACCAGCATGTACTAATATTCATATGATGGTTTGCAAATACAAAAAAAAAAAAAATGCAAAATACAAGTATGAATTATACACCGATATGTTGCGGCACTGCAATACCCCTATTGTGAACAACACCCAAATAAACAAAATAATAAACAAAAGGAGATATCTCATAGGGGCCCTTAACTGGAAGTTTTACTTGAATAAATCCGTGAAGTGAATGGCTACTGGAACAGCCTTACTTGAATAAATCCGTGAAGTGTTTCCTGGCTCACAGTTCATCGAATTCGCCAACAGGAGGCGCTACGCAGTCAACGATGGACGAAATTGGAAGGATGAATCTGCTTGACCACATCCGGTCCCAAAGTAGAATGGGGGAAAGACGCAACCTTAATGGCTAGGTTGTGGGCCGTGTCCATACACCAGTTCGCTAATATAAGAAACAAAAATGTTCAGGCTTGTAACCACGGTAACGACTGGTGACCTGCCAGCTGCACAGAATGTAATGCAGAAGAGGACAAGTTTAACTGCTACTGCAAAATACACACTACGACTTAAATTAACATTAAGAACACTACCACCTACAATATTTTCTACTCACAGAACAAAACGAAACAAACCTAATGTGAACATTTGTAAACATTTCCGAAATACATCAACCTCTAGAAGATATTAAAACCACAGTATAGCAAAGACTTACATTCACGTGTTGTGGCTAACGCTAGCTAGCTACACATAGTGCGGTGAAGGCTAACAACCACAGGCTAGTCACATCAACGTTGCAAATATATTTATGAACCACGACATTTAAACTTTTACTTTTCAGGGTACTTAAGATATTCAACACAACATATGTTACACATGGTACTGACAGGTTTACACATGCTTACCTAATATAAGAAATAAAAATGTTCAGGCTTGCGATCAGGGCAACGACGGGTAATCTGCCAGCTCGCATAGACTGTAATGCGGAAGAGTACCGCCCACAAGCCTGACGTAGGATCACGGTCTCTTAAAGTGACAGTACCGAATTAGGCAGAAGTACCCAGAAATGTAAATGAACTATTGTAATATGATAGGGGGTTACATCATCATTATGTATCGCACTCATTCATTCAATTCATCTTCAGCCGCTTCTCCGGGGTCGGGTCGTGGTGGCAGCAAGCTAAGTAGGGCACTCCAGACCTCCCTCTCCCCAGCAACGCCCTCCAGCTCCTCCTGGGGGATCCCAAGCCGTTCCCAAGCCAGATTGGACATGTAGCCCCTCCAGTGAGTTCTGGGTCTACCCCGGGGTCCAAAGGGAGGTGCCCAGGAGGCATCCTGATCAGATGCCCGAACCACCTCAACTGGCTCCTTTCAATGCGAAGGAGCAGCGGCTCTACTACGAGCTCCCTCCAGATGTCCGAGCTCCTCACCCTAATTATGTATCTAGTATTATATACTGTATCTGTATGTGTGTGCATGGTATCTGTGTATGTGTACACTTCATCCCACACTAATTATTATTCATGGGGCAATACTACACACGTCTGGTTCTAATTACATTGAATCTCTTCAGAGAGATTTGAAGGAGGCCATGGCCTTGGCCAAATCTGACATCGTGATGGAGCAGAATCATCAGGCAGAGAACTACAACAAAAGAGCAGAGGAAGCTTCCATCAGAGGTGGAGACAGGGTGCTCAAAGCCAACAAGGGCGAAAGTGGACGTTGTACGCCTGCAGACAAGTGGGGGAGTGTGGTGTCGACGTGACAGATTCCGACCCGCAAACCCACATCTACAGGGTTAAACACCCAGAGACAGGTGGGGGAAAAGTTGTCCATGCTGTGTGTCAACTTCCTACCTCTGGAATGTGATGGATAGTGGAGCTTGAAAGTTTGTGAACCCTTTAGAATTTTCTATATTTCTGCATAAATATGACCGGAAACAACATCAGATTTTCACACAAGTTCTAAAAGTAGATAAAGAAAACCAGTTAAACAAATGAGACAAAAATATTATAGTTGGCCATGTATTTATCGAGGAAAATGATCCAATATTACATATCTGTGAGTGGCAAAAGTATGTGAACCTCTAGGATTAGCAGTTCATTTGACGGTGAAATTAGAGTCTGGTGTTTTCAGTCAATGGGCTGACAATCAGCTGTGAGCGGGCGCCCTGTTTTATTTAAAGACCTGAAGCGAGCAGTTCATGTGAGGAAACCCACCAACATCCCAGAGTTGAAGCTGTTCTGTACGGAGGAATGGGCTGCAATTCCTCCAAGCCGATGTGCAGGACCGATCAACAGTTACCACAAACGTTTCATTGCAGTTATTGCTGCACAAGGGGGTCACGCCAGATACTGAAAGCAAAGGTTCACATGCTTTTGCCACTCACAGATGATGATGTTTTAGGTCATATTTATGCAGAAATATAGAAAATTCTAAGCTGAGCCGATGATTGCTTATGGCATGAAACAGGGTTGTACTGTCTCATAAAGAATTTACTTGACTCACTGGATTATATATATATATGTGTGTGTGTGTGTATGTATGTATGTATGTATGTATGTATGTATGTATGTATGTATGTATGTATGTATGTATGTATGTATGTATGTATACATACATGTATGTATGTGTATGTATATATATATATATAATAGGCATAGGTTGTTGATTACTCAACCATAACAAAACTGTATAGTAGTGACATACCTGTTGTGTATACATGCTTGCCTCCAATGTCCTGTTGTTGTTCCATTTATTTCTTGTTTCTTTTTTTTTTCTTTTTTGTTGTTGGTTTTTTGTGTGTGTGTGTGTGTGTGTGTGTGTGTGTGTGTGTGTGAGTGAGTGATGTCTGCACATGCTAGAAGCTGCTGTGCAGCGGAGTCAAATTCCTCGTGTGTTTATGCACACTTGGCCAATAAAGCTGATTCTGATTCTCTGATTCCAATTTAAACTGTTTTTACTAACATGTTCATAAAGCATTCCTAAAGTATTGTTCTTACAAAGAAATATGTCCTTCTGGCTGCTTGCACATAGTGTAAGGCGGTTGCTATGCAACATACAAGCAGAGTGACACTGAATTGTGTAAAGGAATTAGATGTCATTGCCGTTGTATATGGTTATTATACCACAGCTAACAACCAATCAGACTGGTCGATCTGAACTATCCGTTTTGTAATAGACCATATACTGATCATCCTGGACTGACTGATTGATTGATTTTATTTTGAACATGCTAAAATGAACATGACTGGCAGAACTACAGAGGTCAAATGGTGTAAATGTGGGTCGCATACTTCACACAAATGTCTCATGTACAGAAATTGTACATTTCATATCGACAGAAATGAGGCGGGCATTACTGGCGAGTATTAGATCGACTCTATACCCAAGGTCACTGTTATTGTGAATGAAAGCACCTCTCTAAAAGCAAAACATCTTGCCGTATTGTGTACCTCAGATCATCGATAAAAGATCAGAACCATTGACCTTCCTCTTAATTTTTATTGAGCTCAAACAATACTACCGCAGAAGGAATTACTGATGGACCGCTAAACTGTCTGTTGAGATGCAGCCTTGGTGATGTCTTTATTAAAGACTGCCTGGCTGGATTCTGTTAAGACGGTGCCTCTGTAATGTTGGGCAAAAAAAGTGGGGGGTGTACTCAAAGTTGAAAAGTAAATTTCCAAGTCTCATAGGCTGGCATTTCCTTAAACACAGGTTGGAGCCTTTTGTTGGGGTTGCGGTGAAGTGCTGCACCGAGACCAACCACTTAACCAGTTTTTTAGACAAGTTATACCGTCTGTACGATCACCAGAAAACTCGAGGGAGCTTGATGCTGCAGCCTCTGAAGTAGGTGTCCACTTGAGACGGATTGGGCGTGCCTTGGGGATAAGTTGGCTCGCTTCGGCCTACAGAACAGTGCATGTTGTTTGGACGACGTATAGAGCACTGTGCAAGCGCCTCATCGCAGCAAGTGAAGATGTGGAGAGAAATTCAAGTGAGAGATGCATGTATGAAGGTCTAGCGCAGAGTTGCTTTTGTGAAAAACGTGGGTCTTACGATGGATGGGCCTGAGGAGCTTCAAGACTTGTCTTAATATCTGCAGTCCAGAGTCATCAGAGTCTCACAGTCAACCAGTTTCATAAAAAGGCACATAGATGTATTCTATATGACCAACAATATAAATTACATCCTGGTTTTCATACCACTTCCTCAAACTTACTAGTGATAAAACCGAGGTCCTCTTAGTAGGTACTAAATCTACTTTGGCTAAACCTGATAGTTTTTTCCTAACTATTGACGATTCTATAGTTCCTCCATCGCCTCAGGTTAAGAGTCTGGGTGTCATCCTGGACAGCACATTATCTTTTGAAGCTCACATCAACAATGTTACTCGGTCTGCACACTTCCACCTACGCAATATTAAACGTCTTCGCCCGTCACTTACACCTAACAGCACCACCATACTCACCCACACCCTGGTTACATCCTGTATTGACTACTGCAGTTCTATCCTCTTTGGTCTTCCCCTCAAGTGTCTTCATAAGCTTCAGTTGGTCCAGAATTCAGCTGCCCGTATCATTACCAGAACTCCCTCCATAGATCACATCACTCCTGTTCTCCAGCAACTCCATTGGCTCCCTGTTAAATAATGTACTGACTTCAAGATCCTGCTCCTCACCTTTAAGGCCCTTAATAACCTAGCTCCTTCATATCTTTCTGAACTCCTTCATATCCACACGCCCTCCCACACTCTCACATCCTCTTCTGCTCTCCAACTCACTACACCGTTGGCCCGCTTGACTACCATGGGGTCTAGAGCCTTCAGTCATTCTGCCCCCCGCCTATATAACTCTCTCCCACAAGACATCACAACACTGACTCTCTTTCAACCTTCCAACCACATCTAAAAACACACCTTTTCAAACTCGCATATTCAGTCTGATCCACGACTCACTGAGTTTTGTGCAGATGACGATTTTATACTTATCTGTTGTGTTAACTTTTTATTGTCTACCCTGCTTTGTTTTGACTTTATGCTGTCTGATACAGTGCTGCTGGTTTTTTACTGTGTTCTGTAAGGTATCCTTGAGTGCTCTGAAAGGTGCCCACAAATAAAATGTATTATTATTATTATAATACAAATGTCCTTTAACTTCATGCCATAATACACCATAATAAGCAGGCGGGTCCATTCCTTGGGCCTCGGGTTAGAATGAGGTAGAAGTCTATGTGATGGATAGTGCCTTTCTTAGGATATGAGATGTTCCAAGTAGTACCATCTTCTGTAGTTCTTGTATTCTGGTGTTCCGCTCGGTGTATTTCTCCATCCCTTTTTTTACAAGTCCCGGGGCTCCTATCACTACTGGTATTGTTGTGGTTTTCATTCCCCACATTCGTTCAATCTTGATTTCAAGGTCTTTATATTTCAACAGTTTTTCAGTTACTTTTACTGAGGTGCTCCTTTCAGTCAGGATGGACACGTTGATGAGTAGGCAGCTTTTTCTTTTTTATTATTATTATTATTATTATTCTCTGCCATGAGATAGTCCAGATAGCTGTTCGTACAAGTTGCATGTGAGGCTATTCAGACAGGTTCCTTCAATGGTGTGCCTTTACAGAATGACAGCAGACAAAAGGGTATTGATCCTGGCAAGTTTTATGATGCATTATGCACAAGTAGGATGGCCACAAATGAATAGGAATCACTCTTGCACAAAGTGGGCATGGCCAAGCCCTCTACCATTACTGTATGGCGAAGAGGATGTGAGACAACTTTGCAGTCAGTTAAAAATGGGCTCTGGTGTCAAAAAGGGCTACAGGGATTTCAAGGAAAATCCAAATATGCCAGGACATGGAGCCCGATGAAACTCAAACATACAGTGGAAACGATGGCTGTTAGCAGTGCAGAGAGTCAGAGAGGTTTTTCAGAAATTAATAAAGTTGTCACACCATTGCGCACACAATTCAGAATTGAAAATACATAAGCTCTTGTGTTCATCAAAATGACTGGCCCTCCTCTTGAGTCTTGGAACCCAACAAAATGTGAAAAAGTGGGTACGTACCAGAAGGTCTGCTGCCATTCAGCAAGTAGAAAACAGCATCTTATCACACAAGATTAGACATACCAGCCTATTTTGGATGTGATAAACTCAGAGTATGTCTCAGTGTGTTGTGACCTAGTAACTAGCGTTAGCCTATGTGGCATTGTGTAGGATGAATTTAACCACATTTCCAGGAGGTTGAAGCATGTTTTCTCTAAATATACATAAAAAAGGTTTTATACAATATTGTCTGTGTAATTGTGGTCCTCATCGTGGTAAACATTGTTAGTGGGTGAGATCATTGCAATCCTTTGAGGAAAACAATTGTTATGTAGCATATTGTTTTTGGTATTTTGTATTGCGTTATTCAGAATTCAGGGCTGAGATGGTCTGTTTATCAGCTGAAAATATTGATATGCTTCACTTAATGTGAAGTCAAACAGAAGTGTCAAACTTGTAGCATTGGGACTACATTCTTTCAAAGCACTGAGAGACAGGTAGGCTATTGTTATTTACCTTGGTCATATAAAGGTGAGTGCTCTCAAAAAGGAAAATGTTATAAATTATGAAATAGAGAACTGAATTGGGGCTTAGAATTCTGTTTTGTCAAGAACACTCAACTCTACAAGTCCTTGTGCTGTTTATCAGCACTAAACACACTGCACACTGTCACTGCTGCCATCAAGCATGCACATCCATGCCAACCCTGCTCAGTCAGGACCCCACCACACGGGCCAACAAATCCCAATTCAACCCCTGCCTATGGTACATATTTGATATATTTACAGCACAAACCAGCTGCACTGGGCAGCAACCCCCTCGACAGTCACACCCTTTCAACCATAGCCTAAATAATACAGGGTACCGCTTTTACAGAATAGTTGCTATGGGTCTTCCTCAAATTATAAGACCTCATAAATAGTCCATCCATTATCCAAACCACTCATCCTGCTCTCAAGGTGGGGGGATGCTGGAGCCTATCCTAGCAGTCACTGGGCGGCAGGCGGGGAGACACCCTGGACAGGCCGCCAGGCCATCACAGCCCCCCCCCCCACACACACACACATCTACCAAGGAGCAATAATGATTTATGTTGTACCATATGATCAGAGCTCACTGCTTGACCAGTTCAACACCAATGTCCTTATAATGGCCAGAATTGAGTGGGCTCGTAGCCCCACTCCATTCCTCTTACTGAAGGTTAGGGAGGGTAAGAGAACGATTAAAAAAAAATTAACACAACCTCTGCAGTAGATTAACACACACAATAATGCAAATAAGAAAGGAATAGTACGCCACAACGGGCTGCCTGCATTCAATGAAAACACAGCTGGCGTTGCACGCGTCCCTGAGCTGGAAGGTTTATTTCTCAGTTATCTGTGCAGAATACTGATTGTTGTGACTTCTCTTATGTACACTATTGTAGTGTTACTATTCGTGGGTTACTAACTTAATCACTATTATATATAAGTACACGGAGACGAGGATGCGGCACAAGTCTGATCTTTACTGACGGAGACATCACACACTACTAGGCTCGACCAGTGTATTACAGAACGCAGTAGTGGTGACAGTCCAACACAATCGAGCACCGAGTGCTCGATCCAATACACCACACTGATCATGGCTATTTGCCAAATGTCAAGATTAGAACTCAGAAAAGCATGTACTTCAGCCGTCACCGACTAATGTTCTGAATGCCATTCTGTTCCGTCGCTGCATGTGTACGGGACTTGATAAGTGATGAAGAACGCGGAGGTTCTGCTTGGCAGCGCAACGACGGAAAAGCACGACAGTACACGAGGGACCGACAGCCAAGCCAGCACGCCACGACTTTGCCGGCGGGGTAAAATCGATCTTTGCACGCTGGTTTTTTTTACCCTCTCCTGCAACAACCGGGCGGCTGCTTCGCGGCACAGCTGAGTGAATGTACCCGGAGTCATTTTTCAGTTTAAACGCAGCCACACAGCGGCTCCGACACACTTCTCAGGAGTTGACTCGAAATTCTCTCGCAGGCAGGCAACCTACCTTGCTGCAAGTGTGCCCGCCCCCTTTTTCGCCTTCTCTAAAGGGGATTGGCTGAGAGGGGGGGGTCTGCCGGCTTACGCTCCGATTGGACGCCCTCCCTGTCACGTCGTGCGTCGGTTCGGCACAACGCCGTCACGGCTTTCCTCCAGTCAAATAGTGCGTTAGGATGCTGAACCAGGCACAAGCGTATCATCAGCACCGCAGGTCCGGACGGGACGGACACGCTGACAAAGGTAGGCGCCGCCGGGAAAGCTTCGTTCGATCGTCCGAACCGCCGGGAGGTTGACTCTTCCCCCCCCCCTCCCGCCGACACTTTTTAGTTAAACGCCGCGTCGATACGGGCTTTGAAGCCGTCCTTCCCGGTCACCCGGCTGCCCCCGCTGGGTCCATGCCGATCCGGCTGTGCCCGCGTCCCCCTTTCGAGACAGAACCGCCAGTTCGGAGCAAACGCTGGTTCGTGCGTTGCCCGATGAGAGAGAGAGGGGGGGGGGACGCGGGTACCGCCACGCTGCCCGGCACGCGCCGGGGGCTGAGTGGGTATACAGGCGGGAGGAGGAGGAGGAAGAGGAGGAGGAGGAGGAAGGTGGACAAGTTCGCGGCGTCAAACTTTACGCTTAATTGGCAGATGCTCCGAACAAGCGGGTCGCTATGAGATATGTTCAGATCAGCCGTCACCATTCTGAGGGGGGATGAATAACGCTTCCCAGTGCCTGCCGAGCGTCCCTGCAGTGGTGACTAGAGAGAGCAAAAATGAAATAAAAATACAATAAAATATATGGTAACACTTTAGTATGGGGGAACGTAGTCACCATTAATTAGGTGCTTATTAGCATGCAAATTAGCAACACATTGGCTCTTGATTTGTCGTTATTACGTACTCATTAATGCCTTATTCTGCATGGCCTTATTATACAGCCAGTAAGCCATTAACTATGAGTTGTCCCTCTATAACCTCAGAAGTATTGCTTATTAGTAGTACCATCTCAGTATGCTTTGCTTAGTATGGCCTTTATAAGGTGGTAGTACCACAAGAAGAGTTATTCTCCCTTATTAACACTTAATGAATATGCTCTGTTCTTACATAACAACACACAAAACTACAAGTGTTCATAGTGTTAAATTACTCTAAATTAAGTTTTTGTTACTTAGAATATGTTCCCCATACTAAAGTGACATCTTGATCATTACTAATTCACTAGTAATTAAGATTTTTTATGTTCCCCATACTAAAGTGTTACCAAATATTAATATAATCCAGTGGGTCAAGTAATGAAACAGGCTTGTACTGTCTCATAAAGAATTACTTGACCCAATGGATTATATATATATATCTACTCCTGTATTTTCACAATGTGTGTCTGGTGTGTGGAGTGTGTCTGTGTGAGAGTCTATAAACGGCCAAACTAAAGCACTTGGGGCCTTGATTCTTTCTGGAGGTTATTGGGGATGATCGGGGGCACCTATAAAAAATAGCAGAAAATTAAAATTATGCATAATTATGCATAAATATGCAAATTTGCATTTTTCTAAAAATGGCTGAAAACCACTTTTCTCAGCATTTCAGATGATTCTGAGCATTTGGGGGGAGGGAGTTGGAGTGGGGGGGGGGGGTAAACCACTTTTCTCAGCATTTCAGATGATTCTGAGCATTTGGGGGGAGGGAGTTGGAGTGGAGGGGGGGGTTTAGGGGCAAGGGGAAGGCGGTTAGCTGGCAGGATGAAGAGGAGGGAGATTTAGACGGGTGGATAGCCAAACCGCTACATTGTAGCGGGGTTCTTCTAGTATATATATATATATATACACACATTTTGTGTGTGTGTATGTGTGTGTGTGTGTGTGTGTAATATTTGATCTGGGAAATTAATACAATGTCTGGTGCTGTTCTCAGTAGACTCTAACCTGTAGCATTTACGCTACAGGATGCCATGTGCTGGAGTCTATGAAGTTGTGTGATATCTGAAGAGCGATGGCGCTCATGGCTGGCGTGTAGTGAAGGATGTACAGCACATCATTTGAGTTTGGGGGATGATCTGTGAAATGCTTTGCAGCTCCCCAAACACTCGCAGGGGACCGCCGAACAGTGTCCTTATGACGTGGACTTTAAACGCATGCATGGAAACCACAGACAGTCATCCAGCCAGTGGTTGCTTTTTCATCCATCAACATCCCACCGGGTCAGTGACAGCCCAGAAAGTGCAAGGTGTTATTTGTCGTCCAGGGGTTTGTTTTAGGAATGGCAGGAACGATGTGTGTCTTTATCTCCCAGCGACGGGCACCCGGGTGAAGCCGAGCTCAACACATCCTCCCAGTGATGTCATTTGTATGCATATTAGGCCACATTTAAAAGGCTTGAAAGTCACGCCTAATACTTTGCCATGGTCGCCCCAGCTCCGAGTCTTTTTGCACAACAAGCTTTTTTAAGTTTTATTTGGGTAACTTTTTTAATACTTTTTCGTTTTTTTGCACAATTACTAACACATGATTTCCACCAGTTTAGCCATTGCATAACTACCATATATTCATCACAATACATAAAGAAGGCTCTTTATGTATTGTCTACAGTATACCACATCATATGTCATTTGTATTGATTTAAAAAATGACAACTGAAACACATTTTGTGACAATTTGTTTGTTTTTGTTTTTGCATGCGGCCATAGTCCTCCCATGAAACATATTCATTTTCATTCATAGTGATTTTTATTTATATTGTCCTTTATGGAAAAGCAAGAACTTTCTTGTGCTGGAACTGTGAGCCTGATGTGTTTGAAAATTGAAAGCTCTCAAGAAAGCTGTTGAGAACTTCGTTTTCTATGGCAAGGCCAATATATAGGACAGAACCTCAAGTGGGCCTTGTCCTCTTCCTGCTGCTGCGAGGGCTTTTTAGATCATTATCTGGCTCAAATGCTAATCCTCTTTCTGGATCTACCACATGATGGTTTCCATTACAAGCTCGTCTGCTGGGCTGTATACCGTGCAGCAGGACGACCAGAACTGGCCGTTGTGTCGCACAAAGCACGTTTTTGTCCTGGTTTGGGGTGGTTGAGCTTGTGCTGCTGTAAGCCATGTGGCTGTCTCGGCATCCCTGTGCTTACTGGGTCTTTCTCGTGCTTACTTTCTCTAATCACATTCCTCTCTATGCTGTGATTAGTCCAGCGCGGTCTGAAACCTTAATCCCTGGTTTACATACACAGAATATTTGCTTTGTCAGTTGGGCGTTTTACCTGAGACACGGCACAACCGTGCCGGACACGGTGTTGAATCCTGTTCCAGACGTAGAGGTGGGGTAAAAACAGGGCCGACGAGTGCCTGCAAATATACATGTATAATCTTATAACCTGCTCTGTGATACGGACCTTTTTTGGGGTGTAATTATAAATTCAGACTATGTGCGTTCAAGCTGTAATGAATATTGCGACACGAGCACATTGCCTCCTTATTTACTTATGCATTAAGAGAGCCTTGTTCTTGGCTTTCCAATTAAAATAGGTTTCTGTCTGCGGAGCACTGGCACTTTTCTTTTGCTCTTTCTTGTTACCTTCCACTTTCTCCACTTTGCCTCTTGCCTCTTGCCGTGCCCCGTGTCCAAAACCTTTAGCTGCAGGTCAGTTTATAACCCGCTTATGACTGCTGAAAAACCTGCATTAAAACACTGCACTCCTCAATGTCGCTCACCCAATTCTGCACTGTTAAAACCTTGTGTAGTATTTAGGTTATCTGTCTGTCTGTCTGTCTATCTATCTAGCTGTCTAGATATCTGACTGTCTGTCTACAGCAATAGAATGATTGGGTTCTCTGTCTGTCTGTCTGTCTGTCTGTCTGTCTGTCTGTCTGTCTGTCTGTCTGTCTGTCTGTCTGTCTGTCTGTCTGTCTATCTGTCTGTCTGTCTATAGTAATAGAAGTATTGGGTTCTCTGTCTATCTGTCTGTCTGTCTATCCATCTGTCTATCTTTCTGTCTGTCTATCTATCTGTCTGTCTGTCTACAGTAATAGAATTATTGGGTTCTCTATCTATATTTCTGTCTGTCTATCTGTCTGTCTGTCTGTCTGTCTGTCTGTCTGTCTGTCTGTCTGTCTGTCTGTCTGTCTACGGTAATAGAATGATTGGGTTCTCTGTCTATCTGTCTGTCTATCTACCTAGCTGTCTGTCTGTCTGTCTGTCTATCCATCTGTCTAGCTGTCTGTCTGTCTGTCTGTCTGTCTGTCTGTCTGTCTGTCTGTCTGCAGTAATGGTATGATTGGGTGTTCTGTTAGGGTTCAGTAGATGTCAAGCTGTTCCAACGAGAACAAGATCTGACTTCTTCTGCGTGGCAAAGAATTAAAACAACATGAAGTATGAGCTCCAGGCCCGGGGCCATTCCACCTCTCCGCCACATGATTTATTCTAATAAACCAACACGAAAAACACAACCAAAACAAAAACAGACTGACAAATTTGTTTCATTCCCCCAAACAGTTGGGCTGGTTTATGAAGTCTGCACCTTTATTTGCTGTAAACTGAATTTTTTATTTCATTTATTTTTTATCTTTTTGTTGCCTTCCCCATTGGGGAGCATCCTGCAGTTCCCTATTCCGCGTCACTATATTGGATGTGGTGTCTGTATTTCCCCCAGGACAATATTTACAATATTTTGGAGATGATGATTAGATTTTTGTGAGCTAGTTATCAGTCATTACTATCAGCCCACCCAAAATCCCTGGTCTACCTTTTAACTGTTATTTGGAAACCCCCAGGCTGCTGAGAGACCCCGGGCTTCTTCCTCAAGCGGATCCTGTCAGATACACAATCTGATATCAGCGCTTTTTAATTCTGTGGCCCTTGACTTGGCCCAGTAGAGGGAACTAAATGGCCCAGTTTTTCTAAAACGAGATTAAGTTTTCGGAAGATTGCTTTAATTATATCTTCCCTGTGTCACACGTGTTCTTGTTGTGTAAGGTGTCGTGGCCATGCTGGTGTCTTATTTATTCAGGGAAAAACGGACCAGTAAACAGAGTGATTCCAACACTCAGCATTCCCTGTGCTTGATGATGATGATGACTTATGATTTATTAATTATCAGTGCTTTATGAATTAACTTTAGTTACTTATACAGTATCAAAAAATGTAATTTGGAGGCGTCCGGGTGGCATAGTGGTCTCTTCCGTTGCCCACCAACACGGGGATCGCCAGTTCGAATCCCCGTGTTACCTCCGGCTTGGTCGGGTGTCTCTACACACACAATTGGCCGTGTCTGCGGGTGGGAAGCCGGATATGGGTATGTGTCCTGGTTGCTGCATTAGCGCCTCCTCTGGTCAGTCGGGGCACCTGTTCAGGGGGGGGAGGGGGAACTGGGGGGAATAGCGTGATCCTCCCATGTGCTATGTCCCCCTGGTGAAACTCCTCACTGTCAGGGGAAAAGAAGCGGCTGGCGACTCCACATGTATGGGAGGAGGCATGTGGTAGTCTGCAGCCCTCCCCGGACCGGCAGAGGGGGTGGAGCAGAGACCGGGACAGCTTGGAGAGTGGGATATTGGCCAAGTGTAACGGGAGGAAAAAAAAAGGGGGGGGTTAAACGTAATTTGAAAGAGCATATATACTTGAGGGTTTGGTGGTTTTGCAGCTGAAGTGGTTTTTCAAGCTGCTGTTTTCTGCGCTGCCGCCTGTCCGCTGGAGTTTCACGTCTCACGTATTGAAAGGCCACGCCTGACAGGATGCCGAGGCTGTGGCCTGGTCAGGTTCTCTGTGGGGATTTGCTGGTTTCAGCGGTTCTTTGGCAGGATCATTGTGGACGTGCAGGTGTGGCTTCTCACCGACTCTGATTTGTGTGCAGGAACCGTTGTTAGACGTTTGCATTTCAAGCTCCAGACTGCAGAATGCATGACTCGTAGCGTATGTAGAACCGTTCACAGCCTGTCCCGGTGGCTGAGATTGCCTGCTTAATAAAAATGACACTCTTAATGTTAATGGTGTCATAGTCATTGTCGTTCTCAGATGCTTGCAGCATAGTTTGGATGTCTTAGCGAGGAGGTGTTTTATTACCGTTTTGATTTTTCACAGACAGTCCGGGGACAATAACAGACAAAATGACAAGCTGTGACATTGTGTGTCTTGTTTTAGCAATTTTCAACAATTTCTTTTTGGAACAAGTGATGGGGAGTACAGAAGAGAGGTGAAGAAGAGAGTGCAGGCAGGGTGGAGTGGGTGGAGAAGAGTGTCAGGAGTGAGTTGTGACAGAAGGGTACCAGCAAGAGTTAAAGGGAAGGTTTACAAGATGGTAGTGAGACCAGCTATGTTGTATGGTCTGGAGACAGTGGTACTAATGAAAAGACAGGAGGTGGAGCTGGAGGTGGCAGAGATGAAGATGATAAGATTTTCATTGGGAGTGATGAAGAAGGACAGGATTAGGAACGAGTATATTAGAGGGACAGCTCAGGTTGGACGGTTTGGAGACAAAGCAAGAGAGACAAGATTGAGATGGTTTGGACATGTGTGGAGGAGAGATGCTGGGTATACTGGGAGAAGGATGCTGAATATGGAGCTGCCAGGGAAGAGGAGAAGAGGAAGGCCAAAGAGGAGGTTTATGGATGTGGTGAGGGAGGACATGCAGGTGGCTGGTGTGACAGAGGAAGATGCAGAAGACAGGAAGAGATGGAAACGGAAGATCCGCTGTGGCGCCCCCTAACGGGAGCAGCCGGAAGTAGTAGTAGTAGTGGTAGTAGTAGTAGTAGTAATAGTAGTAGTAGTACTACTAGTAGTAGTAGTGGTAGTAGTAATGTTAATGGTGTCATATTCATGAGGGTGTGGTTCTCAGATGCTTGCAGCATAGTTTGGATGTCTTACTGAGGAGGTAGGTGTTTTACTACCGTTTTGATTTTTCAAACACAATCCACGGACAAAAAAGTAACAGACAAAATGACAAGATATGACATTGTTGCCCCTTTTCCACCGCACGGTACCGGCTCGACTCGACTCTACTCACTTTACTTTTTGAGATTTGGTTTTCCACTGCAGATAGTACCCCCTCACAGCAAAGCCCCGCTGGTCATTTGTGGGCGCCTTGACTGTTGTTTTTTTAAAAAAAATTATTTATATTTAAATAAATATAAACAAATATACATATATTTATTTATTCATTTATAGTGGTATTTTCATGCCACCTTTTAGTATGGGCTCAGCTCACTTGGACCCTCAACGGAGGTGGTACCAAAAAAAGTACCTGGTACCAGGTAGTATCCCTAACTTTTGCCCAACGGAAAACCAAAAAAAGCGAGTAGAGTCGAGTCGAGCTGGTACCATGCAGTGGAAAAGGGGCATATGTGTCTTCTTTTAGCAATTTACTACAACCTGTTGTGGAGCAGGTGTTGTTTTCTTCAGTGTTGCACAGAAGGTGACTCGAGCGTCGTGCAGAAGGGCCGTGAGGAGTTACTCAGCCAGACGTCAGGCTGTGTGCGCTCGCCGTGCTGGCCTCCGCGTCTCCATTTCACCATTACATAATCATTTCTTATGGAGCAGCGTGTCAGTAACGAGCAATCAAGGTCATAACAGTTGTCGTGATGATCACATCGTCTCAGGACAGTCCGACGCATCCTTTATATGCACGGGTAAAAGTGTGCCTCTGTAAGGGACGTGTGGTACGGTGCAGGCCAGCAGTATCGTTGCATTTATTCTAATATATTAGGAGGGCAGTAAAGCACGCAGGATGGGACACTTTTACCAAACCCTTTAGCTTTTAAACGGCAAATACTTTTACATAAATGCTGACGACAAAGGATGCAGCGTTGTGTTCCCAGTTCCGAGAAAGATTCCCAGGGGTCCGAGCGTGTCGCCCGTGAACAAACTCTCCTTGGGAGTGTGTGGCAGACGTGTCACGATGTTCAGCGTCAGCTGGAAAAAAGCTAAGATAATAGCCGTCAGTTAACACACGGACCCCAAATAAGAATGGCGATGACGGTAAAAGCATTTTAGGTGTGTGTCTGCAGAGCGTTAGTGACGGGGTTGCGGGAGGAAATCTGATTGTATCGTGCGGGTACATCAGCTGAGTTTGAATTCTGCTGCTATTTTCGGTACCTTAGAAATCTCTGTGTTCGGTAGTGGATGACTCAGATGACGGTACCCGAGCTGATCCACCTTACAGTGAGGCACGTAGCTGCACCGGGGCCTTTGGACATGACCTTGTTCCCGTTTTCTCGCCAGCTAAACCAAGTGATCCTTCAGGCCTAGCTGTGACCGCTGGGAATGTCAGGGACGAACATGTTTACCTGCGCAGTACGCTCAGAATCACATTGTTTTACATCAGTGATTCAGCTGAAAACTAGGGCTGTGCAATAAATCGATATTATATCGATACCCTGATATGATATTGTCAGGGGTTTTGCGTATCGTGATATCGTTTTATGGCATATGTGTTGCCTTTTCCTGGTTTTAAATGCTGCATGACAGGAAAGTGATGTGATGTTCTGAGTTTACCAGACTGTTCTAGTTGTCCTGTTATTTGCCTTTACCTGCTTAGATATTATACAGGCATCACTGATGATTATTTATTTCTTTGTTTGTTTATTTATTTATATATTTGTTAACGTTCCCTCCTTTTCTCCCCAATTGTACCTGGCCAATTACCCCACTCTTCCGAGCCACCCCAGTCGTTGCTCCATGCTCACGCTATTCCCCCCAGTTCCCCCTCCCCCCTGAACAGGCGCCCCGACCAAACAGAGGAGGCGCTAGAGCAGCGACCAGGGCACATACCCACATCCGGCTTCCCACCCACAGACACGGCCAATTGTGTCCGTAGGGATGCCCGACCGAGCCAGAGGTAACACGGGGATTCAAACCAGTGATACCCATATTGTTAGGCAACGGAATAGACCACCACGCCATCCGGATGACCCGGCATTACTGATGATTATTTACCAAAAATCTGATCATGTGACTGTTTTGTGAAAGCACCAATAGTCATTCTCCACAATATCATCACAATATCGATATCGAGGAATTTGGACCAAAAATATCGTGATATTTGATTTTGTCTATATCACCCTGTCCAAGTTGAAACCCTGCATTAATGACTTTTTTTGGGACTTTGTATGGGACACGCATATACAGACAAGGGCGTCGGAACTGTGGGGGCGGAGGGGACAAGTCCCCCTCAATGCGGGTGGAAGGTGAAAAATCCCCCCCAATAAACAAGAACATCCACTACTATGCATATATATATATATATATGTGTGTGTGTGTGTGTGTGTGTGTGTGCCAGCATTCATGTCATTCCTGTCCCACAATATGTACAAGTCAATGATGTACAGATGTGTAGGCTTTACATTTTTGTCTCAAATAGCTTAAAAATGGTTAATTTAGTTGCCAAAATCAAAAATAATAATAATCTTCCGGGGGAGGCCTTATCATATGGCCGTGAAACATGTTTTTCTTTGCTAAAAACTGTTGTAAAATGTCAGTTTAAAACCGTTTTTAAAAAGTTTTCCAGGGGAGCATGCCCCCGGACCCCCCTGCGGGGTTTTGCCCCCCCCAATACAAAACTCTCTCCTATGCCCTCGTGTACGGATAGATGCATTGCTATCAAATATCTTAGGTGGTAAAATTAGTAATGTTTGAAAGGCTTGTACAGTTTATATCAATCAATCAAGTTGCATTTCATATAGTGCTTTTCTAGCGCTATATCAAGCCATTGTGTTGCTTTTCTGTGCTTTTTCCCTCATCATGCCGTCTTAAGACCACGACTGTCCAGTCAATTTGCTTCAGGTGTGCGGTCCTGTTTTCTGTCGAAGCAAAAGGTGTTCATGCCACCGCCGAGATAATAACGTGTTCCTTTAAGCTGCTCGCTTATTTGTGGCTGTGTCCTGCATCTACATCTTCCCTTGTTTTATCATTCCGATGCTCCGATGAGCTTAATTAATTTTTGTCTTCCATCTTCAACCGGAGTTCTCTGAAGGAAACATTTGCAATCAAACGAGACACCGGAGCATACACAACCAGGGGCAGGTATGTCATTCATGGCATGCTAATGAAGCGTTTAACAGTCTGACACGTCGTCATTTTAAAATGCAGTGGTAAAGTGCAAGAGGTTACGCTTTGCTTGTATGAAGTGCAGGTCTTGTGGTTTTGAATAGTGGTATATTTTGATTGTTAATTTCTGTTGACACAAGCGTACATTACACTGAAGCCCATGTGGACTTCACTTTGAAGTTTGCTTTATGCCACGATACAGACTGAACACAGTGAAATTTGTAGTAGTTTGAGTAGACCAATAAAACTACTACTACTACTACTACTACTATTACTACTACTACTTTCGGCTGCTCCCGTTAGGGGGCACAACAGCGGATCGTCCGTTACCATCTCTTCCTGTCCTCTGCATCTTCCTCTGTCACACCAGCCACCTGCATGTCCTCCCTCACCACCTCCATAAACCTCCTCTTTGGCCTTCCTCTTCTCCTCTTCCCTGGCAGCTCCATATTCAGCATCCTTCTCCCAATATACCCAGCATCTCTCCTCCACACATGTCCAAACCATCTCCATCTTGTCTCTCTTGCTTTGTCTCCAAACCGACCAACCTGAGCTGTCCCTCTAATATACTCGTTCCTAATCCTGTCCTTCTTCATCACTCCCAGTGAAAATCTTATCATCTTCATCTCTGACACCTCCACCTCCACCTCCTGTCTTTTCGTCAGTGCCAATGTCTCCAAACCATACAACATAGCTGGTCTCACCACCATCTTGTAAACCTTCCCTTTAACTCTTGCTGGTACCCTTCTGTCACACATCACTCCTGACACTCTTCTCCACCCACTCCACCCTGCCTGCACTCTCTTCTTCACCTCTCTTCTGTACTCCCCATCACTTGTTCCAAAAATAAATTGTTGAAAATTGCTAAAACAAGACACACAATGTCACAGCTTGTCCTTTTGTCTGTTATTGTCCCCGGACTGTCTGTGAAAAATCAAAACGGTAATAAAACACCTCCTCGGTAAGACATCCAAACTATGCTGCAAGCATCTGAGAACGACACCCTCATGAATATGACACCATTTACATTAAGAGTGTCATTTTTATTATTATCCACCCTGCCTGCACTCTCTTCTTCACCTCTCTTCTGCACTCCCTGTTACTTTGGACAGTTGACCCCAAGTATTTAAACTTGTCCAATAAGTAGTCCAAAAAAAACCCTATAGGATTGTAATGATTTATTTATTTAGACCCCCCCCCCCCCCGTTTCCCCCCAATTGTATCCATCCAATTACCCCACTCTTCCAAGCCATCCTGGTCGCTCCTCCAATACATGTGGAGTCACCAGCCGCTTCTTTTCACCTGAGAATGAGGAGTTTCACCAGGGGGACGTAGCGCATGGGAGGATCACGCTATTCCCCCCAGTTCCCCCTCCCCACTGACCAGGCACCCTGACTGACCAGAGGAGGCGCTAGTGCAGCGACCAGGACACATACCCACATCCGGCTTCCCACCCGCAGACACGGTCAATTGTGTCTGTGGGGTTGCCCAGCCAAGTCAGACGTAACATGGGGATTCGAACCGCCGATCCCCGTGTTGATAGGCAACGGAACAGACCGCTACGCTACCCGGACGCCTGTAATGATGTTATTGTACTTTTTGTCCTTTATTGTACTTTACAGCACATCACGCCTCATATCCTTTTGTTAGACTTTATTTAGTCTGTCGTCCATGATGACCAGCTTCACAAAAGCCATTCATGAATTACAGTGAAACACCATCACCTTATTAGTGACAGAGACTGGCACACGTTTGGTGTCACGGTGTTGGTCAAGAGGTGGCGAAAACCCGAAGCAGTCCGTACAATTGACAAAATGCACCCGCAGCATGTCGAGTTGTGTATGTTTCAGTACACACTGTAGAACACCCAGTGAAATGAGTCCGCACCAAGAAGGCTCCTAACTAAGCACATACGCAGATGAGTCTGTCTGATACTGCTGTTCTTTCCCATAGACCTTTGAACTTGCTCCCGAAAGACAAACGTTGACCTTTGCCCCGGTGGTTCCTCATTTCCATATGTTGTGCGGTTTTGATTTTGCTAGCGGGCAGAGACGGACTGAACGACAGTCCTGCAGCCTCCTTTCCAATAAGATGGCGAAGATGCAGGTAATGGGCGTATGGGATTGAGGAAGTGAATTTGATGGGAGGACATCGAGCCGTGGCTGCTCATATCTTGGATCTCGCTACCTTATAGCGGATCGTGGAGCAGAGAACTGATTTCAGCTGCGACTAGAGGAGAATTTTTTTTTTAATGCATTGACAAAAATGCCCCTGGACATTTTATGTTGAACCCGTAACCTTAAAATGACAAAGGTGAAAAGTCTGGCAGCAGCCCTAAAGCTGCTGCCCTCGGTTAATGAAGACTTGGCTTCCTGTTGACATATAGTTCCTTCTCACATGTTAAGTATTGACAAGCCCTTCCTGAGGTTTTCACGATTAAAAACTATGTGCTGAAGGCTTGGTTCTTTGTTAGCATTTGAAATGTTGTGACTCCCTTTGTAGTTTGTGATCCATTTAGTCTCCAATTTGCTTTTGCACTATAGTGCAGATATATATATATATATACACATATACACATATATATACACTACCGTTCAAAAGTTTGGGATCACCCAAACAATTTTGTGTTTTCCATGAAAAGTCACACTTATTCACCACCATATGTTGTGAAATGAATAGAAAATAGAGTCAAGACATTGACAAGGTTAGAAATAATGATTTGTATTTGAAATAAGATTTTTTTTACATCAAACTTTGCTTTCGTCAAAGAATCCTCCATTTGCAGCAATTACAGCATTGCAGACCTTTGGCATTCTAGCTGTTAATTTGTTGAGGTAATCTGGAGAAATTGCACCCCACGCTTCCAGAAGCAGCTCCCACAAGTTGGATTGGTTGGATGGGCACTTCTTTGAGCAGATTGAGTTTCTGGAGCATCACATTTGTGGGGTCAATTAAACGCTCAAAATGGCCAGAAAAAGAGAACTTTCATCTGAAACTCGACAGTCTATTCTTGTTCTTAGAAATGAAGGCTATTCCATGCGAGAAATTGCTAAGAAATTGAAGATTTCCTACACCGGTGTGTACTACTCCCTTCAGAGGACAGCACAAACAGGCTCTAACAGGTACTATTTAATGAAGATGCCAGTTGGGGACCTGTGAGGCGTCTGTTTCTCAAACTAGAGACTCTAATGTACTTATCTTCTTGCTCAGTTGTGCAACGCGGCCTCCCACTTCTTTTTCTACTCTGGTTAGAGCCTGTTTGTGCTGTCCTCTGAAGGGAGTAGTACACACCGGTGTAGGAAATCTTCAATTTCTTAGCAATTTCTCGCATGGAATAGCCTTCATTTCTAAGAACAAGAATAGACTGTCGAGTTTCAGATGAAAGTTCTCTTTTTCTGGCCATTTTGAGCGTTTAATTGACCCCACAAATGTGATGCTCCAGAAACTCAATCTGCTCAAAGAAGTGCCCATCCAACCAATCCAACTTGTGGGAGCTGCTTCTGGAAGCGTGGGGTGCAATTTCTCCAGATTACCTCAACAAATTAACAGCTAGAATGCCAAAGGTCTGCAATGCTGTAATTGCTGCAAATGGAGGATTCTTTGACGAAAGCAAAGTTTGATGTAAAAAAAATCTTATTTCAAATACAAATCATTATTTCTAACCTTGTCAATGTCTTGACTCTATTTTCTATTCATTTCACAACATATGGTGGTGAATAAGTGTGACTTTTCATGGAAAACACAAAATTGTTTGGGTGATCCCAAACTTTTGAACGGTAGTGTATACATATACATACATACACTTATACATACACACACACACACACACATATATATATATATGTGGATTGAAAGGATTCAGAAACGCATGTGATATTGGGTTTTGTGATGTGATATTGGGATTTGGGATGTGATATTGTGTAGTGGAGACATCTCAGGTCTTTCACCCTTATTTTATGATTTGCCTCACGACTGCTTCATTTTTGATGTTTTTCCTTTTCTTTTTTTTTTCCTGCTGCAGTGTTGATTTACCATAAACGAGCCTGGATGACTATCACTTCACGAGCCGAAAAACACATTTGACACGATCCGCTTCCGGAGTATCATAATTAGATTCGTCTTAACTTTAAAATTGTAATGAGTCCTGATGGTTCCCGATGAGAACTCGTCTCCTCTTTTCCAGGGTGTGCGCACATTGTTGTTTACTGTTCAGTTTGCAAAATCATAAATTCCCAGAGGGACTGATAATTAACATTCCAAGGTTAAATACAGTGGATTGACCTCGGAAAACAAAGAATATTTAATCATACCCATTTATTCCAGACTAGGGTTCTCTCAAGAGCAAAGGCTGTGCTATCGTTCACTGCGGCTCATGTTTCGGTCTTTCAGAAGAAGAAGAAGAAGAAGAAGAAGCCCTGCAGCAGGCGTGAATTATATGCATTATGTCGGGACAGCTGCAGTTCTAGTTTGTGCATCTGATGAGCTGGTGAGCATCTGTATGATTCTTCATCTCTGCTAATAATAGATGTGAGAAGTCACTGATGAGTCCCAGAAGAGAAAAAGATAGAAAATGTCGCTGCTTTTTACTCAAAGTAAATGGAAATGTGTTCGAATTGGCCCACTCTTCTGTGCCATCCCGGTCGCTGCTCCACCCCCCTCTGCCAATCCGAGGAGGGCTGCAGACTACCACACGCCTCCGCCGATACATGTGGAGTCGCCAGCCGCTTCTTTTCACCTGACAGTGAGGAGTTTCACCAGGGGGGCGTTGCGCATGGAAGGGTCACGCTATTCCCCTCAGTCCCCCCCAAACAGGTTCTCCAACCGACCAGAGGAGGTGCCAGTGCAGCGACCAGGACACATACCCACATCCGGCTTCCCACCCGCAGACACGGCCACTTGTGTCTGTAGGGATGCCTGACCAAGCCGGAGGTAACACGGGGATTCGAACCAGCGTTCCCCGTGTTGGTAGGCAACGGAACAGACCACTATGCTACCCGGACGCCCCCCATGTTGTTATTTCTATCATGAAACTTAAATTAGATGGATTCATTTGCAGTCCTCTCACAGCTTACGGGAACCATATAGCCCGTTGCCGTCATGCAGCTTTTATTCAAAACTGGTGAATATTTCAAAGGTCAAATCTTGTCACTCATGCTGTGATACCACTAAGCATGTATTCATAATGCATTCCCCTTAACTTTTAATGGAGTTATAACAGTAAATGTCCATGTATTCTGGAGTAGACTAGCCCTGTTGTAATCTAACCTCTGATAGACCCTGTCTAACAGTTAGTCTCAGTCAGCCGGACAACATCACAGCCTTAAACTGCCCCCGAGCACCGATCAAAGCTGATTTCCTCCTCCCGTCTGAACTGCCACAGTTTTTATTATCTCCAAAGTTAACTCACCAGCTCAGTCGGGAAAATGAGATGGCTCTCAAGATGAGCTAATGCAAAAATCTATGGAATAGCCATAATGGAAAACTCTCCGAGAGCTGGATCCAAACAAACAATTGAAGTTCAATAGCCCCAAAAGTAAATTGAATTCAAGACCCCGTGTAGAGGGGTGTTTCGTCCTGATACTGCCGTACTGAGATTACCTTTCTGTCCTACAACACGTTTTCAGATTATGACAGTAAGAACATCAGTGTGTCATTTTCTATCCTACTGCTCAGTATGAATTCACATCTTTACAAACAACATACTACAGGCCTAAGTAATGGCACATTTTCATCTTTGGCGCATACGCTAACAGAACTAGGTGACTATAGAATTTAAATTAGGGGAAAATATTTTTTTTCTTGATTCATAAACATTTATGAAGTTTGGGTGTTCTGTTGCTTCCCTCCCTGTGGTCATTCTAGAGTATCAGTAGAGTCACTTGAAGCACGTGTAGAAATTAAACATTTAGGGGGGCATCCGGGACGCGTAGCGGTCTATTCCGATGCCTACCAACAAGGGGATCGCCGGTTCGAATCCCCGTATTGCCTCTGGCTTGGTCGGGCGTCCCTACAGACACAGTTGGCCGTGTCTGCGGGTGGGAAGCCGGATGTGGGTATGTGTCCTGGTTGCTGCACTAGCGCCTCCTCTGGTCGGCCGGGGCGCCTGTTCGGGGGGGCGGTTAGAGGAGGAACTGGGGGAATAGTGTGATCCTCCCACGCGCTACGTCCCCCTGGTGAAAGTATTCACTGTCAGGTGAAAAGAAGCGGCTGGCGACTCCACATGTATTGGAGGAGGCACGTGGTAGTCTGCAGTCCTCCCCGGATCGGCAGAAGGGGTGGAGCAGCGACCGGGATGGCTCAGAAGAGTGTGGGTAATTGGCCAAGTACAACTGGGGAGAAAAAGGGGGGAAAATCCCCATGTGGAGACGCATTCTAATTCCAGGTGTGACCTGACGTACACAGTGCTTACCACCTGTGATCGGACCACCGGAGACGCATGTTAATGCCAGGTCTAAACAGGGCCTGAGACGCATCGTAGGCCCAGCTGAACGGTCAACATGCTACACCACAACGCCCAAATCAGTTTTTTCAGTCATGTAACATCACCAACCCCCCCCCCCCCAAACAAAAGGGGAAAAAAAGAAATTAAAGACTTATTTGGGCTGGTATTACTTGAGGATAGCACGAGACAAAATCTCATTTAATGAAGCAGGGCAGTTTGTTAAGTCATGGAGTAAATTAGCTCTCTATCTGTCAACATGAGCCGGGCAGGTCCCCTCATTTGAAATGCCAGTGGAGGAGGCACTCTGAGGCCCTGTTTACACCGGGCATTAGCCTGCATCTTGGGTAATCCGAACACAAGTGGGCCGCTCAAAGTACAGGTGTGATGCACCCAACGTGTCCTCAACACTTCTCGAGATCCGATCGCTCAGGCCACATTCCGAGGTGGCCCGGGACGCATTTCTGCACATCGCATTTGAAGCGTAAACGCACATGTCCCAGGCCACAGTGAAGGGCCGCCTCATCAACTGACGCCCTCTGCGTAAGCAATAGATATCCAACAGAAAAACTACCCTGCGTGATTCTGCCGAGCGCAGCTGAACTGTCAGAGGCGATGGACCAGGAAGGCTATAAAGCAGCTGTTTAGTGAAGAAATACACAGGCTGTCTACCTGATGCTTGTTTCACCCAAGCCTCCCCTGGGGTTAGTTTTTTTATTGTATGTTTTTTTTTACTTAGCCTGTAATTTCTGATACAGACCCGCAACTGTGGCAGAGCACCCGCCCGCTTGCATATTAAAGTTCAACTTCAGGTTCCAGTTCATTTATCCAGTGCAGTGCAGAGCCCGATAATCTGGCGTCCGGGTGGTGTGACGGTCTATTCCGTTGCCTACCAACACAGGGATCGCTGGTTTAAATACCCGTGTTACCTCTGGCTTGGTCGGGCGTCCCTACAGACTCAATTGGCCGTGTCTGTGGGTGGGAAGCCAGATATGGGTATGTGTCCTGGTCGCTGCACTAGCGCCTCCTCTGGTGGGCCGGAGCACCAGTTCAGGGGGGAGAGGGAACTGGGAGGAATAGCATGATCCTCCCATGCGCTACGTCCCCCTGGTGAAACTCCTCACTGTCAGGTGAAAAGAAGTGGCTGGTGACTCCACATGTATGGGAGGAGGCATGTGGTAGTCTGCAGCCCCCCCCCCCCCCCCGCCGGATCAGCAGAGGGGGTGGAGCAGCGACCAGGAAGGCTTGGAAGAGTGGGGTAATATGGCTGAGAAAAAGAGGGACCCCCCCCCCCAAAAAAACAAACATAATCTGAGTCTGAACTGACGTGATCGGGTCGACCCTAACCGGGTTCGGGTTGAGAATTACAAACTGTAGTGTTCAGACCTGTACTTTTCCCACATAACGGGTTTTAGAAACGAGTTTCAACATTTGCTGTTTGTTTTGAGCCACAAAATGAAAGAAGGCAAACAGTCGGAGCCGACGCTGCTAAGTAACTCTGTTAGTTTTCCTCATCAGATTATTTGTCTCTGTCTGGCGCGACATGCATTTGTAATGATGTGAAACTATTTACCCACACCACACTAGTAATTGCCCTGTATCAGGTCAGGGGTCTGAAGGCTTTCAGACAGATCTACGTCATCACCGGAATAATAATGTTTATTTACGCAGCACTGTTTAAAGACCTGTTGTGCCTCACAAAAAAGTGGAAAGGAAATAAAAGAAAAGTGTAGTTGGGATATCGGATGATTTATTTCATTTCTTTAAGAGCACTTCAGATTAGGTATGACGGCATAGTTTGGTAGAGTAATTGACAGTAATAATTTACAGATGTGAACTACGTCATGCTAACTGAAGGCACATTAAAATGAGGCCCAGCAAGTCTCATTTTGTTAAATGCCTGTTGCTTGGACTCCTCTCTCCTCGCATTTCTTTTTCTGTTTTTGTTTTGATTTCCCATGCCACCCTTTTTCTCCCCAATTGTACTTGGCCAACTACCCCACTCTTCCAAGCTGTCCTGATCGCTGCTCCACCCCCTCTGCCGATCCAGGGAGGGCTGCAGACTACTACATGCCTCCTCCCATACATGCGGAGTCGCCAGCCACTTCTTTTCACCTGACAATGAGGAGTTTCACCAGGGGGATGTAGCGCGTGGGAGGATCACGCTATTCCCCCCAGTTCCCCCTCCCCTCCGAACAGGCACCCCGACCTACTAGAGGAGGCGGTAGTACAGCGACCAGGACACATACCCGCATCCAGCTTCCCACCCACAGACACAGCCAATTGTGTCTGTAGGGACACCCGACCAAGCCGGAGGTAACATAGGGATTCGAACCGGCGGTTCTCGTGCTGGTAGGCAACGGAATAGGCCGCTATGCTACCTGGACGCCCCTCTCCTCGCATTTCTGTACGTGTTTACTTATGTGATGGTGACATGTGTATGCCATGAGGAGGATTCAAGATGACGGTGGAAACAGTTCTAGGTGATTAACAGGCTTTATTTAATAATGTCTTCCATTTGTTCACTCGCACGGGTCGGTGCGCTGCTCTCCCACAAGCCACGCTCCCTCTCTCCACTTGCAGCCGAGGCTGAACCACACCCCCTACCACAGTGATGTACGTGTCTATTTGTATATAGAGCGAGGAAGTGAGATCCACTCACTAGTTGTCACTCGAGACGCATGTGGAGACGCATTCTAATTCCAGGTGTGAACTGATGTACGTAGTGCTTAGTGCTGCCCACCTGTGTGAACACATGCTAATGCCAGGTCTAAACAGGGCCCGAGACTCATACTAGGCCCAGCTACACCGTCAACGTGGTACACCGCAATGCCCAAATCAGCTTTTTCAGTCTTTGGTTGGTTTTGGGTTTTTGGACTGTTTCATGTGGTGCTCTTGGTATAGGTTGTAGTAAAACCAGTCTACTATACGATCACAACCATGAATAAGTGGAAAGGTATTGAACTCCTGATGTAGTTAAGTCAAAACAGAGGGAAAATAGTATTCTTATTTTGTCTGACAAGTGATTAAATGGCAGTGTTGATGTTCCATGCATCTGAAATGAAAACAGGCTTTATGCTTATTCAGACATTACACTTCCCCTCAACTCTTATTCCTTTTTTTGCATGAAAATGACAAGTTCACAAAACACAATTAACAGTCTGAGTATAGGGCCACTCTCGGGAAAGAGCAAGAGGTTTGAATGGCAATGAAATTTGCAGCTCAATTCCTTGAGTGTCTGTGCCAAATTGTCGTCGCAGCATTTATTTATAAGGGAAGTCGCTGTCAACAGACCTCTGCAAAGTTACGTCCTGCTCCACGATAGATGCCTCTGACATTTTGTCAATGCCTTTCATTTGATCCAGGACAGCGATCAGAGGAAATGATCAGATACTCCTGAGCTCAATACTGTCCCCCCTTCCCAGGGTCAGGGATGAAGGTGACACCGCACGAGCACCTTCCTCAGAGCCCAGCACAGGCTGTCTGGAGCTGAGGTTCCTCAGTATCCTTAGCCAGTTGTCAAAGTCAGTATTGGCGGCTGGCTGCCGAGGACGCAGGCCTACTTGGCAACGCTCAGGATGAGCGATGACTTGGCATCGCTCAGAAGATGTTCAGTCCTCCAACATATGACATGCTTAAAGCGCAGTATCATCTCTGACTCGTCCTTTATTGTTCAAGTGGATGACTGTCTGGGGGATGTGTTGAAGCAAACAGTTGTCACTCTCATGACTGCTGGAAAACAGAGGCGTTGTTCTTGGCTCGAGCAATAGAGAATTGTTGCAACAAAAAGGACCCACTTAGGAAGCAGTCCCCAAACACCATGTGATCTTTCCCCAAAAGCGTACGTCAAGCATTTGTTTTGTTCACCTGTCAACTGGGGATGGCACACATGTGAGGAAATATTGTGTATTTGGAGCCATGTGTCATGAGTTTTCCCGTTTCTTTGCATTTGTTTCACAAAACAACAAAGTGTGAAGACTTTTTTCCCCCTTTTTCTCCCAATTGTACTTGGCCAATTACCCCACTCTTCCGAGCCGTCCTGGTTCTGCTCCACCCCCTCTGCCAATCCGGGGAGGGCTGCAGACTACCATGTGCCTCCTCTGATACATGTGGAGTCACCAGCCGCTTCTTTTCACCTGACAGTGAAGGGTTTCACCCGGGGGACGTAGCATGTGGGAGGATCACACTATTCCCCCCAGTTCCCCCTCCCCCGCTGAACAGACTCCCCGACTGACCAGAGGAGGAGCTACTGCAGCGATCAGGACACATACCCACATCCAGCTTGGTTGATGCTAGATCCAACAGGGTGTAGGCACGGAAGTAGACGTGATTAGTTGTTGGTTAGGGTTAGAGTTTAAACTCTTTTTGAATTTCCATTGTTAGTGAGCGTTAACGTTAGCTATCGTTACAGTACGATCTGGCAATGTTAAGGTCAGTTGTAAGCTAGCTAGCTACATGTTTTAGTGCGCATCGTTTGTCTTAAGTCAATGCGCTTCGAGGTTCCGTGCTGTCTATTGACCGACGCAGCAGCCAATCACGGCTCTTCTGTGCCTACACCCCATTGGATCTAGCATCAACCATCCGGCTTCCCACCCGCAGACACAGCCAATTGTGCCTGTAGGGATGCCCGACCAAGCCCGGGGTAACACAGGGATTCAAACCGACGAGCCCCATGTCAGTAGGCAATGGAATAGACCACCACACTACCCAGATGCCCCAAAGTGCGAAGAGTTTTGACCTCATCACTTCAGTAACTATAAACTATGAAATGCTGTGAAATATCACTAAGGTCCTCAACGTTTGTTTTAACTACTGTAATGTGCCATTCTGGGGAGGTTCTCCATCAGAGAACAAGGAGGAAAGGTCAAATCCCCAGCATCTTGGTTGGCAGTGATCTCATGGCGAGATCATGGAAACGGTCCTACTGAAAGAGTGAAGGGCTCCAAGTAAGACCCGTTTAATCAGAAAGCTTGATTGAAATAAACAAGAGACCGGGGGCGCTATTGATTTGTGTAGGCAGAAGTGTGGACTTGTGGTCAGAGGCATGTTTTTGAGAAAACCAGCATATACTTTTATCTGTTCCAGAGTAACCATGAGTGCACAGTCTTTAAAAAAAAGTAGTATGGAACCACTATCACCCCGTAAATAAATAATACCAGCTGGTTTCACCAAATCAAACCTGGGCATTCATCAGTGGCCGCCAAGCTCCCTACTTGTTTATTATCTGCGGGGCGGTGTATTTCTACCTACAACATGTCATCTTGGCTTTTCTCTCAGCCAATAACTGCATCAATTAGTCATGATAAAACAACAAGAAAGCTCTGAATTAGCTCTCAACAAAAAAATATGGGGAGTCCAGGTAGCGTAGCGGTCTATTCTGTTGCCTACCAACACGGAGGATCGCTGTTTCAAATCCCATGTTACCTCCGGCTTGGTTGGGCGTCCCTACAGACACAATTGGCCGTGTCTGCGGGTGGGAAGCCGGATGTGTCCTGGTCGCTGTACTACCGCCTCCTCTGGGGGGGGGGGGAGGGGGAACTGGGGGGAATAGCGTGATGCTCCCACGTGCTACGTCCCCCTGGTGAAACTCCTCACTGTCAGGTGAAAAGAAGCGGCTGGTGACTCCAAATGTAGTATGGAGGAGGCATGTGGTAGTCTGCAGTCCTCCCCGGATCAGCAGAGGGTTGGAGCAGCAACCAGGACGGCTTGGAAGAGTGGGGTAATTGGCCGGGTACAATTGGGGAGAAAAAGGGGGAAAAATGTGATGAAGACATCTCAGAGCAGAGGATAAATGTTATAGTGTCTCCGTGCTCTATTAGGGACATGTATCAGGAGAGGAAGACCTTTTCTTGGGGCTGCGGATGACGGCTGACTCAGGGCAGTCTTTGGCAGATGAGAGAAAGTGTGGGAAAGACTTGGATTTACACTTCCGCCGTTGCTCATGGGAGCGCTAGCTCACGGAACGTTTCTTTTGTAGGGTAAACAGACTATTTCTAGATTCAAATCTAGTTCTGCTGCCGCGGAGAGAAGATGACTGTCTGACCTACCTGGCGTGTCGTAAGAAGCCAGTCACCCTGAAACAATTCTTCAGAAGAATCTACGTTATTGTTAGCAGATTAAAGCTGTGATGCATGCTTGCAGCTTTTTTTCCCACATCATCAAGTGCATGTGAGTGGGTCTCTGCGTGTGGGCCGGTGCAGGAAATATGCCTCCTTGGTATTTTTGCGTCAGTGTTTGTGCTTTGTACTTTCCAGCATGGCGTAGTGCTTAGGTTCAACTCAATTTTGTCAATCCCGGCATTGGTTTAGCCGTAATGGCCGTACATGCACTAGTAGATGTATCATCACATGAAGGATTATTTTTTCCCCAGAAGTCGTTTGCCTAGACAGCGATGGGTCCAGTGAGGCCCAGCCTCCCAGCTCATCTTTAACGATCGCCTTCGGCGGCGAACACGCCGTGGGGAGAGAGGGGTTGCACTTCAGCACACACCTACTGCAGCCCCCTCATTAGGGCAGCATGATCCTATCTGGCCCGTAGACGTGGGGTCTTAGTGGATGACTGTGAGGGAATCCCTGGATTCCCTGAGGTTACCAAGACCCGAGGATAGGAGCGTTTAACAAAAAAAAAAAAGGAAGAAGAAAAACGAGACCAGGGGAAAGGATATTTTCTCCTGAAAATCAACCGAAAGCGGGTTCGTCCTCAGCTGCTGAACAATGCATGCCCTGTCTCCACAGTTACATTTAGGGGGGCTGCGGTCGATTCTGAGAAAGACAAATGTAAATAACTGGGCAAAAAGAAAACTTTGATTTTCTTGCGAGGCCTTGAAGCGGCATTATAAACACTGTAGACCAGTGTTGATTATGCAACAGTAATGAGTATATCCTAACCGTTATTAGCCTGCCAAAGTTCATTAAACCGTTTGCAGCCAATATACATCCCTTGCATTGCCTGCATGTCATAAAACAGTGCGTGCATCTGTTTGAAGTAAAACATACGACAAATTTGAGAGCATATCACATATCCTGTTCGTAGCTGATTGTGTCGTTTTGGAAATCGTCTCACTAATGATGTCTGACGGGGATAGGCTGAAAGAGGAAGGTTAATCACGCCGCATTCCAGTCCTCCTAAGACCAGGCCGTGTCCTTTTCACCTCAGCGCTTTCCTTTGAATTCCAAAACAGTATCTGCCGTTCTCCACTGCACAGCCCCCTGCCGTCCCCCTTATAATGACTGTGTAGGAGGGTAATGAAAAAGGACAAAGTACAGATAAAGGATCTTTTATGATGTCCCTAATGGCTGAGATGCATTTGTTAACAAGCTGGCAAAATAATTCATCTTTTTTCTTTTTTTAAAAAACCTACATTTACCCAGGGTAGTATGCTGAGCACGTGTGTTCTTTTTCAGCAACGCTGTGCTGCACAGTCCCACCTGGGAGCTGCCCAGTACCACCACAGTCTTCACTGGTGACCAGTACAGTACAGCACAGTACAGTCAATTAGCCGACGCTTTTATCCAAAGCGACTTACAATAAGTGCATCATTTAACATAGGAAATCAGGAGAACTACTAGTCATCAGAGGTCATAAGTGCATCTAAACAAGCATCTAAGAGCAAAACCAGTGCTAAAGTAAAAGCACAAGAAAGAGGTTTTTTCGTTTTTTAATGAGTGAATACAATAAGTGGTAAGAACAAGTGGTGAGTTTTCAACCTGCGCTGACAGATGGGCAGCGACTCGGCTGTCCTGACATCAGTGGGGAGTTCAGTCCACCACTGTGGGGCCAGGACAGAACAGAGCCGGGACCGGGTCGATCAGCAGCAGGGGCCTCTGAGCGACGGAGCAACCAGGCGTCCCGAGGCAGCAGAGCGAAGTGGTCAGGTGGGGGCGTAGGACTTGACCATGGCCTGGAGATAAGAAGGAGCTGTTCCTTTCACTGCCCTGTAGGCTAGCACCAGAGTCTTAAACTGGATGGGAGCAGCTCCTGGGAGCCAGTGTAGGGACATGAGAAGGGGAGCTGTGTGGGAGAACTTAGGGAGGTTGAACACCAGACGAGCTGCAGCTTTCTGAACAAGCTCCAGAGGTCTGATGGCCGACGCCGGGGCCCCAGCAAGGAGGGAGTTGCCGTAGTCCAGCTGGGAGATGACCAGAGCCTGGATGAGCACCTGTACCGTCTCGTCGGTGAGGAATGGGTGAATCCTCCTGATGTTATAGAGGAGAAATCTGCAGGAGCGAGCAACCGATGCAACATTCGCAGCAAACGACAGTTGGTCGTCCAGGATCACACCCAGATTCCTCACAGTCCGAGTTGGCGTCACCACGATGTTGTCATGGTGATGGCCAGGTCTCGGTGCGGGCAACCTTTCCCCGGGAGGAACATCAGCTCTGTCTTGTCCAGATTGAGCTTCAGGTGGTGTGTCGCCATCCACTCCGAGATGTCAGTCAAGCACACAGCAATGTGTGTCTCTACTTGTGTGTCAGAGAGAGGGAAGGACAAGATCAGCTGGGTGTCATCGGCATAACAATACCACTAAGCAACTCCGCTGCAGCAGCTGGTTTGGGGGTTAAGTGCCTTGCTCAATAGCACATCAGCCATGGGTGTTGAGGGAGGGCACAGTGCTGTTTTTCCTGCCAGTCTGGAGCTCAAACCAGCAATCTTCTGGTCACAAGCCCGCTTCTCTAATCTTTAAGGCCACGGCTGCCCCAAATCTTGCTCATTCAGCGCGTTCCATATGTTCTTGGAGCAGGGTGAACCTGTCCAGACTTGGTGGGCGTTATAGAATTCTTTAATTACTGAATTTAACCGTATTGAATACTGAAGTTTGTTCTTCTATGTTGCAGTTCTGCCATCTAAACAGGAAACTGGCACAGTATAAAATGGGACAATAGGAAAGGCTCTACTGCTCTTATTATTATTTTGTTCTTTTTTTGTTGGAGTTTTCCCCCTTTTTCTCCCCAATTGCACTTGGCCAGGGTGGCACGGTGGCGCAGTGGTTAGCGCAGTCGCCTCATAGCAAGAAGGTCCTGGGTTCAAGCCCTGGGGTAGTCCAACCTTGGGGATTGTCCCGGGTCGTCCTCTGTGTGGAGTTTGCATGTTCTCCCCATGTCTGCGTGGGTTTCCTCCGGGTGCTCCGGTTTCCTCTCACAGTCCAAAGACATGTAGGTCAGGTGAATCGGCCATACTGAATTGTCCCTAGGTGTGTGTGTGTGTGTGTGTGTGTGTGTGTGTGTGTATATATGTCGGCCCTGTGTGGTGGTCTGGCGGCCTGTCCAGGGCGTCTCCCCGCTTGCCGCCCAATGACTGCTGGGATAGGCTCCAGCATCCCCGCGACCCTGACAGCAGGATAAGCGGTTTGGATAATGGATGAATGGATGTACTTGGCCAATATTACCCTATTTTCCAAGCCGTCCCGGTCGCTGCTCCACCCCCTCTGCCGATCCAGGGAGGGCTGCAGACTACCACATGCCTCCTCCCATACATGTGGAGTCACCAGCCGCTTCTTTTCACCTGACAGTGAGGAGTTTTGCCAGGGGGACTTAGCTCGTGGGAGGATCACGCTATTCCTCTCAGTTCCCCCTCCCCCCTAAACAGGCACCACGACCGACCAGAGGAGGCGCTAGTGCAGCGACCAGAACACATACCCACATCCGGTTTCCCACACGCAACAGCCAGTTGTGTCTGTAGGGACGCCTGACCAAACCGGAGGCAACACGGGGATTTGAACCGGCGATCCCCGTGTTGTTAGGCAATGGACTAGACCGCTACGCAACCCAGACGCCCCTATTGCTCTATTATTGATCAGAAATAAAAGCCCTGACTCTTTATGTTGATTAACTACAATACACATTTCAGCACTGACTAAATCCCAACATGTGTACAGTACCACTGCGACTGGATTCCATCGCAGCCTTGGGGGGAAGAGAATGTTTGCCATCACAAGTGAACAAAGTTGTTAACAGAAGAGGAGACAACAGCTGTAGAAGTTGGAGATAGAAGTACTAAAGCCGGCAGTTAGGAACAGCAGCCAGGACACAAGGTAGGCTAATCATGAGATAAATCCTAAATGTATTTAGTTCTGTCTAAATTCTTTGAATTTCTGAAGGACTAATAATGTTCCTTCCATCAGATGAAGATTAGCAGACTCCAGCTGACATATGAGCTATTAGAGTCTCATTTCTACTTGAGTCCTCCATATATTTCCAAATTTTTGATTAATGCTAACAGAAAGTCCTCCAAAGTGCATATTAACTTCCGATGAACTTCGGAAAAACCTACTGAAAGGGTTTTTTTCCTGGATTTGCTGAAGTACGGCCAGTCTAAAAGATTACTTATCAGAAATCACAACCAGTTGTCAACTGTTATCAAAAGTAATACAATTAAAGAACAATAATGAAGAATGATGCTGACATGTCCACAGAAAGATGCGCTGATAAGTGTATTACATATGGGTGATGAGAGTGTATTACATATGGGTGATAAGAGTGTATTACATATGGGTGATGACAGTATTACATATGGGTGATAAGAGTGTATTACATATGGTTGATGAGTGTATTACATATGGGTGATGAGAGTGTATTACATATGGGTGATGAGTGTATTACATATGGGTGATAAGAGTGTATTACATATGGGTGATGAGAGTGTATTACATATGGGTGATAAGAGTGTATTACATATGGGTGATGAGAGTGTATTACATATGGGTGATGAGAGTGTATTACATATGGGTGATGAGAGTGTATTACATATGGGTGATGAGTGTATTACATATGGGTGATGAGAGTGTATTACATATGGGTGATGAATGTATTACATATGGGTGATGAGAGTGTATTACATATGGGTGATGAGAGTGTATTACATATGGGTGATAAGAGTGTATTACATATGGGTGATGAGAGTATTACATATGGGTGATGAGTGTATTACATATGGGTGATAAGAGTGTATTACATATGGGTGATGAGAGTATTACATATGGGTGATGAGAGTGTATTACATATGGGTGATGAGAGTATATTACATATGGGTGATAAGAGTGTATTACATATGGGTGATAAGAGTGTATTACATATGGGTGATGAGAGTGTATTACATATGGGTGATAAGAGTGTATTACATATGGGTGATGAGAGTGTATTACATATGTGGTGATGAGAGTGTATTACATATGGGTGATAAGAGTGTATTACATATGGGTGATGAGAGTGTATTACATATGGGTGATAAGAGTGTATTACATATGGGTGATGAGAGTGTATTTTACATATGTGGTGGAGGCCCTGATTTGAGATTGTGACAAAACTGTAGTCACGGGAGGGGTTTGGAAGAAAGGAGGACACGGTTTGGGCGGTAACACATTGTTTATTTAAAGTAATGTCACACGGGGCGTCCAGGTGGCGTGGCGGTCTATTCTGTTGCCTACCAACACAGGGATCGCCGGTTCGAATCCCCATGTCACCTCCAGCTTGGTCGGGCGTCCCTACAGACACAATTGGCCGTGACTTCGGGTGGGAAGCCGGATGTGGGTATGTGTCTTGGTCGCTGCACTAGCGCCTCTTCTGGTCGGTCGGGGCGCTGTTCGGGGGGGAGGGGGAACTGGGGGGAATAGCGTGATCCTCCCATGTGCTATGTCCCCCTGGTGAAACTCCTCACTGTCAGGTGAAAAGAAGCGGCTGGTGAATCCACATGTATGGGAGGAGGCATGTGGTAGTCTGCAGCCCTCCCGGATCAGCAGAGGGGGTGGAGCAGCGACCGGTACGGCTCGGAAGAGTGGGATACTTGGACGGGTAAAATTGGGGAGAAAAGGGGGGGAGGGGAATCCAAGAAAAAAAAGTAGTGTCTCGCTCTCTCCATAAAGGCCAGTACGCTCTGGTGCTGGAGCCGCCTCCCTCCCCCTCTCTTGCTCTCTCTCTCTCTCTCTCTCCCTCAGAGCTGTGTCTGGTTGTCTTTTCTCCCTTTCTCTGGTTCTGTGTCCACGTCAGTGTCAGTCCAGGACCCGGCTTCACCGCGGGTGGTCTTTAATTATGTGCCGTGGCGGTCCGTGTGTGTGCAGGTTCCAACACTGCACCAGCTGATTTGACTGATTAACATAACAACAACCGGACAGCAAGACTAATCAGCGAAGTCATGCTGGTGCAGTGCTGGGTTGGAAAGAAAACCTGCACACACACGGACCTCCATGGCACATAATTCAATACCGCTGGCATAGTCTGTCAATTCGACACACCTGAGCCCCCCCACTAACAGAAACGTCTGCTCTGCCGCGAACCACTGCTCCCTGTCTCCACTTCCAGCCGACAGTAAACCACACCCCACTACCACAGAGATTTGAGACTTGTATAAGATTTTGGGGGGCGGCGCAGTGGTTAGCGCAGTCGCTTCACAGCAAGGTCTTGGGTTCGAACCCCGGGGGAGTCCAACCTTGGGGGTCGTCCAAAGACATGTAGGTCAGGTGAACCAGCCGTACTAAATTGTCCCTAGGTGTGAATGTGTGTCAGCCTTGTGATGGCCTGGCGGCCTGTCCAGGGTGTCTCCCCGTCTGCCGCTGCCGCCCAATGACTGCTGGGGTAGGCTCCAGCATCCCCGCGACCCTGGGGGCAGGATAAGCGGTTTGGATGATGGATGGATGGATAGGATTTTGGGCGTACTGCAACATCAGGGAGGTTAGCGTGTTGTGAAAGTCCTCAGGGAAAGCGAAGCAAAAATAATATTACATTACAATACACACACATCACGTTGGAAATATAAACATACCATCCACTATTTGGCACATGTCATGAAGACCTTCCAAAGAAAATGTCATTTGTCAGTCAACCGCAGTCTTCCTAAAGAGCACTGAGAGGGATATTTATTTGAGCTATAACTCCTAAACGCCTGACGAACATGTCAACTCCTCGTCGCTAAAGTCCTCGTGCTCAGCAGTCCACACAGGCAGGAAGGGCGTATTGAGTGAAGGAGAGTGACCTCTTATCGCAGAATGACTTAGCGGGTGGGGGGGGGACACTTACTTTGTCAGCACTCTCACTCGCCATCCATCATCTAGATGGAACAGCGCCACAGACAGTTATGAAACGTGTCCTTACAGCCCACATCATGTGGAGAGTAAGAGACACTGCGGTCCATTTATTTTAAGTATTGCCATTATCCCCCGTGTCAAGTCTGCTGTCATCGCAGCCTTAGTTTTACTGTAACTGGAAACAAAGGAACACGCTCTCGTTATCACACGACAGGAATGTAAAGCCCTGTAGGTTGTGGTCTGTGTTAAAGTGGTGGTACTGGACATTGGGTGGTGTTTGGCCCCTCTGACAACAAGACGTCTATTAGAAATTAAACAGTTGCCAGTGCGGCAGTGTCCGCACCTTCCCCACTGCCGTACAATAAAAACATGGTTTAACCTATGTTTTAACTTTTGACCCCCCCCCCTTTTCTCCCTAATTGTATCTGGCCAATTACCCTATTTTCCGAGCCGTCCCGGTCGCTGCTCCACCCCCTCTGCTGATCCGGGGAGGGCTGCAGACTACCACATGCCTCCTCCCATACATGTGGAGTCACCAGCCGTTTCTTTCCACCTGAGAGTGAGGAGTTTCGCCAGGGGGACGTAGCGCGTGGGAGGATCACGCTATTCCCCCCCCCCCCAGTTCCCCCTCCCCCCCAAACAGGCGCCCCGGCTGACCAGAGGAAGCGCTAGTGCAGCGAGCAGGACCCACATCCGGCTCCCCACCCGCAGACACGGCCAATTGTGTCTGTAGGGACGCCCGACCAAGCCAGAGGTAACACAGGGATTCGAACAGGCGATCCCCATGTTGGTAGGCAACGGAATCAACCGCTACGCCACCCGGATGCCTTTAACTTTCAATTTTGTAATATCTTTTGGTAAAAGTCCTCCGTGAACTTGCCCATGTCTGCAAGTTAGCCACAGCCACTTTGCTTTTTCCTCAAAGTTTGCTTTCCTTTTCCCCGGAAAGTCCTGTCAGACGCTAAGCTGAACTGAGCAAGTCCAAAAGCAGTCATGATTTGGATAGTCATGTATCTGAAATGATCTTTAATATGCCAGCAATAGAAAGTATCAAAAGGACAACTGTTTGCATGTAAATCCTTAGCACTGCAGTTTTTAATCACGATATGGACACACGTTTGAGTGCAAGTCTACCAGTGAATGCTTTGCTGCTCAGTCGAATGTCTTCCAGGGCAGACTATAGTTTTGGAAGTGAGTCATGATCAGTTGTTCAAGATGAGAGTGACCAGGAGCTCACAGGCTCATTGTCAGTAATGTGTTATATCATCATTCCCCACCTGTCTGCAGAAAACCAACCATTCACACTTGAGTTTGCAGTGGAGATGAACAACCTGAGGCTGCGGCCCCATTGATTAACAATGGCCATGTGAGAATCTGGGATTCCCACTCCGAAAGCTCTTCTTTTTTTTTTTTAACTGGGCTAAAATGTCTGCTATTCGGCTTGCCCTCGACAGCTTGTGCTCCACTACTTTGCTCTGGTATGTGAATCAGGGACTTCTCCATGACACAGACACCTTCATCCCAAAAATTGATGTCCTGCAGACTAAACTACACTACACTGACCTGACCTGACCCGCTCATCGGTTGTCTTGTCTGCAAAGTGAAAGTCATTTGTCATTTGTCATTTTCTCTCTCTCTCTCTCTCTCTCTCTCTCTCTCTCTCTCTCTCTCTCTCTCTCTCTCTCTCTCTCTGACAAAGAGAAGCACATAAACCGCCTGTACCCGCCTTTTCTCCTTTGCCTTCAAAGTATCTGTAGTGTCCCTTACAGGGAAATGGGTTTGCAGCCAGGATATACAAAAGCGTACAAAAAATACAAAAACACACAAAACACCAAAGCCCTGATGGACAACAGCAAATGATCGGATGTAGTTGGCAAAGAGATCTGAAGAAGTTCATTCAGCATCAAGGTCAAAGTGCAGAAGTCAAGTATGCAGTCTGTGCAAATAAGCAATCTCTGGACAACAGTAAAATACTTAACAATTCAATGGCAGCAGGAAGACAGGAAACTCTGTATATCTTAGTCCTCATACCAGGCACCCTCAACCGGTGACCTGAGTGTAACAGTTCAAACTCTGACCGAAGAGGGTGATCTTGGCACTCCAGATGGGATGTAGGCTTTCTGAACACCTGCCTATTATAAACCTCAAGCTGGGCTTGAGTCCTCCTTGGAATCTTACCTGTACTTTTGATGAGCCTGTTTGTATTGGCAAGGGTCAAATTACCACACCAAGCGACAAAACACAACATTAAAACTGATTCAATAAAATTTCTATAGAAGAGAGTCATCATCTCAGATGGGACATAAAAAATCACATTTTCCCCAGGAAAAAAAGTCGTTGTTGGACCGTTTTGTTGTGGAAGCAACATGAAATTCAAAACCGTTTTTGTCGAGAACAACACCCAGGTATTTGTAGCTGTCCACTAGCTCAATGTCAGCACCTTTGATGCTGGTTAGTACAGGACTAGGAGGAGTCTTTCTAAAGCTGATTATCATGTCGTTAGTTTGAGACACATTTAGTTGGAGAAAGGACTCATCATACCAAGATACAACATCATCGACCACAGGCCCATGATGTTGCTCCTCCTCTTCAAGAAGACTTGCATGCCACAGAATCATCCGCAAATTTGATAATGTCTGTATTAGTGTGGTTGCTGCGACAGTATGAGATGTCGAGTAGTGGGGAGAGACCGCAGCCTTGAGGAGAACCAGTAGAAGAGTGCAGCTGATTGGAAAAAGAGCCATTGTAGCCGTTAGCTATAAAGACTGGTACCCTAAAGGCTGGCACTGGCACACGCCTTGTCTTCAGAATGCAAATGTCTTAGTTGCTGAAAGGCGTGGGGATCATGTAAACATGCATCCCTTTCAGAAATGGGCTATGTATTCCTTTTCTGTAATTTAACTGTTTCTAAACCTGGAACCAGAGCTGGGGAATGACAATGAGGGAAATAGAGGGGGGAGGGGGGGGGCTCTTAAAGCTCAGGGACTTGACCTAAAGAGAATGCACGGGCACTCAGTCTGAATTCAATATTGATGCCTGTGAAGTGCTAGCTAGCAGTTGCTATTTCCTTGGATCTGTTTCACGCATTAGTGCATGTATAAATGTCCCTGTTTCCTGTAATTTTGCTCCCACTATAGAGAGAAATATACGCCTGTGATGAAACTACACAAATTAGGAACATATTTAAAGAACTGTGTTTATGAAGTAAAACTCTGCAGCCTTCACGGTGTGCACATTCCCAAGTCAGCAGTTAAGCAGACATTTGTCTCATCAGTAAAGCGCAGTGATGTCGCTGTGACATTAACTATGATGAATCAGCTACTGTAATTACTCTGCAGTTTTATTTCACTAGTCAGTGACTGTCAGTACCAATCAATATCAGCATAAGAAGACACTCTTTAGCAAATGTAGAATCGCACTCAAGAGGAAATTTTACCAACAATTGGCTATGTGACACACTGCCAAATCGTTAGTCACCTCATGTAATAAAAAACAACTGTCTTTATTATCTAAATTAACATCAACAGGTAAAGTTTAACAAACGCTAAAAGGCAGAAAAGATTTGAGTAGAACTGTAATACAAAAAAAGGTCTGTTTAAAGCTGCAAATTGGTGTTGAGGATTTATGTTATCAGGCTCTTTTCAAACTGGCAGGCCTTGCACATGCTAGCATGTCTGTAATCCCATCAGGCTGTTTACGCAGGATAAAGGATGTCTGTGATTACCATCAGATTATAAATTGTAACCAAGATATAACATGACAACATCTAAAATTCTGCTCATACTGTATTAACTAGTCAGTGAAACAAGCATTATTACTATTATTATTATTATTTATTTTTTGGATTTCCCCCCTTTTTCTGCCCAATTGTACCCAGCCAATTAACCCACTCTTCCAAGTCGTCCCGGTCGCTGCTCCACCCCCTCTGCCGATCCGGGGAGGGCTGCAGACTACCACATGCCTCCTCCCATACATGTGGAGTCACCAACCGCTTCTTTTCACCTGACAGTGAGAAGTTTCGCCAGCGGGACGTAGCACGTGGGAGGATCACGCTATTCCCCCCAGTCCCCCCCCCCGAAAAGGTGCCCCGACCGACCAGAGGAGGCGCTAGTGCAGCGACCAGGATACATACCCACATCCGGCTTCCCACCCGCAGACACGGCCAATTGTGTCTGTAGGGACGGCCGACCAAGCCGGAGATAACACAGGGATTCGAACCAGTGATCCCCGTCTTGGTAGGCTACGCTACCCGGATGCCCAAACAAGCATTATTTTTAACAGTCAACCCCCCTTTGCAGGAAGGAGCACATGCTCTGTTGTCTACGGCACAAGACTCCAGTTAAAAGAAGCACTCAGTTAGGCACCCAAATAGCACCACGCAAGGAATAAATTGCATCATCTTGTGAAACTTTGATCCCTGGGGGAATTTTTTTTGTTTCATGTTTGACTGGAATATGCCTCCAAAGCTTGGTGTTGGTGGCTGATTCATTTGCGATGATGTAAAACCTCCTGAGCTGCTCCCTCCCGTTGGCTATAAAGACTGGTACCCTACATGTGGTGTGGCAGTCTGCAAAAATATGAAAAGCATGACGCATCATTTTGTTCATCGCACAGGTGTTTAACTTGTTTTCAGTTGTTTATCATCAGATGACCTCTGGGTCCTCAAAAGATGGTAAACAGGTATCTGGATTTTTTAAAAATGTATTATTATTAATCTTTTGAACCGGCAAAATTCAGACTTGGAAGAATATACAGGCTTACAGTGATAATGATATCAAAATTTGAAAATTCCTAGTGATAGGCTATGTTCCGAGTTGGAATGTGACCACGGAGAAATTCAGTGGCCAAAGCAGCGCGTCTGCAGCCACTCGAGAGAGATCTGTGATTGACAGTAGATGGTGTCCAATGACAAACTGTGCCGGTGGATAGACACCAGTCAATTTGCATATAGGGTGTGTCTGTAAAACCACGGAGAAGCCGTTCTTTCACCCCCTCCTGCTAGCTACTTGGCTCCAGTTTGTGCTATTTTGCTGAGACTTTATTATCAATCTTGCTACGACGTATTGCTATCTATCTATCTATCTATCTATCTATCTATCTATCTATCTATCTATCTATCTATCTATCTATCTATCTGTCTATCTAAATATCTATCATTTATCTAAGTTATTTGTATCACCTCCTCCTCCTCCTCAAAACTGTAATCCTTGCAGAGGATCTCCCTCTCGCTCTCGCTATCCGACATTTTTTGTAAATAACAAGTGACGAGCGGTACCGAGCCCCACCCACCCAGGAAGACAGTAGCCAATAGCTTTGAATTCTTAAAACCCACACCTATTTTCAGTTGTGATTCAAACTCCCAACGTTAAAAATGTGTTCAGAAAGGGCACGTCAGTCTCTCTTTAAAATTACACACAGTACGTCTCTGGTGATAACCATAGTTTCAATACCCAGTAAAACCATTCAGTTCAGATAGAAGTTCCCTTTTCAAACCTGTCAGTAGAGATGTACTGGAACCCGGCCAGAGACACGGCTTCACTTACTGCATGTCATTTGATCTCAAAGGCCTGCATGCCGTCATTCAATCTGTGAAGCCGACTCCACAGTTGCCAATACTGTGTTTAACGGGAATCAGCTGGTGAGTTAGTTTGGTAGCATGTGGGAAGTAACAGAGGTGTTATAGAAGTGTTACAACTCTGAAAACCTTTCACAAAGTCAGCAATAGCTTAGGAAGTCATTGGAGATTATGAAAACTTCGTAAAACTTAAAAGATAATCTTCCTTAAAAGACAATAGTTTTATAATCACAGACCTGAACAGATCCCGACATTGCGCAAAGAGATGGATCTTCATTGGTGGTCACTCGGGGTCGAGTATGACTGTCCTCCCCCTGGGTCCTTCTGGGTCTTAAGGTGGGCGTAGAGGCCAATCCTGGAGCCGCATAGTGGGAGGATGCCTGCGTGTGACAGCTTTTTACGTGGAAGGGCTGATGCGCCTGCAGCCACCACATGGTCCTTGGCAGGCCCTGCCAAGGACCAAGTGGCCAGGGGTTGGCCAGAGTTCAATGGCATGGAGAACCAAGACAACTGGGAACCACCCTCTGTTGCAGCCTTCATCCACCTTCACTGCTGTTGTGACCCGCAGATATCTTCTGCCAGTTCAGCTGTTCAGGTTTTCGTTGGCTTGCGCTTCGTCTGGAAACTCCCCCTTGACCTATCTGCCTTATGTGACCCTACCGGGAGCCAAGCTCTGGACGGCATAGCTCTTGGGATCATTAGCACATGCAAGCTTCTCCACCACGACAAGGTGGTGATCCAGGGGAAGAATCCAGAAGCTGACCTCCAAAGACTTGCATCCATCCATCCATCCATTCATTATCCAAACCGCTTATCCTGCTCTTAGGGTCGTGGGGATGCTGGACCCTTTCCCAGCAGTCATTGGGTGGCAGGCAGGGGAACACCCTGGACAGGCTGCCAGGCCATCACAGGGCCCACACACATTCACACCTAGGGACAATTTAGTACGGCCGAGTCACCTGACCCACATGTCTTTGGACTGTGGGAGGAAACCAGAGCCCCCGGAGGAAACCCACGCAGACATGGGGAGAACATGCAAACTCCACACAGAGGACGACCCCCAAGGTTGGACTACCCACAGGGTTCGAACCCAGGATTTGCAAGACTTGCATACCAGTTCATATATTTCCTATATATTCGACATTTATTTATTTATTTCGTCTTTCCTAAAAGGTCTTGGTGCAGTATACAATATATAATTGGCAACATATACCAAATTCTCTGTACTGTTGATTGGAAATGCTTTATGAGAACCTAACGACATCGACCCTGATCCAATGTTGAATGTTAAAAAAGAATCTTGTTACCATCTTACGAAGCCTCTGCTAACAGCAGTCATTCCAAAAGGTGAATTAATTGCCCTCTGACCAATAATAAACCTTTGACTGATCAACAGTAAATAATTCAGATCAATCAGACCTGCGTATCTGATGCAGCAGTAATGCTTGTCGGTTGGAGATAGCCTTCACCTGATGAGGGAACAAAGCAACGAAACTGTTCCCTTTTTCTACCAGTGTTTCCTTTTTGCACAGACGCACGGGAGCTGTCCTGGTTTTTGGATCGGTTATTGAAACACGCCTGGAATGAGCGTGGCTCTCCTAAAACTACCGTAAAGAGCCACCGTCCTTGTCGTCGGATTTCATCAAGCCCGTTCTGAGGAAAACACAGACGACGGGATTTTATAATCATCAGCTGAATGCGTCATAAATAATGCACCATACGAAGCTCTTAGAGGCCCCGTGTCTCTGGAGGATCTTCTCCAGGCTCATCCCTCAGAGGCCGTGTCTTCCAGACGCCGCTGTAAGCAAACTCGGGTGTGCGGGCAAATTACCAGATGAAAACGAACGGGACCTTGTATTTTCAAGGGGAAGTTGTGTTTCGTCTCTGTATGACGAGCCCCAAACGCTCACGCACATAGAGGGAAAAGTTTCCCGACAAATGATGAAAAAACCATGAACAGGTAAAACATTTCGCCCGATAAATAATTGGCGACTTGTTTCCATGAACTCCGGGGTAGGACACAGTGATGTCTCTGTTAGTCCTTTTAAGCTACGCAAACCATCGACCTCGCCTTTTCATCCCTGAGATAAAGCCAGGGCTCTCAAGGACTGAAGCGCTACCTTCTGATGACTGACAGACCCATTTGGCTTGTTGCATCTCATTGCTGCTGGCACTGCTGGGACACATCGCACCACCTGAAAGAGCCGAGCCTTCTTTGGCTCATGTGTTTGGATTAGATCGACTGTCGGGTCAGATAGCGATCACCACCAGGCTTTTATAAAAGAACGAAAGTAAAGCGTCTGTAGTTGACTGAACTTCTCAATAAGGTGGCTATTTGGAAGAAGTGCATAACATCAATTGGTTCAAGTCGATGTTTTAAAAAAGAAAACAGTTTGTAGATGATAACTTTTTTCTTTCGGATTTTTTTCCCACCCTTTTTCTCCCCAGTTCTACTTGGACATCCATCCATTATCCGAACCGCGTATCCTGCTCTCAGGGTCGCAGGGATGCTGGAGCCTATCCCAGGATTCACTGGGCGGCAGGAGGGGAGACACCCTGGACAGGCTGCCGGGCCATCACACAGGGCCGACATACGCACACACACCTACATTCATACCTAGGGACAATTTAGTACGGCTGGTTCACCTGACCTCCAGGTCTTTGGACTGTGGGAGGAAACCCATGCAGACACGGGGAGAACATGCAAACTCCACACAGAGGACCACCCCCAAGGTTGGACTACCCTGCGGCTCGAACCCAGGGCCTTCTCCCTGTGAGGCGACCGCGCTAACCACTGTGCCACTGTGCTGCCCTGTACTTGGCCAATTACCCTATTTTCTGAGCCATCCCGGTCGCTGCCCCCCCCCCCACCCCCCGCTGATCCAGGGAGGGCTGCAGACTACCACATGCCTCCTCCGATACACGTGAAGTCGCCAGCTGCTTCTTTTCACCTGACAGTGAGGAGTTTCACCAGGGGGACGTAGCACGTGGGGGGATCACGCTACACCCCCCAGTCCCCCCCCCCGAACTGGCACCCCGACCGACCAGAGGAGACGCTAAGTGCGGCAACCAGGACACATACCCACATCCTGCTTCCTACCCGCAGACACGGCCAATTGTGTCTGTAGGGACGCCCGACCAAGCTTGAGGTAACACGGGGATTCAAACCAGCGATCCCTGTGTTGGTAGGCAATGGAATAGACCGCCACGCCACCCGGACGCCCTGCAGATGATAACATTAAAGCATAATTATTGTGTTCAATAGATGATTAAAAAGAAAATCCGAACACAACTTGAACTGAGTTGTACTTTCTGTCATTCTGCTCTGTTTTAAAAGCCAGCGATCACGGAGACGATGAGCACAGCTTGACATCTCAAGTACAAGTTAACGTGGGTCACAGCCGATAGAAACGTCAGTTGTTTCTTGACGGGGTTGTAGGTCACTACAGTCAGCCATCTTCCAAGGCATCCATTCAGCGGTCAGCTGTTCTGCTGAAGAGTGTCAGCATCAGACGCGTGGTGTTGATACTGGCTGGAAGTGGCTCTTGGTTCCCCACACAAGGGTCATTTTACAGTTTTCATTTCCAGGGCGGCTGTTTTTCTTTCTCGCTGTGCTTTCTGGAGCGATGCTCGGGACGGCAATTACCAGGGACAGAACTGCGGTATTGATGTTGTGGTGATTTCACTCTCTTATTTGCGTGTCACTCCACAGACTGAGAGCCGAGTCCAAAAGGACTTTGCAAAATTGCATTTATTCTTTACAAGAGACATGAGCCCAACTTAGAGCGTAACGTGTGGAATCCCTCGCAGACAAATCCCTCATGCAGGAGCGAAATCTTCACATACGCTGACGAAGTCAAACAGACTAATAACTGACGACATCAGCGTTAAAATACAGATCATGAAAAACCCTTTCATGTCGGTCCGGCACCACCGGCGCTGCGGCCTTCAGTCCGAGCAGCGGGGATGGCGAGCCGATGCTTTGATATCTCAGGTAGAAGAAAATGGAGTTGAACATGTGGATTTGGCGCAACGTTTACCACGTCTGTCTCACTTTTCTTTCCATTCATCATCTGAGACGACCATGTGCGCTGAACTGAATCGACGGGCACCAACGGCACTTCAGACACCGGAAACCTTCTGCGGCGATGCAAACATGAACGACTCCTCTGAGAGACACAGAGAATAAAGGAGGCGTCGATACGACTTCACACGTTTCACCTTGTGCCGTTTCTTTCCTCACTGTGAAAATGTGTCGATTTGTGACGGAATAACTTTAAAAAAAAAAAAAGCAAAATGCAAGTTTCTGGTTCATTAATGGCGATGAATTTTCAGTTGGCAGTCATAACGCCGCCCCTCTGAATTAGTGTGATTGTTGGATGGCCAGGGACATTGCTGTCCTTGCAGGGGGGCTGACACACGACCAAGTGCTTGAAGTACATGTATCACAAGACAGGGTTTGAAGCATTTGAGCATTCCTGGCCGCGTGGCGACGGCCATCTGCTCGTTAGCAGCGGACGTGTTAATCAGGACCTACGGGAGGGTTTGATTCACATGGCGCCCAGCAGCGTTTTTATGTTTGAAGACGGGCGAGTGCAGTGGGAAAGAGACATATTGGATTTAAATGCATTTATAGGCAATCCATTCCCCTTTTCAGCACTAGTAAGGCTGCAGTTAAAAGGCTAATTAACAGTGTCTTGCGATGCATGATGAATGTTACGATATATAATTTACGTGGCATGGCCTCTTTAGCCTCCAAGGTGGCTGACATTTAAGTGTGGGTTGATCATAGCCAGATCATGTTGTGTTGTATGGTGTACTGAGTTTGGGGAGAATTTGCGGTTTCTTGTGTTGTGGCTGTCGTACCTTGACAGCACACCAAACTCACCCAGGTCGGTGTATTTGGTCTAACCAGAGGTTAGTCAAATGGAGTTTTTGAGGTTGATCATAGTCAAGCTCCAAACAGACCAATTCTGTGTAAAAACGTGCATGCAGCAAGGGCGTCCAGGTGGTGTAGCGGTCTATTCCGTTGCCGACCAACACGGGAAACACCAGTTCAAATCCCTGTGTTACCGCCAGTTTGGTCGGTCGTCGCTACAGACATAATTTGCCGTGTCTGTGGGTGGGAAGCCAGATGTGGGTATGTGTGCTGGTTGCTGTACTAGCGCCTTGTCTGGGTGATGGGGACGACTGGTGAAGGGGAGGGGGAACTGGGGGGAATAGCGGGATCCTCCCATGAGCTACATCCTCCTGGCTAAACTCCTCACTGTCAGGTGAAAAGAAGCGGCTGGCGACTCCACATGTATGGGAGGAGGCATGTGGTAGTCTGCAGCCCTCCCCGGATCGGCAGAGGGGGTGGAGCAGCGACCGGGATGGCTCGGAAGACTGGGGTAGTTGGCCGGATACAATTGGGGAGAAAAGGGGGGGGGGTAAAACAACAAAATCTGCATGCTGCAAAAAATGTGCGGTAATTACTTCGAAAAAGCAACAAATAATTACATCTGCAAAGAACGGCACACATTGCTCGTTGGCTGGGCCATGAAGGGGGCAGTTTTTTCATCTCATAAGTGGTAATGGCAGGTGGGAAGACTAGGAGCAGTGGCAAGTACAATTACAGTCGTTACATTTGGGTAGTGGTTAATTTTAGGGTTGAGGTTAGGTAGTGGTTACTGAGTGCCATCATCGTATTGGCCAAGTAAAATCAAACCATGCGGTTTCCAAGAGCAAAAGGCATTTAAATATTTTGTGCGCCAGCTCTTTTTCAACTTATTTTAGCTTTCGGTCTTCGTGTGTGTATATCTTATAACGTGTTTGCTGTGTTTGTCCGTGTCTGTCTTGCACTGTTTGGTGAAGCCACAGCCCTCATTTCATTTTTAACATGTGCCTGCACGTTGTTTTTAATGACAATAAACTGAATTGAATTGAATTATATTGGGGCGTCCAGGTGGCGGTCTATTCCGTGGCCTACCAACACAAGGGTCAGCAGTTCGAATACCCGTGTTACCTCCGGCTTGGTCGGGCGCCCCTGTGGACACACTTGGCCGTGTCTGCGGGTGGGAAGCCAGATGTGGGTATGTGTCCTGGTTGCTGCACTAGCGCCTCCTCTGGTTGGTTGGGGCACCTGTTCAGGGGGGAGGGGGAACTGGGGGGAATAGCAAGATCCTCCCGTGCGCTATGTCCCCTGGTGAAACTCCTCACTGTCAGGTGAAAAGAAGCGGCTGGCGACTCCACATGTATGGGAGGAGGCATGTGGTAGTCTGCAGCCCTCCCCGGATCAGCAGAGGGGGTGGAGCAGAGGTTGGAACGGCTCAGAAGAGTCGGGTAATTGGCCAGATACAATTGGGGTGAAAAAGGCAGAAAACCCCCCCCCCCCAAACAAAATACCATTTATAAGCATCCCGTTCCTCTTTGCAGCACTGGTAAGGCTGCAGTTAAAAGGCTAATTAATTCACAACTGGAACATCTGGAACAACAATCTTTTGCTTCTTTGACCAATAGGAGCGCTCGACTGTCAAATACACACTTATATGACTCATTCTCATGGACTTGCAATGAACCGGTGGTCGTTTAAATAGGATGCTGGGCCTCAGACGTTGCTGACGTGCAGGGTCCTCTAGAGATGGACTTGTTCTCTGTCAGCATCCTGTATCCTGTCACTCTGAACAGTAGGAACCCCGGACCCGCATGCTCGCTGTCATCCTGTCCTCCGCTGCCCTGCCCTACTTCCTGCTGGCTTTCTAAAATGGCTCCTCTGAGTCTCTGCTACGTGCACACATGCTATCAGACACACACACACACACACACACACACACACACACACACACACACACACACACACACACACACACACACATCTACCATCTGTATCGTCAATTTTTGACTGTTTATAGAAAGTTGAAACAAGATATAAGCACAAATGCTGAAGAAGACAAAATCTCGATTCAGACAAAGATTAAAGGGGGGCGTCCGGGTGGCATGGCGGTCTATTCCGTTGCCTACCCACATGGGGATCGCTGGATCGAATCCCCCATGTTACACCTGGCTTGGTCGGGCGTCCCTACAGACACAGTTGGCAAGCCGGATGTGGGTATGTGTCCTGGTCGCTGCGCTAGCGCCTCCTCTGGTCGGTCGAGGCGCCTGTTCAGGGGGGAGGGGTGATCCTCCCGCGTACTACGTCCTCCTGGAGAAACTCCTCATTGTCAGGTGAAAAGAAGCGGCTGGTGACTCCACGTGTATGGGAGGAGGCATGTGGGAGTCTGCAGCCCTCACCGGATCGGCAGAGGGGGTGGAGCAGAGACCGGGACGGCTCTGAAGAGTGGGGGAATTGGACAAGTACAATTGGGGAGAAAAAGGGACCCCCCCCCCCCAAAAAAAAGACAAAGACTGTTGGTGTCCCAGCTACACTGCTTGACGATCAGTGCAGACGACAGGTCTGACCGGGTGACGGAGAAACACCGCGGCCCGCAATCACTGTGTTTGCCTCTCCGCCTCCATCTGAATCATAAATTATCCAGACGGCTGTACTGATTAGGAGCGGGCCGGGAAGCAGGTTGTATTATCATGATTGGAGAAGGATACCGGCCGTGTCTCCGGCGCCGTGTGTCGGCTCTAGGTCCCAACATATTGAGTGTGAATGCATATTTCATCACGGAGCTCAGGGACCGAGGGAGAGGAAAGGGCCGCGAGTCGGGGAGCACTTCGGCTTTTTGACGGGTCTCGCACAAAGGCCCGGTGGTGTTACCGCAAAAGAAACTCGTGTCTTGAATCTTGTGAGGTCTGGGATCGTGTCTACATCTGCGTGTGTGTGTGTGTGTGTGTGTGTGTGTGTTGTGTGTGTGCGCGCGCACACATATACGTATGTATACCACCGAGTTTAGTGCATTAGTATTGTAGCACTTCGTTTTCTTTTTATTTCATTTTCTGACGGGAGCACAGTATGTTGTAGGTGTGACTCTGGTCTGCATCTTTAATCACGCTGAAGTGCCATGCACAGAGATGTGGCGATTCACTTCCCGCTGCCACCAGGCTGAAGGAACGGGATAATGGGATTCTGACAGGGTTGACAGGGGGGGCGGCTGCAGACTGTCAGATAATGAGATGAAAATGGCAGATTCTCCTGCATAATGGAGGAACATCTCCAGTAATGCGATGTTATCGCTGAGGAGGGGGAAGTTTGGTTGCAGGAAAGCCATGCTCAGCTGTTTACGTCGACTTCCACCGTGCACCCCGAGCACAGCGTACACGGGAAAGGTCCCACGTGTCTTTAAGCGGAACACAAAGATGATCAACTCCAGGTAATGGCCCCTTAATTACTTCCCATCACATGTGCAGGTCCCATGGCCCCCCTTATTCCATCAATACGTCAATGTCTGGCTTTTTACTAACCACACGCTAACAGACCTCGATTAGCCTGGAAACAAGGACCTCGCTTGAACCACTTTTGGTTAGCTTATGTGCACGGTCAAATAAATAAATAATCTGTAAGTCCGCGGTGGTGTAGCGGTCTAGGCATCGGCTTTGTGTCGATGCAGTTGTCCACTGGGGACCGGGGTTCGTGCCCCGGTCTCGTCAGATCCGACTATGGCCGGACTCGATGAAGCAGCAGTAATTGGCAACGCTGTCTTCGGGAGGGGGGCGGAGTCGGCTTGTGTTCGTCACATGAATGCGTCTCTGGGTGTGTGGGGAAAAAGCAGTGGTTCGGCCTGGAGTCGCCTTGTCACGAAAGTGGCGAGGCGTCTCCTTCGAGACTGCCGGCTGAAGAGATGCAGTTGGCGAACGCATGCAGTACGAGGGTGGGAGTTTGAACTAAAATAGGGATCGATTGGCCACTAAATTGAGAGAAAAAGGGAAAAATCAGAAATAAATAATAAAGTCTAAAAAACCCCCCACAGAATTGTACCCCGTTATAACCCCCATGACCAACGGCACCCAGGTCACATGTGTAATTACTCACCACTCACATGTGGACACACAACTATCACATCCTTGCCGTTAGGGCAGCCCCTCATGAACTGCTTTGGAGACAGCCGCATTGTTCTCTGTCGTAAGATTAAAATTAGATTTGTTAAGGGTACAAGATTCAGGTTCGAACCCCATACGAGCCAATATCAACCCCGACGGTGGTGCCCTTTGAGCAATTCCCTGATACCTTATGGAAAACTGAGGCACTGCCCGGAGGGTGGGGGGGGGGGGGCAAGTCAAACAGTGAGCATCCCTTATTCTACATGTACTTATTGAAGCTTGCTCAGACCATGTCGGACTGTGAAATCACACGGTCCAGTTTGGCACCTGAGTCCATCCCATACTCACTGTTTCATGGGCCATGTGGACAAATCACCCGCAAAATCTGACACAAGTCACACGGAGGAACACGTGACTGGACTGCAGCCATCGTGTGCCCCCATTCCCCGGCTTTAGAATAAAATATGGCGAACGTACACTACTGTTCAAAAGTTTGGGATCACCCAAACAATTTCGTGTTTTCCATGAAAAGTCACACTTATTCACCACCATATGTTGTGAAATGAATAGAAAATAGAGTCAAGACATTGACAAGGTTAGAAATAATGATTTGTATTTGAAATAAGATTTTTTTTACATCAAACTTTGCTTTCGTCAAAGAATCCTCCATTTGCAGCAATTACAGCATTGCAGACCTTTGGCATTCTAGCTGTTAATTTGTTGAGGTAATCTGGAGAAATTGCACCCCACGCTTCCAGAAGCAGCTCCCACAAGTTGGATTGGTTGGATGGGCACTTCTTTGAGCAGATTGAGTTTCTGGAGCATCACATTTGTGGGGTCAATTAAACGCTCAAAATGGCCAGAAAAAGAGAACTTTCATCTGAAACTCAACAGTCTATTCTTGTTCTTAGAAATGAAGGCTATTCCATGCGAGAAATTGCTAAGAAATTGAAGATTTCCTACACCGGTGTGTACTACTCCCTTCAGAGGACAGCACAAACAGGCTCTAACAGGTACTATTTAATGAAGATGCCAGTTGGGGACCTGTGAGGCGTCTGTTTCTCAAACTAGAGACTCTAATGTACTTATCTTCTTGCTCAGTTGTGCAACGCGGCCTCCCACTTCTTTTTCTACTCTGGTTAGAGCCTGTTTGTGCTGTCCTCTGAAGGGAGTAGTACACACCGGTGTAGGAAATCTTCAATTTCTTAGCAATTTCTCGCATGGAATAGCCTTCATTTCTAAGAACAAGAATAGACTGTCGAGTTTCAGATGAAAGTTCTCTTTTTCTGGCCATTTTGAGCGTTTAATTGACCCCACAAATGTGATGCTCCAGAAACTCAATCTGCTCAAAGAAGTGCCCATCCAACCAATCCAACTTGTGGGAGCTGCTTCTGGAAGCGTGGGGTGCAATTTCTCCAGATTACCTCAACAAATTAACAGCTAGAATGCCAAAGGTCTGCAATGCTGTAATTGCTGCAAATGGAGGATTCTTTGACGAAAGCAAAGTTTGATGTAAAAAAAATCTTATTTCAAATACAAATCATTATTTCTAACCTTGTCAATGTCTTGACTCTATTTTCTATTCATTTCACAACATATGGTGGTGAATAAGTGTGACTTTTCATGGAAAACACAAAATTGTTTGGGTGATCCCAAACTTTTGAACGGTAGTGTATATGTTGGGGAAGTCGTATGTTTATGCAATTGGTTCGGATAAAATCGCAATCCTTTACGATTTTGCCAGTTTGCGAACTGGTTTACGGGTGTTACAATAAAACGATGTTGTAGTTTGAAGTTTTAATTGCGTTAAGAGAGGAAATGGTGTTCTCAGTTGAGCATGCCTGTGACACAGTTTGGATGCGGTTGACACAAGATTAGCGACCTGCATGTGAGCCTGATAGTTTGTATACAGAGTCTAAACTCTGGGTCTGCGGCAGCTTGACAGGGTAATTACCACCATTTACAGGACAGTGTGTTTGAGTACATGTCACGGAACAGTTTTGAAACAGCTGTTGTACATCTCCACATCACGACACAGACTGTTGTCATGAAAGCAATCGCCTCAGTCAAAGCACATGTTAAATGGCCCATGTCATGCGTTTTGGGTTTTTCCTTTAGTGTGTTACGTAGCTTTAGTGTGTTATATAGTGTGTTATGTAGCTTTAGTGTGTTATGTAGCGGGGAGGTGCATGGAAAACATCTGCAGCGTTACGAAGCCCGACGTCCACACCGAAGGGAGTTGTTCTCTCTGACAGAAAACACTGCCTGAAACACCTCGTCCGGCGTTTTCTTCCGTTACTTGTCAGAGTAACTGAACACATTTTCATAATGTCCCACCTAGTGGCTAGTTTGGCCCGCCCTCAAACAAAGGTAGATATAGCGTAGGGGGAGGACACAAACAAAGTTAGGTAGAGCGGAGGCCAGGGGAAGTTTGGGTAGTGCGTATTGCAGTGTCGAGAAGACACTATTTTCTTTGGTGTGAAGGCAAATTCCCTTTGTGTGGACTTCCAAAAGAAGACGAAATGAAGACTCAGTGGTTAAAATTCCTTTTTACCACTATTCCCCAGTAGGGCTGTGTGTTGGCTAGAATCTGGCAATACAATACATATCACGATACAGGGTTACGATTCAATATATGGTGATATACTGTGATACTGTAAGAAAGGTGATATACTGTGATTTCATAGGTCTGTGTTCTTTGTGCTTTTGCTTCTTCCTGTCTCAGTTGACGTTGTTGGGTTGGAGTGGAAGAGTCAAATGGCTGAAAACAGATTACAACACTGTTATCTAGCGGTCGTGGGGTTACATACAACACAACATGTTTGTCATGAACCTTTACATGTAAACAATTAAAAATGGATATGGTGATTTTGAGAATCGATACAGTATCACAAAAGATAATATCGCCATACTCGAGTGTGTCGATATTTTCTTACACCCCTATTCCTCAGCAGTACAATCCCAACCTTTTGTTGTGTCCCCTTCATTTTACCAAGGACTGCCTCCTGAATGCTGGATTTTCAATTTGTTTGCCCCCCCCCCTAAAGAAAAAAGCACCAGACAACATTGGATGCGCTTTCTTTTTTCAGGTCAACAACCGCCATATGCCAACATGTTTGGTTGTTCACGCCACTTCACAGAAGACTCTCTTTAAGAACTTTGCCATTTCCAGTCAAGAACGAGAAATTATGTTATGAAAGTATTCACATGGAAACAGGTTAGCTATCGGTTACGATTAGGTTAAGGTAAGCTTAGTGTTAGGTTGAGGTTAGGTTAAGGTTAGTGTTAAGCCAGCGGTCGGGAACCTATGGCTCGCGAGCCATATATGGCTCTTCCGGTTAGGTTAAGGTTAGTGTTAGTGTTAGGTTGAGGTAAGGTTAGTGTTAGGTTGAGGTTTAGTGTTACGTTGAGGTTAGTGTTAGTGTTAGGTTGAGGTTAGGTTGAGGTTAGGTTAAGGTTAGTGTTAGTGTTAGGTTGAGGTAAGGTTAGTGTGAGGTTGAGGTTTAGTGTTACATTGAGGTTAGGTTAAGGTTAATCAAGCGTCCTGGTGTTGTATTGAACTCTGGCAAGGGGGAAACAGATCTCGACGGGGAAACAGAGTTCGATACAACACAAGGATGGGGCGGTGCTCACAAGCACTGGGTGCTGCCCCCTCAGCAGGCTTCTGGAAGTTGGCCAATCAGAAGAAAGGGGCTTTTGGGGGGGGGGCTTAAAAGAGAAAATAGCCCAAACAGCCCGTTTCAGACAGAGAATGAACTAAGGGGCTGCAAAAGGGCCAGTATGAGATAAATAAGGATTTTTTTTTTTGACTGTGAATCATGCAAAGCGACACTAGTGGAGCCCCAGAATAAAGATAAAGAGCTGGAATGAGCATGGCATGGCCACTTTAAGATTCATATATCTGCATCTGGCTTTAGTTCTCACTGTTGTGACGGTGAAGGTGTTGCCATCAAAAGAGGAAGTATTAAGAAATGAGTAGAAGAAAATCATAACCGACTGAAAGAAATTATATGATGTACATATTCAAATTGAAGCTGCTATTCTATTTTAAAATTTTTGTGATTGTTTCTCAACATTTGTCTCTCATTTGGCTCCCCATTTCCACCAATGAAGAACAAACAAAGCTCTGGTTTAAAGTACTTGCATCAATCACATTTATAATAAAAGACCAGTATAGGAGATTAAAAAGGTGCGTCTGGGTGGCATGGCGGTCTATTCTGTTGCCCTACCAACACAAATCCATGTGTTACCTCCAGCTTGGTCAGGCATCCCTACAGAAACAAGTGGCCATGTCTGTGGGTGGGAAGCCAGATGTGGGTATGTGTCCTGGTCACTGCACTGTACTGCAATGTCGGGCGCCTGTTCGGGGGGGAGGGGGAACTGGGGGGGAATAGCGTGATCCTCCCACGTGCTACGTCCCCCTGGTGAAACTCCTCACTGTCAGGTGAAAAGAAGCGGCTCCCACATGTATGGGAGGAGACATGTGGTAGTCTGCAGCCCTCCCCGGATCAGCAGAGGGGCTGGAGCAGCGACTGAGACGGCTCGGAAGAGTGGGGTAATTGGACAGATACAATTGGGGGACCCCTCCCCCAAAAAAAAATCCTTTTGAAAGAACCATGTTTTTATCTGCTGTAACTGCCATGTGTGGTACAGTCAAGTTCACATCCAAGTTTGAACTTCTTTCTGCCAGCATACAGACATACAAACTATGTCAGGTTTTGTAATTTTAAAGCCATTATGGTTGTATGAAGACATTGACATAACCTGTGGGCATTTAAGCCATGGACCTGAATAAAAAAATAAAGAAAAATCAGCACCTTTTCTCTGAGCTCTGCAGAAGACGAGTAAAGATGAAAATCTATCTAGAAACCACTAAACATTATGCCTCTAAGAATCTTGGTATTCTTTTTTGACCAACACTTGAGCTTTGAACCTCATATTACTAAGCTCATTCAGTCTTGTGTCTTTCAGTTGAGAAATACTGCAAAAATCAGACCTACACTATCTGCTGAAAACTTGGAACTTCTGGCGCATACCCTCGTCTTTTCTCACTTCGACTACTGTAACTCCCTCTTTACTTGCCTTAGTCAGTCCTCTCTTGCTCGTCCTCAAATGGTGCAAAATGTGGCGTCTAGGCTCTTCTATCTAGTTGTTGGTCCCACATCACTCCAATTCTTGCCTCGCTTCACTAGCTCCCTGTAAAACACAGAATTGATTTCAAAATTTTACTAATTACGTACAAGCCATTACACGGCCTGGCCCCTGCATATACAGCAGTTATTCTAGCTGTCAGCCACTCAGCTCATCTGATCAAGGCCTTTTATCTGTTCCCCGTTCTTGTTTTAAATCCAGAGGTTACCGTGCTTTTGCGGTTGTAGCTCCCAAACTTTGGAACAGCCTTCCCATTCCATCAGATCTGCTGAATCTGTGGTTGGTTTTAAGCAGTGATGTGTGTTCATTTTTTATTTTATTTTTTGGGATTTTCTCCACCCTTTTTCTCCCCAGTTGCACTTGGCCAATTACCCCACTCTTTTGAGCCGTCCCAGTCAATGCTGCACCGCCTCCGCCAATCCGGGGAGGGCTGCAGACTACCACATGCCTCCTCCCATACATGTGGAGTCGCCAGCTGCTTCTTTTCACCTGACAGTGAGGAGTTTCACCAGGAGGATGTAGCGTGTGGGAGGATCACGCTATTCCCCCCAGTTCCCCCCCCTCCCGAACAGGCGCCCCAACTTACCAGAGGAGGCGCTAGTGCAGCGACCAGGACAAATACCCACATCCGTCTTCCCACCCACAGACACGGCCAGTTGTGTCTGTAGGGACACCTGACCAAGCCGGAGGTAACACGGGGATTCGAACCGGTGATCCCTGTGTCGGTAGGCAACGGAATAGACTGCTACGCTACCCGGACGCCCATGTGTTTTCATTTTTGTCTATGTATCATGCATATTGTGTGTGTGTATGTATGAAAGTATGTATGTATACTTGTACTTGTACATGCATCTATTTTATCCTATACATGAAGCACTTTGTAACTGTGCTTTTTAACAGTGCTATATAAATAAAATTATCATTATCATTATTATTGTTATTATTATCATTTATTATCACTTAAATGCACCAAGTTGAGTGACTGTACAGTAACTCTGAGAGACAGACCTCTTGGACCGCAGAAAAAGGATTTTTTTTTCCTCTCTTGCCTGGTTTCTCTGGGCAGATAAGGAAGAGCCGCCACAGAGATGTTAGCTCGCTACTACAGCACCGCCCCCACGATCTCCCATGTTCATCAAGCAGTGCAAAACATTGCAACCCACCCACATGAGTTGGGTTTTCTTTTTTTTTTTGTTTAAGGATTATTCTTTGGACGGTTCTGGCTTTATTGTCAGGACAGTATGAAATGTTGAGTTAAAAGGAAAGGAGAACAAGTGCAACCAGCTTGACCGGAACCAAAGACACTGTAGTCAAACCTTATGTCGTATCTGAGCCACCGGGTCAGCCCTCTGCCTTTTATTTTGTAGTCTCGTGCTGAACATTAAAAATTCCATATTTTTCTCAAATTGCTTCGGCTATTTGCTAGGAAGATCATAACCTATCTGTCCTCCGGCCTTGCCATTTGATGCAGGACATACAGCGGCAGCCATCTTTGAAGTCGCTGTTTTCTATCCATCAGTCCTGCAGCGGCTGCTGCGTTCCATTTTTTCCACTCTCTCAAATGTTGCAAAGCTAAAAGCTGAGCAGGGAACACATCTCACTCATGTCGCCCCTTTTATAAGACATTCAAGACATTTCATTTCGCACAAATAATTCCTCTCAGGGATGGAGCGGCGGTGCTGTTGCTTGAGTCAGTTGAAAGTGCTGGAGAGATCCAGCAACTCCTCTCTGCTGCAGGTGAAAACAAAGGCGTAGGAACTCTGCAGTGACTACGTTTTCACTGTAATTACAAAGCAAACACACAATAACTTGTGTGAAAGAATGGGATTTTTAGATTTGGAGGCTTTTACGGCGCTTGTCCCACATATTCAGGTCAGGTTGCTAAGGTGATGATGGAGGGGAGGTTGTGGAGACATCGTTGTTGGTGTTTCACTTGGCACATGTCTTGAACGCATCTGATTTGTGCAGATTAATTGGACGGGAAAACAACATTGTCCTTACTCCCCACAATTCACACGTTCAGGTAGTGTAGGCGGTCTATTCCGCTGCCTACCAACACGGAGATCCCTGGTTCGAATCCCCGTGTTACCTCCAGCTTGGTCGGGCGTCCCTACAGACACAATTGGCCATGTCTGCGGGTGGGAAGCCGGATGTGAGTATGTTTCCTGGTTGCTGCACTAGCGCCTCCTCTGGTCAGTCGGGGCGCCTGTAGGGGGGGGTAGCATGATCCTCCCACATGCTGCATCACCCTGGCGAAAACTCCTTGGTTAATCCCCCCCCCCTTTTCCAATTGTATTTGGCCAGTTACCCCACTCTTCTGAGCCGTCCCGGTCGCTGCTCCACCCCCTCTGCCCATCAGGGGAGGGCTGCAGACTACCACATGCCTCCTCCATACATGTGGAGTCATCAGCCGCTTCTTTTGACCTGACAGTGAGGAGTTTGGCCAGGGGGATGTAGCGCGTGGGAGAATCACGCTATCCCCCCCCCCCCGGTTCCCCCTCCCCCCTGAACAGGTGCCCCAATCAACCAGAGGAGGGGCTAGTGCAACGACCAGGACATATACCCACATCTGGCTTCCCACCTGCAGACATGGCCAACTGTGTCTGTGACCAAGCCGGAGGTAACACGGGGATTCGAACTGACGATCCCCGTGTTGGTAGGCAACAGAATAGACCACTACTCTACCTGGACCCCACTAACTTTGCCTTTAAGTCAGGTGAAAAGTAGCAGCTGGCGACTCCACATGTATCAGAGGAGGCATGTGGTAGTCTGCAGCCCTCCCCGGCTCAGCAGAGGGGGTGGAGCAGCGACCGGGACGACTCAGAAGAGTGGGGTAATTGGCCAGGTACAACTGGAAGAAAAAAAAGGGGGGGGGGTCAAAAAAATTTTTTTTTCACACACACACACACACAACATGCACCACACATCAAAGTGAGAAAGGCTCGCACTGCTGTCGTTACTGCAGCCTCCATTCCTCTCTGATGCTCGGGGACGCATGATGAGGAAAAACACCCTGGAATGGGTCAGCAGAGAGACCAATCAGCGGCACCACCATCTGTCCGTCTAATGATTACCTGGCTGTTGTGTGTTATGGCACGGTCGGCTGGAGAGACTCCGCTGCAAACATCGTCTCATTACACTCGGTTTTCTCCACCCGACTCCAAAGAACCGAGGACACACAATCTGTTTTGAACATACAGGAACACAGTGCCGGGTCCTACTCCACCAGCACCGCTTCATCAAAGCACAAAAAAAAAGGTTATTATTCCTTTAGTATGTAAAGAATAAAAAGTAAACAACATCTAGTTACTCATCTATTCGTCTGTCACATTGGGAATGCATCCTTGGATAAAAACGGGGGTCTCTCCGAAGAGCGGTCCTGCTCAGCGACAGGATAATGATCTATCCTGGGCATTTCATAATCGTGGTTTTTGGCTGAATGACTCATAGCGCTCTATTAATGGACAAACTGGGTGGAAATAAGATTTTCCTTAATCTAATCTTCAAGATAAGGATTAAATAAATCATGGAAAATATTAGCCTGCACTCCCAAGGAAATGTATTAAAACGTAAAGGCAAAGTTACCCGGTCTGTGCACGGCGGGGTTTCTCACTTAGTTTGCTTTTGTGATTACACATTTTTCAGTCCGTTGAGGGAAACTGATGCTGCACTGTCAGAAAAAAGGAGCTCTTGATTTGATGGTTGGGGGTTTGAACCAAGAAATACAAACCAATCAAGCTGGTTTTGGGTGGGAGACTGACGGTAAACAAGAGTGTTTATGTGATTTAAGCTCTGCATATTTTTTTAAACGGCCCGTTTGGCAAGGCGCTCACTGTTTGTTGAGTTTGAATTTTGCATTTGTTTGTTTGTTTGGTTTGTTGCCTTTTTGTGATGCACTCCAACTCCCCAAGGCAGAAATGTGGCTTTTTGCTTACATCCTTACAAAGTGATGTCTTGCTCAAGGACACCTGAAGTTGGGCGGATGCCCGTTGTGAGAACTTAAGCCAAAACCTTCCAGTTTAAGGAATGCACTATATCACTCCGTGGCTGTTTCTATTTTATCCCAAACATTTTTACTCCCAAAAATAAACCTGGCAGAGGGGGGGTGGAACAGCGATCAGGATGGCTCAAAAAGAGCGGGGCCCTGTGATGGCCTGGCGGCCTGTCCAGGGGGTCTCCCTGCCTGCCGCCCAATGACTGCTGGGATAGGCTCCAGCATCACCGCAACCCTGACAGCAGGATAAGCGGTTTGGATAATGGAATGGGAAAAAAACCTTTTGATTGATATTGAGCAACAGTCATGGATCTTCATTACATGGAGATCCTCTTTTAGCTTTGTCTTCTTTTCATTTCACAACAGCCAACCGGGCAAAGTTGGCAACGTTTCTTTTGCAGTAAGAGCCTGCATCTATGTCCTATGGAAAGCATGCAGCTGCAGACAAACTTAATTACATGTATACATATAGGAAAGCTTTTCAGACACTGTAAACACACCCACACGCAAACGATCATAACACAATATAGTCATACAGTTATTATGGCCGAGTGACTAAGGCGATGGACTAGAAATCCATTGGGGGTTCCCTGTGAGGTTCGAATCCTGCTGACAACGGCAGTTTGTGAGTTCCCGCTTACAATTAGAGAGCTGAAACTAAGCCATATTATCAACCCCCCACGTGGAAATGCTGACTTTGTCACAAAGGATGCCTCGATCCTTGCAATCCAAGCTACAAATGAAACAATGTGCCAACTGGGTCGTTGACTTTCTGACCGGTGGGTAGTTACACCTCACCCTCAACACAGGAGCCCCCCTAGGTTGTGTCCTGGGTTCCCTGCTGTACTACATGACTACCACCAAGAAGCTTGTTGTGGACTTCAGAAAGACCTACACCCCTCTCTCAGTCAATGGAGTCCCAGTAGAGAGGTTGAACAGCAACAGGTACCTTGGTGTTCACATCACCGAGGACCTAAGATGGACACTTCACACAGACACTTTGTTGATAGAGGCAAGGCAGCATTTTTATCAGCTCAAGCATCTGAAGAAGTTCAGTGTCTCCCCACAGATCCAGAAAACTTTTTACTCTCTTGCCACCGAGAGCATCCTGACAGGGTGCATCACTGCCTGGTATAGGAACTGCACCTCTCAAGACCAAATAGCCCTGTAGAGAGCGATACAGTCGGCTGAGTGTACTACTGGGTCAACACTCCCCCTACAGGACACACCAGGCAGTGCAGGAGCAAGGCTTAAAGGATTATTATGGATCCTCATTATCCCAATAGCGGAATGCTTTCAGCTGCTGTGGTCAGGCAGACACCTCTGCAGCCACAACGCCAACAACACTCAGTAGTTTACATGATGTTAGAAAAAGTCGATTTATTGTGTTAGTCCGACTAAAACTGGACTTCTAAAATACATGTAAATGACTGAAATCGTAAATACATTCCGACTGAAATCGTACTAAATCGAATTTCTCGAAGTCGGACTAACACACCTAGATAATGCAGTTGGGGGTCGATTTACTCTGGCATGTGTACGTTTCAATCAGCCCCGAACTGGCCTCGGCATTCTGCGCATGATCCATAGTTCCCGTGGTCCAATAGCAACCAGCTTAAAGGGAGCATATCGCCACCTACCATACCGGGGTCGGACATACTTCCGTCAATAAATCAATTCTCCCCCAGTTCTTGTATACTAGGACAATGACAGTAGTCCAATTACATGGTCTAATCGAGCTATAACCGTAGCTCGACTTAACTGTTCATGTAAACGCAGTCACTGAGAGACTCAGGAGCTTCTTTGCTCAACCACACGAGCACTGAACACCAAACAACAATAACACTGATAACTCACACGGTGTATACATTACTAAGATCTGTCACTACTGTCACTTTGCCTTTGACACTTCCCTTCATACAGACTATTTGCACATTAGTATATTATTTACACATTTTTAACTTTTAAAATTTTATTCCTATATACTTCTTTTATTGCACAGTTTGCTTGTTCTCAGAGTTTGCCAATAAGCATTTCACTGCTCATTGTACTTGTACGTGAAGTATGTCAAGTCAAGTCAATTTTATTTGTATAGCCCAATATCACAAATTAAAAATTTGCTTCAAGGGGCTTTACAGCAATAAACCTTTGCATCTTGAATTAAAGTTGAATATCTTAAATTTTTTTTACATGCACTCGGTTTAATGCAGCTCCAAAACACAAGATCAGGTATTTTAAATTGCCCAGTGTATCCAACACCAATAATGAAGCACGTACCCTGCTTAACACATTCACCAGGGACTGTTTTGGTACAATCTGTTTTTGTTGTTGTTGTAAGAACCAAAAATCCTTTTTTTTTTAATGCTCTATTTTTGTACATCTCTGTGAGGTGCTGCTGCTGTTTGATGGCACATCGCCATTTTGGGTGTAAGGACACATTTTTCAACATGGACGAAATCACTCAGAGCTGTGTTTGCTTGACATTTCAAGACATTTCAGAACTCGTTCTTATATTTGCAGATGGCAATTTGTGTAAAAAAAAAAAGTCATTTCTGAAATCTGACATTTCTCTGAAAATCGTATGTTGCCTTTATCATATTTTTGTGGTCCACATCCATAGCAACCTGTGAACGCAGTTAACTTGCTTTGGATTTAATGAAGGAGCCTTTAAAGAAATCGTTATAAAAGGGCCGTTGTTTAAACATACAAAAAGAATTGGGGATGCCTGATGGACTACAGATGGTGACTGATAATTCTCTTTTGGAAACCAATTGTATCTTGCTACCTTGCTGTAAGGGAGGGTAAATAAGTAGATATGCTTCATGTTGTTTATTAGATAGCTATTCAGCTTCCAGGCCACAAATGGTATTTGCAGCCAATGATTAAACACCTTAAGCCCGGTATGCTTGCTGTTCCTATTATCGAGTCGACCATTGTCATTGCTTTTATCTGTGATGGAAATCGTATAATGGGTTTAAGCTCACTTTGTCACTCCTTCTAACTAGCAGAACAATCTGTGCAGGAACAGAAAGGTTCTGATGCGTCTTTTGTCCCAAAGCTTTCACTTTCTGTTGGGTGTCAGAACAGAAAGTTTAAAGAATTATTGTAGACGTTTGCACTGACGTCTTTGTTTGCTGGTGTCTTGGTGCACGCTCAATAATCCAGGTAAGAAAATCAACGGTTGAATCAGTTCATCTGGATACAATGTTTATTGACAGATACGTTTCAGTGATGAAACGTATCTGTCAATAAACATTGTAGCCAGATGAACTGATTCAACAATCAGTTCATCATAAACGTTGTATCCAGATGAACTGATTCAACGTTTATTGACCGATACGTTTCATCACTCAACTGAGTGATGAAACGTATCGGCCAATAAAGGTTCACCTTCTTTGACGTGTTTGTGTTTCGTCAACGTTGAGCAGACTGAAATCACCACTCTTATGTTGTTGATCTTAAACATCAAACTAGACCAGGCCGAGAAGCAGGGCCTATTAACTTCCTCCAAGGCCAATAAACTCTTTATTAATCCCCGGGGTCAAAAGTTAGATGAAATTCTAAAGTCATTAATACCTTTAACTTGGTGTTTTATGTTTCACAAACTAAGCAATACATATCCCAGTGTGGTCACATTAATTCATACCCTTACTAAAAGGTTTTTTTATTCCCCATAAGATAACTACTTTAGCAATCACTTATTGCAAAGTCAATATTATGTGTATGCTATTATGACTCCACAGATACTTATAAAAACGGCTGTAATACTTCAATTTGGCCCATTTAAATTTTGATCTATTCCTTTATCAATTTAAATTAAATAAGAAATGTAGAAAGTTATTGACTTGGTCAAGCAGAAAAAAACTCAATTTTAGCTTCCAATGAACTGCAAATGTTTTGGTTTTTTTATAGTTTGCTAATCTCTTCATTTGTATACAAAATAATAATCTGTGAGAACAATTTCTGACATGTTTTTTTTACAAAGACAAAATACTAACCATTAATTTGTTCATCTGCTGTAGTGACTGTTTTTAGCCTTGTGCCAAAAGCATAAAATCTAATTTCTAGATCCCCCCCCCCCCCCCCCGCCGCCTTTTCTCCCCAGTTGTACCCGGCCAGTTACCCCACTCTTCCGAGCCGTCCCGGTGGCTGCTCCATCCCCTCTGCCGATCCGGGGAGGGCTGCAGACTACCACATGCCTCCTCAGATACATGTGGAGTCACCAGCCGCCTCTTTTCACCTGACAGTGAGGAGTTTTGCCAGGGGGACGTAGCGCATGGGAGGATCACGCTACTCCCCCCAGTTCCCCCTCCCCCCACAACAGGCACCCCGACCGACCAGAGGAAGCGCTAGTGCAGTGACCAGAACACATACCCACACCCGGCTTCCCACCCGCAGACACGGCCAATTGTGTCTGTGGGGACACCCGACCAAGCCGGAGGTAACACGGGGATTCAAACCAAAGATCGCCATGTTAGATGTTAGTAGGCAATGGAACAGACCGCCACGCCACCCGTACACCCCCAAAGACAACATACTAACCATTAATTTATTCATCAGCTGTAGTGACAGTTTTTTTTAGCCTTGTGCTGAAAGCATAAAATCTAATTTCTAGATTTTTGCCCTAAAAAAATGAAATTATATCACAAATAGCAGCAAGGATCTCTACATTATTGGCAGCGTGTTGACTGTAACTTGTAACACGTTCACACTGTCAGTTCACTGCAGATTGAACTGCTCCTGGTCTTGTTTTATGGAATGGTCAGCTCATAAGTTCGGTCATCGATTTGAGGGCTTATTGTTGATTCATCCAGTATTTTCACCTGCGGACTGAAGGCGCCCACTCTTTTTTGCATTACTAAAACGGTGATTCACTTCAAACAATATACTCGTCCTAGGAATGTTTTTTCCAGTTGGTTTCGATATGAATGTGAACTACCTCAGTAATTTCGGATATGGTTTATGAAATTGGTTAAAGGGCAATAAATTGCGGAATCAATTTTCACACTTGATGAGGCTATCCGTCACTAGTCTGTACTCACTATAGAAACTTGAGTTACGACGTCCAGTTGGTGTCTTGGACGGTGAGGTCGATGAGTGCTGGGTAATAACACAGCTGGTAATGAACAGAAAGTTTGATTTTAATTCCTACCACTTATCAACATTTCTCCCTGCAGCAAAGTGCTGCTTCCTACTGTTGTGGGCCCAGCGCCACTTCACACATGCTGTGCATAGCAATGACACATCTCAGCACCGTCCGTACCCAGCCTGCAACAGAGCCCCGGTGCTGTGAAGCAGCATCAGGAAATATCCCATTTTCTGTCCTTTATGGATATTACTTTGTTTTCTGAGCAACCAAAGGAAAACTAGGGAGGTGGTCGCCGGCTTAGAAATGACAGAAAATTGGTAGTTTTATATGTAGAGAGGACATGTCCTCCGCTGGCATCAAGGTGACTGTTTGGATTGCATGCAACACTGCATGCCTTTGGGAGAAAGAACAAAGAAGAGCGACGTTGGGCAGCATCTGTTCAGGGAACCAGGATGTTGGCACTGCCCCAGCAGGAAGCCACAGCCTCCTGTTTGCATGAGGGGCTTGTCTGGAGCTGTGTGAAATTCCAGCTCAGTCCTTTAACACGGATAATTCTAAATAAAAACACACCTGATGGCAGACATTATCCCAAAGCCAGGACTAGGAGTCAGGATCTCTGACAGTTCTTTTTCTGCCTCTTTCCTTGTTCTCCGGTCATGATTATTACTCCTCCGGCTGCCCACCCGTCATCCCCGATGCAGCCTGGGAGATGAATCTTATTGTTTCAGACGCTGCTAATAATTTATTTACAGCCTCTGCTGGGCCCAGGCTTAAATTAGCAACAGTAGCATTACCCCCAAAGTGTCAGGAGATAGGATCTCCTGGAGAGAATTTTCTCTCCAAGTGCGTACAGTCGAACCCCTCAGGAGGGGACGCTGCTCTGGGAAATTAAAAATGTTCAGGAAAAAAAAAAAGATCAAATATGCCATACTTTCCTGCTTTGCAGACTAACTTGTGTATCATTTCTAACAATCCCACCCAGTGTTGGGGAGTAACTAGTTACATGTAGCGGCGTTACGTAATCAAATTGAAAAGTAAATGTAGTCTGTTACAGTTACTGAGAAAAATATGTAATTAAATTACAATCAGAATCAACTTTATAGGCCAAGTGTGCCTATCTATGCATACGAGGAATTTGACTCCAGTACACAGCAGCTTCTAGCACTTGCATACATCTCACACACACACACACACACACACAAAGAAAAAACAGAAGAAATAAACAAAACGACAGGACATTGGAGGCAAGCATGTATGCACAACAGGTATGTCACTAATATACAGTTTTGTTATGGTTGAATCAACAACCTATGGCCATATATTACACCATATTGCCCATACACTATACTGCCCATACATGTCTGTGAATGTTCTCATTCATCCAGGTCAGGGTTGTCCAAAGGAATTGAATCGAGTGCAACTGGACTTGGTATATATCCGTGAAGACGTTTCGCCTCTCATCCAAGAGGCTTCCTCAGTTCGTGCCTTTCTGACTAGACCAAGCTAGACTTCTAGATGAGAGGCGAAACGTGTTCACGGATATATACCAAGTCCAGTTGCACTCGATTCAATTCCTTTGGAGAATTGCCCATACACTGTACTTATACACCATACCACAACTCCACAACCTATCATACCCATATACAATGTTATATACTCCCACTATGTCACATTGTATCATCTTATATACCAGACGTATACAGTATACATTCACCTACCAGCCACCTCACAACTACATACTCTATTATACACCTATGTTACAACCACAACTCCCAAACAGCTTTTTCCACCAAGCAACCAGGCTTTTGAACAAAGAACATTAAAGACGCCAAGCCTGGTGCCGGACTGATGGTACTGACCTGTGGTCTTCAGTGGATCACTAGTTTACACACACACACACACACACACACACACACACACACACACAGAAGTAGCTTGGCATACACAGACACACAGCTACACACACATATGCACACTTATTAAGGCTGGGGCTACACACACACACAGCACCTTACATACATTGCACACTATTTATTATTATTGCTGCTTTTTTGTTGTGTTTTTGTTATTAATTACTGTTGTTGCTGCAGTGTTGAGGAGCCAAAACTCAAGAATTTTACTCTCTTGTACTTTTATAATGAGACGTAACAACTAAAGACTCCTGAGTCTTGAACAATAACAGCAATTTGTAACCAGTACACAGCAGTTGTGTGTGTATTTACAACTGTACATTTGTATTGCACATCTGGGTTAGAGGCGGTGCACATGGTAGATCTGTAGGTGAGACATCTTGACCAGAGGGGCTGTTTACAAAGTGTCATATTTACATGTTTATGTAACAAGTGTCTGTTACAGTTACTAATCGAGATGTTGGTGATTACAAAGGGGTTACATCCAAATACATTCTTTTTGGTAAAACATCTTATATGTAGAATATAATGTTCATTCTTTTGCTTTGCAGCTTCTCACCATGCAAGAATGCCCTCTTTTAGCATATTTCCGGATAACCCGGGTCAGAACTTTGAATGAAAGTTTGACAGCAATCAATGGTTTACACTTTCTGGTTTTGACTTATGTTTTCAGGACTTTTCAGCTTTATTACCTAGTTTAGAACATTTGTGAGAAAAGTAATTAAATGTAACAAGTTGCATTACTTTTATGAAGTAATCAAAATAGTTACATTACTTACTACATTTTTAACCGATTATGCTTCTTTTCTTTCAAAAATTTTTTTCTGGCTTCCCAGCTGCAGACACGGCCAATTGTGTCTGTAGAGACGCCCAACCAAGCTGGAGGTAACGGGGATTCGTACCGGCGATCCCCGTGTTGGTAGGCAACGGAATAGACCGCTACGCTACCCGGACACCCCACTATTACGCTTCAAAATTAACCTTCCCAACACTGATCGCACCCAAGATATGGTAATTTTCCCATAGTTTGCAATTCACTTATGGAGCCTGTCTGTCAAACCAACAAACTTCCACTGCCGTGCTGGGAAGAGGGATTAATAATCTTACCCACCCCATGTGGAATAGCTTCTGTCTGCAGGGCATTGTTGTCTGTAGGGTTTAATAGTTGAGGATTATGAGTACCCCGTGTAGCACCATCTATGTCAGGGTTAGCAGTGTTATGCATGCTTTTCTATATATTCTCAGTGGGGCAGCACGACTACTACGGATGAACCTGCCGTTGAATTTTGATTTAATGTGTAGTTCACAATGTGGATAATGAAGCTAAAACTGTGTGAATATTAAGTAACAACCCATTTGTTGATTTTATTTTCATTTTAAAGGAAAAGTCAACATGTCGGAAAAATACCAGGGCAAGACAGACTGTGATATAAAGCAACAATTTATGCAAATGACTGAAAAGGAAGACCTCATAAAATATCAGTTCCCTGAAAGTCAGTTTTTAACTGCTCAGAGAAATTCCTCTGCTCGCCTGCGGAAATGCTCGGATGTTGCCTAGGATCCGACCGTGCCAAATAAAACTTGAAGCATTGACCACAGGACATTACATCACCATTTTCCTACGCTAATGGACCCTGTCTAATTCATACTTGTTGCCTCCCGAGTCACTTCCCGCCATCTTGTCTGCCGAAGTTAATTTCGGCTTACTTGTTTTGCCATGCGGCACAGTGGCGCGGTGTTTAGCGTGGTCGCCTCACAGCAAGAAGGTCCTGGGTTTGAAACCCGGGGTAGTCCAACCTTGGGCGTCATCCCAGGTCGTCCTCTGTGTGGAGTTTGCATGTTCTCCCCGTGTCTGCGTGGGTTTCCTCCCGTACTAAATTGTCCCTGGTCTGAATGTGTGTGTGTGTGTGTGTGTGTGTGTGTGTGTTTTGGCCCTGTGATGGAATGGCGGCCTGTCCAGGGTGTCTCCCCGCCTGCCGCCCAGTGACTGCTGGGATAGGCTCCAGCATCCCTGCCACCCTCAGAGCAGGATAAGTGGTTCGGATGATGGATGGATGTTTTGCCATTTCTGTACAGACATGTGACTCTGGTGGCGTGCGTGCATTCATGCACTCTTGCAGCAGACTGCATGCATGGCACTTCCTAGTGGCAGTAGAACAGCAATACAAAGACACTCACAACTATATCATGAATGGTCACACATGCCTTGAGACTTCTTTTAGGGACTCAGTATTACACACTACTAACCCCTGCAAGTATTTCTGTTATATTCACTGTCCATTTCAAATAGTTCAGCTCTTTCATTTGTCAAACACAGATGGAAATCGTGTCGCATTTTCTCAAAACTGCAGCCAGCCCATTGTATTACACATACAAGCTTAATTAACTCTAATTAACTTTTCCTTTTGATTTGATGTTTCGCCCTCAGTTCTCCCATTACGCAACCTCGGGTCTCTCCATGGTATGAAGCAGCACTGATGCCAGTTTTACCAGCTTGTGTCTGAGTCAGTCTATCAAAACTTTTCCTTCTGCTTAATGCAGCTTGTTTAATCACCTGTATGTAGATTTCCCCCTGCTGTCAGCTTGTTGTGGTAGCAGAACACACTTTCAATCAAGTACTAAACCCAAAATAAGTAAATGACAATGTTCTTTTTGGGAGCAACAAATAAGACAGAAGTCTGTTTGTGTTGGAGCAGTTATTTTTATTTCATTCATTTCATTTTAATCGTCGCTATCAGAACCAGAATCGGCTGTATTGGCCATGCAGGTTTGCACATACATGGAATTTGACTCCAGTGGCTCTCATGGTGCACTTAACATAGAATAACAACACAACAATCTTCAGGTATACACACAAGGATTGACTTATAGGCGTACAGGTGGCATGGCGGTCTATTCTGTTGCCAACCAACACGGGGATCACCGGTTCGAATCCCCGTGTTGCCTCCGGCTTGGTCGGGCGTCCCTACAGACACAATTGGCTGTGACTGTGGGTGGGAAGCCGGACGTGGGTATGTGTCCTGGTTGCTGCACTAGCACCTCTCTGGTCAGTAGGGGCGCCTGTTCGGTACATGTATGTACAGTATATAGTACAATATGTACAGTACAGTATATACAACATGTACAGTACAGTATGTACAACACAGTACATACATGTACAGTACCTTATGTACAACATGTACAGTACAGTATATAGTACAACATGTACAGTACAGTGTGTACAACATGTACAGTACAGTATATACAACATGTACAGTACAGTATATAGTACAACATGTACAGTACAGTATGTATAACATGACAGTGTTAAGCATTCATTTGAATGACAGCCCGCAGAAAGAAACTGTTTCATATCTGGTTGTTTTGGGGTACAGTGCTCCGTAGCGCCTGCCAGAGGGGAGGAGGTGGAACAGCTTGTGAGCAGGGTGTGATGGGTCTGCAGTGATGTTGCCTGCCCGTGTCCTGAGTCTGGAGGTGTATAAGTGAAGATGAACGGTTAAGTCACCGTCTGCGTCCTCCGCTCTACATGTAAGTGGGAGGTTAAAGACGAGGAGGCCGCGACGCCTCCATGACGCACACGGCGAGATTAAAAGGGATTATTAGAAAACTGACATCACGTATTTTGTGTCCTTTGAATTTTTTTGTTGTATTCTTTTCCTTGAAAACCCGTTTGAACATTCTGTTCTCGTTTAGTTCAGTCGGTCGGTCCCAGCTCGCGGTACGAGAATGTCAGCATGCTCACTACAAGGTCGGACTCGGGATTCAGACACCTTTCAAACCCACATTCTGCTCGCTCCGCCTGATGCACCAAAGCCATCCGCGTCCCCAGAACCACCGGCCCGGCGGCACACCGGCCTCGTGAAATGCAGCGTTTATGGAATCACCGTGATGAAGTAGGCAAACAGCTCGACAGTCATCTCGTACTGCTGTTGAGATTTATCTTTGTCACTTGAGAGAGAGAACAGTAAAGTCAGACAAAAAAATCCAACATAACGGGCAGATGGGAGCAAATAAATGTCGGGAGAAAGAAAACAAAACTTTTAATGGCACTTAAATCACATGTCCCTATGCTCTCCTCTCCTCTCCGAGCAAGAAGGGATCCAAACCAAGCTCACAACAGTGGCTTATAGGACAAACACCGCAAGAGAGAAACCGTGAAGTTCATTCTGACAAGGAATTTTCCTGTCATTTTTCTCATATGTAAAATTTATATGAATTAATATCAACTATTTTTAATAATTAATAGCTAATTAATAATCTATTTAATTTAATAATAATTTCATAATCATCCCTCCATCCATTAGCCAAGCCACTTATCCTGCTCTCAGGGTCACGGGAATTTAATACTAATTTAGAATACTAATTTAGAATAATTTAATACTAATTTAGAATAATTATAATATTTTATAATAATTTTATATTATTTATGTTAACATGTAATATTTCTGTTTGTCAGGTTGTGCTTATCATAGACATACGATGCCAGTTACCATGCAATAATTTATTATAATGGATAAATGCTCAAGAGGCTCGTCCATTTCTATGGTGCTTATTCAGTTTTATGTTTCTTTTTCTTTTTTCTTTTTTTTTTTAACTGATGCCAAAATTATTCTGGAAGACGAAACAATTTCACCTTTATATGTTACTGAACAGCGGGGAAGGCTGTTAAATGTACTTAAATGTGCACCAATGGATAGCTAGAAGGGAATTAATGGCACTTGGACTGTCAAACTACAGCAGAAGAGTGCCTGTTAAATGGCCCAGTGTGCCTGCCGTAGAGAAGTAGAACGAGGTAAGATAAAAATACATGTGCACCTTTTCTTACTGTCCCCACTGACGTTCTGCCGTTTAGTGTTATGTGTGACTCGCCGGTAATCGCCGGTGTCCAAACTGGAAGAGCATCCTGTCAAATGAAATCTAGGGCACTGAATTTTAACTTCGGTGCGATTCTCCACCAATAGGCCAACTGCGTATGGGTCTATTAACTACATCTGGCGATCTATTAGCTCGGCGATTCTGATATTGGAAAAACACTTCAGAAATCTGTCTACGGACTGTCCTGGGTCCATGAATCATGGCAATTTTTTTTTCCCTTACGGAGGAGAATGTAATAGCCCTTTTTAGAAACCAGTCCTCAGAACAGTCAACCTAGAGGCTTGGAGAAAGACATGTCATCTTTTGATGAATGGCTGTCTTTGTGTTGTGCTCCCCGTACAAGTTTGCCCCCTTGCCGGATGATAAATCATGACAAACCGGGTCTCCTGCTGGTAGCTCGGACTAATTATTCCACCGTTTCATTTCATTCCCTGTTGTGTTTCTACAGACTGCCTGTCCTGAAGGTATATTTTTCAGACATGAACATGTACCGTGTGCTTCCCAGTCAAAACCTCACCACGGGGCTATGGGAGGCTATTGATTAAGCGGAAAGACTTTGTGTTGCATGTGTTCAAGCGGGTGAACTAAGGATTGTGTTTCCTTTCTGTTTTTACTGTCCTTTCTGTCAGTCTCTAACCCGGTCCGGTCAGACAAACTAGTGTAAATTATGACTGGCTCTCGATGTGACGGCCAGCATTACAGAAACAGATTGAAGTACGTGCCCTGCGAGGGTCTGGCCGTCTGCCCAGAGGCCCGGCTCCCCATTACGGTTATTTAATCGTCAACTAAAATGGCCACATCTACACCTGTGCTCATGCAGCAACATAAAACATGCTAAAATAACCAAAGTCTGAAATCAAAATGATTCTTCGGACAATGTTCAAAGACGGTTGACTTAGTTCATGTGGACACAACATTTATTGACAGATACGTTTCATCACTCATCTAAGTGACCTCTTCAGTCAGTGCATTTACATGATGTTAGAAAGAGTCGATTTATTGTGTTAGTCCGACTGAAACTGGACTTTTAAAACACATACAAATGTGTTAGTCCGACTGAAATCGTACTAAATCGGATATCTCGAAGTGGGACAAACACACCTAGATAATGCGGTTAGGGATGGATTTACTCTGGCATGTATACGCTTCAATCGGCCCCGAACTGGCCTAGGTGTTCTGCGTGTGATCCATAGTTCCCGTGGTGGTCTTTCACCCGGAAGTGGAACAGCGTTGTATCAACAGTACCAACATGGCGAGTGCTGGAACGAGAACCACGCATTTCTGGACAGACGAGGAGACAAACGTCATGTTGTGTCAGCTGAAGGAGCTGAATATTCTGAAGGACATGGCTGGAAGGAGAACGCGGAATGGCGAACTATCTCAGAAAGTGGCGGAAAAGTTGGATGAAGCGGGATTTAAAAGAACCCCCGAGCAAATCTGTGTTCGGTGGAACCACCTCAAACAGGCCTCCTGCTGCAGGCTTGCTAACTTGTTTGTCGCTTGTTTGGTATGTGACGCAATAGGTCAACCAGAAGAAGGTCCAATAGCAACCAGCTGAAAGGGGGCATATCGCCGGGTGCCGTACCGGGGTCGGATATACTTCCGTCAATAAATCGATTCTCCCCCGGTTCTTGTATACTGGGACAACGACGGTAGTCCAATTACATGGCGTAATCAAGCTGTAACCGTAGCATGACTTAACGGTGCATGTAAACGCAGTCAGTCTAAGCTGACTGCAGGTACCCCCCACCCTTATAAACAACACAGTTGCATAACGACCAAAACCAACAATCGGTTTCATATTCAAGTATGGGTATGACCATTAACTAGAGTTTCAATGGCCATGTGTACTATTCACGGAGGATTTAGGAACGGTTGCAATTACAGCATTGTGTAAACATGGCCATTGTAATTCTAGTTAATGGTCACGCCCACATTTGCATATGAAACTGGTCATTGGTTTCTGTCATTATGCCGCTGTATTGTTTATAAGGGTGGGATACCTGCAGTCAGTTTAGACTGAAGAGGTCACTTAGATGATGATGAAATGTAACGTAGTATCCAGATGAACTGATTCAACCTTCTTTGATTTTCTTGCCTGGATTATTGAGCATGCATCAAGACATTCACACAATGAGTACGTTTACATGCACAGTGAAGTGGAGCGCCGGTTACAGCTCAATTAGGCCATGTAATTGGACTACCGTCGTTGTCCCAGTATACAAGAACCGGGGGAGAATCAATTTATTGATGGAAGTATATCCGACCCCGGTACGGCACGTGGCGATATGCCCCCTTTCAGCTGGTTGCTATTGGACCTTCTTCTGGTTGACCTATTGCGTCACATACCAAACAAAAGACAAACAAGTTAGCAGGCCTGCAGCAGGAGGCCTGTTTGAGGTGGTTCCACTGAACACAGATTTGCTCGGGGGTTCTTTTAAATCCCGCTCCGTCCAACCTGTCCGCCACTTTCTTAAATAGTTCGCCATTCCGCGTTGTCCTTCCATCCATGTCCTTCAGGATATTCAGCTCCTTCAGCTGACACAACATAAAGTTTGTCTCCTCGTCTGTCCAGAAATGCGTGGTTCTTGTTCCAGTACTCGGCATGTTGATAACTACGCTGTTCCACTTCCGGGTGAAAGACCGCCGCAAGAGCTATGGATCATGTGCAGAACGCCTAGGCCAGTTCGGGGCCGATTGAAGCGTATACATGCCAGAGTAAATCCATCCCCAACCGCATTATCTTTGAGAAATTCGATTTAGTATGATTTCCGTCGACTAACACGTTTACATGTATTTGAAATGTCCAGTTTTAGTCGGACTAACACAATAAATTGACTTTTTCTAAAATCATGTAAACGTGCTGAATGTTCCTGTTCTTATCTGTGGCATTCCATATACAGGTGCTTTACAAGGCACACTTTCAATTTTATTGGTTAACAAAAACAAAAATCTACCCGAAATAAACCTGTAGGTATAACCAGGTGAAGCAGATATCTCTCGCTTCACTGTCGAGCGGTACTTTTGAATTCATAATCGGTATTTTTAATCCGCTTACAGTCGCCCGACCCAGAAATGCAATTTTGAGACGATTATGAACGTCTCGAATTTTCCCCAGAGTTGGAGTGAATGGACATGAAATTTGGCGGCTTTTAGGCGTAAAGGAAAAATGTCCCTTTAGTCATTTATCTTGTCGTTCAAATGTTTCTCTGGAGGCTGTTGCTTAGAAAGGTGTGGTGACAATGGATCAGAGCACATACGGTAATTGCTCTTTGAGACTGTTAACAGTGAGCAGTTACACACCATTTAGCTCGAGTAGTTGAGAGCCGTCTCTCTTTCTCCCGCTCCCGCTCATTCTCTTGCTCTCTCTCAACATCTCTCTTGCTCTCTCCCTCGCTTGCGCTTTTTCTCCCTCTCTCTTGCTCTCTCTCAACATTTCTCTTGCTCCCTCTCTTGCGCTTTTTCTCCCTCTCTCTTGCTCTCTCTCAACATTTCTCTTGCTCCCTCTCTTGCGCTTTTTCTCCCTCTCTCTTGCTCTCTCTCAACATCTCTCTTGCTCCCTCTCTCTTGCGCTTCCTCTCGCTCTCTCTCTCTCTCAACATCTCTCTTGCGCTTCCTCTCGCTCTCTCTCTCTCTCTCTCTCTCTCTCTCTCTCTCTCTCTCTCAACATCTCTCTTGCGCTTCCTCTCGCTCTCTCTCTCTCTCTCTCTCAACATCTCTCTCTCTCGCTCTCTCTCTCAACATCTCTTGCGCTTCCTCTCGCTCTCTCTCTCTCTCTCTCTCTCTCTCTCTCTCTCTCTCTCTCTCTCTCTCTCTCTCTCTCTCTCTCTCTCTCTCTCAACATCTCTCTTGCGCTTCCTCTCGCTCTCTCACTCTCTCTCTCTCTCTCTCAACATCTCTCTTGCTCTCTCCCTCTCTCTCTCTCTCTCTCTCTCTCAACATCTCTCTTGCGCTTCCTCTCGCTCTCTCACTCTCTCTCTCTCTCTCTCTCTCTCTCTCTCTCTCTCTCTCTCTCTCTCTCAACATCTCTCTTGCACTCTCTCTCCCTCTCTTGCTCTCGCCCTCTCTTTCCCTCTCTCTCCCTTTGTTCTGACACACACATAATGTACTATCTCTCAGCTCACCCTGACTTCTGCATTCGCCTGACTCCATGGCAACAAATAGCCCAATTTTTCTCTCTTAGACATGCGCGCTATCATTCGATTTTGAAATAAATGTGGAATGATGCTTGAGTTATGACTTATAAATGGTGCTATCTTTTTCTTCTTCCTTTGGCTGTTCCCGTTAGGGGTCGCCACAGATCATCCGTTTCCATCTCTCCCTGTCTTCTGCATCTTCCTCTGTCACACCAGCCACCTGCATGTCCTCCCTCACCACATCCATAAACCTCCTCTTTGGCCTTCCTCTTCCCCTCTTCCCTGGCAGCCTCCATATTCAGCATCCTTCTCCCAATATACCCAGCATCTCTCCTCCACACATGTCCAAGCCATCTACATGTTGTGCTCTGTGATATATATTAGCACATGTATTAGGTGGCACGGTGGTGCAGTGGTTAGCGCGGTCGCTTCACAGCAAAAAGGTTCTGGGTTCGAGCCCCGGGGTAGTCCAACCTTGGGGGTCGTCCTGGGTCATCCTCTGTGTGGAGTTTGCATGTTCGCTCCATGTCTGTGTGGGTTTCCTCTGGGTGCTCCGGTTTCCTCCCACAGTCCAAAGACTTGTAGGTCAGGTGACTCGGCCGTGCTAAATTGTCCCTAGGTGATATTGTGTGTGTTTGTGTGTGCGTGTGTGTGTGGGCCCTGTGTGTTGGTCTGATGACCTGTCCAGGGTGTCTCCCCGCCTGCCGCCCAATGACTGCTGGGATAGGCTCCAGCATCCCTGAGAGCAGGATAAGCGGTTCGGATAATGGATGGATGATATGTATTACAGTATACCGTTGCCGTTAGATACATGTTTCATCATTTGATTTGAATTCGTGAGAGAAAGAAAAGTACCTACGCTGTTACCCTGGGTAGTCACTCAAACAGACAACTGTATATCTGCAAGCCAAGATTTTTCTGTGCACGAGCACATCGATGTGAAATAGAAAGACATAAGGTCGCAATTTCTTTCATTTCATAGCGAACTCTGCGTAGAGATCCTTTAATTCATTATCAATAGGGGCGTAAGAAAATATTGATACACTCGAGTATGGCGATATTATCTGTCGTGATACTGTATCGATTCTCAAAACTACTGTATGGATTTTTAATTGTTTACATGCAACGGTTCATGACAAACATTTTGTGTTGTGTGTAACCCCACGACTGCTAGATAACAGTGTTGTAATCTATCTTCAGCCATTTGACTCTTCCACTCCAACCCAACAACGTACACTGAGACAGGAAGTAGCATAAGCACAAAGAACACAGGCCTATGAAACTACAATATATCACCTTTCTTATAGTATTGCATTATATCACCATATATTGAACCGTAACCCTGTATCGTGATACGTATCATATCACCAGATTCTCACAACACACACCCCACTTATAAAGCCACTGATAGAAAATATTTAGTGGTAAAATGAACAAGGTTATAAGAATGGGGGAAAAATTGGGTTTTCCTTTTCCATCTAATCTGCTGGAGCACAGTGTGTACTCGAGAGCTCATACAGCGCTATGCCAACCTTCAACATCCTCATTCACCAGAAGAGTACATATTATACAAAATATTACACAAAATACTATACAAAATATTATACAAAACACCAGCTGAATTTGTGTTAGTCCTCTCGTAAATATTTTGCCGGATTCTCGAAAAAGAGGGATTTTAAAGGGGTACAGTGACGTTTGTCTACCTCGCCTGGGTATGCATGCATGCGTGTGTGTGTGTGTGTGTGTGTGAGAGAGAGAATAGATGTGTGTGGATGTTGCTTTGTGAGCATGCAGAGACTTTTTGTTTTTTGTATGTTTGTTTTACATGTTCACTTTCTGCATATCAGACGCCAGTCGTTGCCTGGCGATGCCCCTGCCGTCTCTCCTGCGGGGCCATAAAGCATCACTGCCTCTCAGAGGCTGTGATGCATTCGTGCCGAACCGCTGTGCGTTTCTCTTAATTCCCATGAGATGTAACAACATTTTCTATCAGAGCAGGAAAAGTCTCACAGCAAATGCACTTCAGTGAGAGAAGCTTTGCTGCAAAACCCGGAGGGGAATTGGGAATTCAGTGCGAATCCAGCAGAGAAATAACACCTTTGGTGAGAGAGTCTCAGAGACTGATGAACTCCGGCTGTAAGTATTGCTCTGGAAGTCACAACTGACAGACAACACAGAAGTATCATGCAGCGAGGGAGAGACTATATTGCTCATTGGCCGTGGCAGATATAAGATGAGTACATATTTCATCATATGGAATTCCTCTCTACAAAGATGACGCTGTATTGTTATTAAACTACATAGGGATGCACCGAAAATTCGGCCACCGAAAATGGCCCAAAAGTGCATTTTCGGTTTTCGGCCGAAAGACCTAAATCACCGAAACAACACGGGCGAAACAGAATTGTGATGACGCAAGCAAAAACCGCAGCCAGCACACGGTAATCTGGATAAGAGCCAACATGTCTGTGGTGTGGACGTATTTCAATATCTCGGAGAAAGACCCACAGATAGCGATTTGCAAAACACGCAATGCTGAAATTTCAAGAGGGGGTGTGTCTGCAAAGAGTTTCTCCACGTCGGGTTTAATTTATCACCTGAAATCCAAACATCCCGATTGCCGTTCTGAATATGAGAAGAATGCGGCGCAGAAAAGAAAAGTCAATCCGAGCACGCCCACTCCGTCTGTAGCGGACTCATTTGAAAAGGCACGAAAGTTTTCCAGTAATGGTGCTAAGGCAAAGGGCATGACACAAAAAATTATGGAGTTTATTGCCTTAGATGATCAGCCGTTCTCTGTCGTAGAAGATGTGGGATTTCGTAGGATGATTGATCACATTGAGCCCCGTTATGCCATGCCAAGCAGACGGCATTTCTCAGACGTGTGTTTACCTGAGCTGTTTAATGTTGTTGCAACTCATGTCCATGAGCTTATAGCATCAGATATTACAGCTATCAGTTTCACGACCGACATATGGAGCTCAGATGTCAGCCTCACCAGTATGCTCAGTCTAACCGCACAGTGGATCAATACAGATTTCAAGCTGCAAAAGATTCTGCTCCATTCACAAGAGTTTAGAGGGTCACATACAGCAGCAGCCATTTCTGCTGCATTGGCCAATATGTTCGACACCTGGCACATCGACCGATCTAAAGTGCATGCCATAGTCAGTGGCAGTGCACTTTGTTGTAGTAGTCTGACAGAGAAAAATTTAAAAGGCACTTGACTTAAATGCACTTTGTGTTTTTATGAGAGAACATATTTAATTTTACAATCTTTCAGCAGGCCAGTCAGTTATAGGCCTGTACATTATTATTTAATGTATACATGAGTGGGGTCAAGTTAAACGTTTTGTTTTGAATTTTAATTTATATTGTGCATTGTTGTAATGTTAGTGCTAAAATATTTTCATACTTTTGTAATTGATTTATTCTTTGAACTGCAATGCCTTGATTTTAGTGAGGTTAGTACACAGTCATAGCCATAAATGCAATGGTTCTAATAATTGACATAATAATTTCTTTCGGTGTTTCGGTTTTCGGCCTTGGTTTCCTCATTTTTGGTGTTCGGTTTCGGCCAAGAATTTTCATTTCAGTGCATCTCTAAAACTACAGTTTCCATCCATCCATTATCCAAACCGCTTATCCTGCTGTCAGGGTCGCGGGATGCTGGAGCCTATCCCAGCAGTCATTGGGCGGCAGGTGGGGAGACACCCTGGACAGGCCGCCAGGCCATCACACAGGGTCCCCCCCCCACACACAAACACAAACACACTCAAACGCAGGGGCAATTTTAGTATGGCCGATTCACCTGACCTAAATGTCTTTGGACTGTGGGAGGAAACCGGAGCCCCCGGAGGAAACCCACGCAGACACGGGGAGAACATGCAAACTCCACACAGAGGACAACCCGGGACGACCCCCGGGGCTCGAACCCAGACCCTTCGTGCTGTGAGGCGACCATGCTAACCACTGCGCCTCCGTGCCGCCACTACAGTTTCTTTCTTTCTTTTCTTTTTCTTTTTTTTTTTTGTATATGTATTCCAGTCTGACAAAGGGCTTTACTTCTTTGTATATCTTATTGGCTGTTCTCTTTCGAGTGTTTTTTCCTTCTTCTTTTGTTCGTGTGGTACTGAAAAGCACGTTTCTGGGTTCAGCTGCTCCTTTGTCTTCGTTTGGTTGCTCTCAGCCACGTCTGAATGTGGCAGTGATCAGAGTTGTGCTGCAGACGGGCGATCCTCTTGTGAGGTGAATTGGCTCCGCTGAACTCGAGCTTCGCTGAGTGAAAATAAAAAGAGTCTTGCGAGAGACTTAAGGAAGCGCAGACACACACGCCCAACCACCTGCCCCAAAGCACAAACAAAGAAACAGCTCTGGTTCATCTCTGTTTCTACATTTGGAGCATCAATGGCCAAAAAAAATAAAAGTCTTAGCAGTTTCTCTCGACTAGATTTGTGGTAGCTCAGGGAGCGCCGGACAGGATGCTGGTGCAGTAGTCTGCAGAGATGGGGGAGTTTTAACTCCAGGGCCCGGGAGGAGAGCCTATTGTGGCACAATGTTCCCTTTGCCACCATATCACTCTGTCAAGCAGAATGCTGCCAACACCAAAGTTCTTTTGAAACACAGAGGAACATTTGCACACCATCATCTGCCTTCGGTAATGTCTCTAGCAGGGCATGTGTCCACGCCAAATACAAGTTGAACACTGTACGATAAAAACAAAGCCACACAACAATGATAATTGGGGGGGAAAAAAACCAAGATATATACCCCCCCTTTTTTTTCTCCCCAATTGTATCCGGCCCACTCTGTCGAGCCGTCCCGGTCGCTGCTCCACCCCCTCTGCCGATCCGGGGAGGGCTGCAGACTACCACATGGAGTCACCAGCTGCTTCTTTTCACCTGACAGTGAGGAGTTTCGCCAGGGGAACGTGGCGCGTGGGAGGATCACGCTATTCCCCCCAGTTCCCCCTCCCCCCCGAATAGGCACCCCAACCAACCACAGGAGGCGCTAATGCAGCGACCAGGACACATACCCACATCTGGCTTCCCACCCGCAGACACGGCCAATTGTGTGTGTAGGGACGCCCGACCAAGCCGGCGGTAACATGGGGATTCGAACCGGTGATGCCCGTGTTGGTAGGCAACGGAATAGACTGCTACGCCACCCAGATGTGTACTTTATCACCTGTATGAAAGTTTGCACTGAAATGAGCTACAGAGTTCATCAGTGAATTACAGAACAGGGATTGATGCTGTTGAACTTTTTTCAATAAAGCAGTCTTGTTACTTTTAAATGAAATCGCATCAAACAGCACATTTTATAGCTTTGACAAATACCGCAGCGGGATGAGTGAGGATGTTGCTGTCATGCTATTATATAAACTCATCCCAAGGTCTTATATCATTTGTCACAGCAAAAAGGCCTGTGCACCTTGAAATGACTAGAATTAAACAGGCAGCTCTCTGCCGTGACAATTTATTGCATCAACTGTTGTAAGTGTTGTAACATGAACAATACATCAAAACGCGTTCGTTTTTTTTTCTCCTGAATATTTCCCCTGGGGCTGAAATTAATTCAGAAGAAGTGCATGAGATAAAATGGCATATGCCTACCAGTCTGAAAAATGTATAATGAAAAACAACGTCTGTCAGGGACGTATAGAGACGCAACCAGGGCCGTCTTCACAAGTTCTCCATGGTGAGATGTCGTGCTGCAACTAACGACTATTCTGATAGTCGACTAGTCAGATAATGAATCGCACAAAACAATAGCTCTTAATTTCACATTTAACTTGAGGTTGTTTTAGGCATGTGCTAACTACCAATAAAGACAATAAAGATGAATACTTCATTCAAAAATACTTGTTCTATTAAACACTGGGCTACTACTGATACAAAAGATAAATCAAAATGATTGATCAGCAATCTTAATATTATTTCTTCATAACTTCTGTCGTTATATTAAATATATGATTGCTTATATCAAACATATAATTGCTATTGTGTGTGTTTTTATTAAACACATACCTTCAGAAAGGTTGTCTCATATTTCTTCTCCATCAGGTGGGTGAAATGGGTTCTGGGTGGCAGGGGGGCTTCCACATCTAAGAAGGTCCAACAAAGACATCTTCCTGAGGAAGATGTGGACATGTAATGTCTCCTCCCAGATGATGACTCTCTTTTATACAAGTTTTATTGACACAGTTTTAATGTACTGTGTTGTTGCTTGGTTTGGTCATGTGACTCTGGCCAATTAAAAAAAAGGCTTGATAGTCTCATCAAATGGGCGAGTAAGATTTCAGGGAGAAGTCAAGCCCAGCTGACTGACCTTTATCATAGGAAGGTGTTCAGAAGGGCTACTTCCCTTCTGGAGTGCCAAGTTCACCCTCTTCGGTTAGAGTTTGAGTTGGTACCCTCGGGTCGTCGGTTGAGGACGCCCTGTATTAGGACTAAGAGATACAAGGCTTCCTTTGTCCCCACTGCCATCCCGCTGTTAAATGGTAGATAGTGTTCATCTGTAGTCTGCGCATCACTTGTTTCCACGGTCTGTATCTTTGAACTCCTTTGGTTCTCCTTGCCCACCATGTCCTGTTGCCAATTCTGCCTTGGTGTGTGTATGTTTCGTTTTTGTGTGAGAGTTTTAATATACTGGCTGCAAATCAATTTCCCTGTAAGGGACAATAAAGACACTGACTATTCGGGGTTGGCTGGCGAATCGTTTGTTGAACCCCTTCGCCATCAGCCATGCAGAGCGGCCTCGTCATGTGTAGTACTGGCTCGGTCCACACGTCTCTTCTTCTGCATAAAGCCATCCATGGTACCGTCACTCTTCTTCGGGGTCGGACTGCGTACATCTGACTAAAAAAGACATTTGTCAGGCAAAAGGGTAACACTACTCTTTTAAACTGTTAGAATCCTGCACGCAGGAATAGACGGAGTTGTGTTGGCCTTATGTTAACGTTAAAAGCCAAGACAACTCCGTCTGTTCATAGCTAGCTAGCTAACAAGCTAACGAGCTCACCGAGGCGCGTCCGGATGTCCAACGCGCCGCCTCTTCACATGCTCCTGCATTACTGCGGCGCCCCCATGATGAGCAAGGCCCACCTTTCACATCTGGCAGGTCATCCTTTCCTTTGCCACGTTGAGGGCGAAATGCTCGCCGGATTTAGATGCTTTATGACGCGGTGGCGTTGCATCGGCAGGCGCCATTTTGCTGTTTTGTATTAGCTGTCCTGCCGCTTCCGTTTCCGGAGACGCTTCGCTACTTCCGTCACCGGCTCCGGTGAAACGGTGTTTAGCTCCGTTCCACAGGGCGTCCGGGTGGTCCGAAATGCAGGGTGGCAGGGGAAGGTTTATTAATATTCATAAAAGAAGCGCTACCTGATTGGCCGGTGAGACGCTGCCGCTCTGACGTTCGCGTTGCTCCTGCCAAAGCATGTGCTTCCTTCGTTGCCCTGACAACGCCTGGCTAGTCCGCTACGTTAGCTCGCGTAAGTTATAATAATAGTAAATTAAACTTATATTTCTAACACTCAAAGTGGCTTTACAGTAAACGGGGGGAAACAAGACAACAGGCATACAGGGGTGGATGGGAAGGGGGGGGGGCTACCAGAGTTATAACCGATCTTCGCCCATTACATCAACATACGATACATATTTATCAAAACAACTACTGTGCTATCTCTATATATTAATGTGATCCTACCACCACCACAGATATACTGAAGACATTTATCTGTTATTTTCGCCATTATTTTCATAGGCGCAATAACAGACCGGTCGCCTCCTCTTTACGTGTCTGTGGACACGCTTCTGCAAGTCACTTATACGTGTTCACTGACACGTATCTCACATATGCCGCTAGGGGCGCCCTGCAGTCTACTAGGTCTGTCGTGACCATGGTCATGACGCACTAGAATGTCAAAAATATTGAACAAAGATGGCGGAGCGATGCGAAGCGAAGCGAATGTTCTTAATATGTGAGTCGTAGCTACATTTGCTATCTTCATATTATGTTTTGAAGCAGATATGTACCACATTATTGAATTAACGTTATATGTATGGCGTTTACAATTTAGGAAACTCCGCAGCCCAAGGCAGGGACTAGCTAACACTAACGTTAGAACATTTGAACTGCGCTGGAGCAGTGCTAGCCCAGAGTTTGTTGGGTCGTCCCCCGAAAATCTACTGACGTCTATAGAAAGGATGTCTAAATTAACATTTTACTGAAGTATGTATTAGATATAACATTACCTTGTGTGGTGGAGAAATTGTGGTGAATCCCGACCGATACAGCTCTGCCTAGACCTACAAGACAGGATTGCGCCCCCCAGTGGCCAGAAGACGGGATTGCGGCCCCAGTGGCAACTAATACGTGTCCATATACACGTATTTCGCTCTCGCAAAAACGTGTCCTCTGACACGTACGTATTGTAACGTAGACCAGACTAATTAGAAATGTGATGCATCGGCTTCAGTGACATTGTTAATTCTGGAGGTAGCAGCATGTTGAGGGTCTGACCCTTAAGGGGCTTCAACCTACAGTAACTGTGTAATATGCGTAACACAAACATTATTGTAGCGAGTTCAGGGGCGACTAAAGGGTCCGACTCGTTATCCAGGGGCTAACGTGCCTACTTATCCACGCACGTTACACTATAATACTCTTACAAAAAGGGCCTTCTGGCAAACCTCTAACAAAGTTAATGCAAGTTTATAATAAATAAATATACCAACACATAATTTACGTAATTAATATTTATTTAATCAGGGGGAACCTGTGTGTGTGTGTGTGTGTGTGTGTGTGTGTTTTATTTTTATTTGTTGGTCTTTTTATACACAATATTTACATGACCTGTCGATTCAAATTTTCAGAACTGGCATATGTATATATTAAAAAAGGCATAGTCTGTGATTTGTTTTGAGAATTTTTGTCGTTTAAATCAGAATACTTAGGCCTACATAAACATGCTGTTATTTTTTTTTTAATACAACACAGTTTATTTGCTGCTCTGTTTGCGACCCAGGGACACACCATCAGTCACACACTGAGAAAGTGAGTGTGGTGCCGATCTTTTGGGCAGTGCACTGCCCCCCTCTTTAACTCGGCCATAGTTATGATCTCTCCGGGCTCTTTTAGGAGGTCGTCCAGTGATCGATGGCCGTCTGCCTCCAAGTGGTACCTTCTGTCGAGCCACAGCTGTAGGTTGCACACCAGTTGCTGCGCTCGTTTGCAGGCGTTTCCTTGCCTGCGTTTTTGGTAGTTTGGCTGAAGTGGCCGCACTACTTGGTTTTCCAAATGTGGACAACGCTGAAATCAGCGCACTGTCGGTCGCAACCTTCTCGTAAGAGGAGACAAGAGATTTTATGGGTGCCTGGAATGTTTCATCCTGTCTCAGTTTCTCCAACAGCCCCTTAAACATACTTTTGAGGCGATCGTCAAGATGCTCTCGTTGACTGGCTGATCCTTCTGCAGGTGGTGAGCTTTCTGCAGGTGGTGATCCTTCTGCAGGTGGTGATCCTTCTGCAGGTGGTGAGCTTTCTGCAGGTGGTGATCCTTCTGCAGGTGGTGATCCTTCTCCAAGTGGTGATCCTTCTGCAGGTGGTGATCCTTCTCCAGGTGGTGAGCTTTCTGCAGGTGGTGAGCTTTCTGCAGGTGGTGATCCTTCTGCAGGTGGTGATCCTTCTGCAGGTGGTGAGCTTTCTGCAGGTGGTGATCCTTCTGCAGGTGGTGAGCCTTCTGCAGGTGGTGATCCTTCTGCAGGTGGTGATCCTTCTGCAGGTGGTGAGCCTTCTGCAGGTGGTGAGCTTTCTGCAGGTGGTGATCCTTCTGCAGGTGGTGATCCTTCTGCAGGTGGTGATCCTTCTGCAGGTGGTGAGCTTTCTGCAGGTGGTGAGCCTTCTGCAGGTGGTGATCCTTCTGCAGGTGGTGAGCTTTCTGCAGGTGGTGATCCTTCTGCAGGTGGTGATCCTTCTGCAGGTGGTGAGCTTTCTGCAGGTGGTGAGCCTTCTGCAGGTGGTGATCCTTCTGCAGGTGGTGAGCCTTCTGCAGGTGGTGATCCTTCTGCAGGTGGTGAGCCTTCTGCAGGTGGTGAGCCTTCTGCAGGTGGTGATTTTTCTGCAGGTGGTGAGCCTTCTCTAGGTGGTGATCCTTCTGCAGGTGGTGATCCTTCTGCAGGTGGTGATCCTTCTCCAGGTGGTGATCCTTCTCCAGGTGGTGATCCTTCTGCAGGTGGTGAGCCTTCTGCAGGTGGTGAGCTTTCTGCAGTTGGTGAGCCTTCTGCAGGTGGTGATCCTTCTGCAGGTGGTGATCCTTCTGCAGGTGGTGATCCTTCTCCAGGTGGTGATCCTTCTCCAGGTGGTGATCCTTCTCCAGGTGGTGAGCCTTCTGCAGGTGGTGAGTCTTCTGCAGGTGGTGAGCCTTCTCTAGGTGGTGAGCCTTTTGCAGGTGGTGAGCCTTCTCTAGGTGGTGAGCCTTCTGCAGGTGGTGAGCCTTCTCTAGGTGGTGAGCCTTCTGCAGGTGGTGAGCCACTTTGTTCTTGGGTGCCTATTTGGCAAGAGCACATGTCTTAATCTCTGATCATCTTTGTGTGTGTTACATGAAACCCTGCATATTACTCATAAACACTGCACAGGTCTTGACATTAAGGCAAATTTTTCTCTGGCAATTTGTGTCGCTTACTGTTTTAGATTGGTGTATTCCCTGCCTGCCTACTGGCCCTGTGGGCGACCGAACAGTTTAATCAGCTGGCCCGAGGTGGCCCAGAGTGTTGTGCACTTCTGCACAATACTCACTTGCAGTGGATGGAGTTTCCTCAAAGGTTTCCTCCCTCTCAAACTCCAAACCCATGGTCTGATAACAAAAGGTGTAACACCACTATAGTATTAATTCCCTTGCAACTTGAACTTTAATGTTCTGTTTTATATTCTTTTATCAACTCAAAGCTTACATGTACTAATGTAGTTACAAATGTAATTTGTACAAATGTGCACATTTTGCACTGATGCAAACTCTTCATCAGGGCTAGGACTATCTCAGAATATGAAGCTGATGACATTCCCGGACAAGCAACCTAAGTACTGTACCTGTGGCAGTCTCATAAAACAACTTGCTTGCAGCGGGTGAGGTGACTGGAAAGAAGGCGCTGCCTTGCAGCTTGAAAGCCTGCATTACTGCATGCTGGTGCTTGCAGGGAGCACCACTGTTACCATCTGGACAGGTGCATGTGCCCATAGACACATTCACCAGGTACATGGCATCTGCTGATGCACTGGGAACGGTATCGTTTGACTCATCTTCCTACAATATGAAAAAAGAGAAGAATGTTGAAGGTGATATTACGAACATTGTTTGTTGTGAACTATACAATATGAGCCAATATGCATTGAGAATACACACCTTGACTATTCTGTCAGCATTCATGATGCCTTTGAATTTGGGCTGCTGCTTCGTGGTCCTGTTGTTTGCCACATCCATCACATAATATGCCTCCAGCCTGGTTGTGATGAAGTCTACCAGTTGTGTGACATTGTAGGCCTTCAGCCTGTAAAAGATCTTGTCCTTCAGGACCCTCGTTGCACTTTCCACAAAGTTGTTTGTGTTGTTACCTTGTGTTGGAAGGTCCGATTGTAGGCAGATAGCCCAAACCTCACACCTCTCAAAAACTGAAGCCCGATGGTCTTTGTACTTAGAGTGTTGGGGGATCGGCGGTTCGAGTCCCTGTGTTACCTCCAGTTTGGTCGGGCGTCCCTACAAACAGTTGGCCGTGTCTGCGGATGGGAAGCTGGATGTGGGTATGTGTCCTGGTCACTGCACTAGCGCCTCCTCATGTCGGTTGGAGCGCCTGTTCGGGGGAACTGGGGGGAGTAGCGTGATCCTCCCACGCGCTGCGTCCCCCTGGTGAAACTCCTCACTGTCAGGTGAAAAGAAGTGACTGGCGATTCCACGTGTATGGGAGGAGGCATGTGGTAGTCTGCAGCCCTCCCCGGATCAGCAGAGGGGGTGGAGCAGAGACCAGGACGGCTTGGAAGAGGGGGGTAATTGGCCTGATGCAATTGGGGAGAAAAAGGGGGGGGGGCTCAGTTCCACAGAATGAAATACATGCACGATGACGTAACCGACAAATTGTCGACAATTAAATTCGTTGGCAACTGATTTTAGAGGTATGTAGGTAGGTAGGTCTTTATTTCAAACATACAAAGCAAATGTTATCGTTTCAAAACACAGCAAACAAACATTTTGTCATCATTTTTGTCGATTAGTCGTTGCCCCCCTAGTAAGAGTCACTCTTTCTAATCCCCGTGGGGAAATTCATGTCTGCATTTAACCCGTCCCAACATACACACACTGGAAACTGGGGACAGCCGTGCAGCTAGGAGCGGTGGGCAGCTGCAGCGCCCGGCGACCAACTCCAGTTCTTCTTCCCATTGCCTTGCTCAGGGGCACAGGCGGGAGTATAACCCTAACATGCATGTCTTTTTGATGGTGGGAGGAAACCAGAGCAACCCATGCAGACACGGGGAGAACATGCAAACTCCACACAGAAAGGAGCTGGGATGGCCTGGGGTTCGAACCCAGCACCTCCTTGCTGTGAAGCAACAGTGCTGACCACTGGGCCAGTGTGGCGAGCTTCCGTCTCCCTCCCACTGTACCCCAGCATGACTTTTACTGCAAGGCCTTCTCGAACTGCCACTTCAAGTGTCAGTACTTTTTAAACTTACATTTATTGGATTTTGCATGTTACAAATCACAGAATCAACACATGAAGTAAATCCAGTATTATCTCCATCCCTCCCCTGCTCCCTAACATGTCTCCAACCCCCCCCCCCCCCAACATCCTCTGAAGTGACATCAAGTACAAATAAATATACGATAGATATACAACCACCTCATTCACATAAACACAGACAAGGGAGAAAAGAAAAAAATTAATTCATAATAAAAAGATAAACTCATTTTTATCTTTTTAAACTAATCCTTAATTAGACTGCTACAGTTCCGCTCCAACCGAGAAACGGTTAGGTTATGAACTGCCCCGGTCTGTTATTTGGGTTAGGTTATCGTCGTAGGTAAGAAAAGGCCTCCAGACTCTTTCACATCTATTTGCATTCCCCTGCAATGTAAACTTGAATTTTTCCAAGCGTTTGATAGAATTCAACCAAGCCCGGATTCTCTTTTCGAAAAAGCATTCTGGCATTTTCTCCGGCCATCCCCATCAAGGGTCCTATTTTGCCTCACGCTGAACGTCGGGGCCACTGAGCTGATCCAAGTGCAATCGAACATGTGAGCACCGTGGCCACGCCATCTGTTACCAAAGTACCTTCGGCCCGTCGCAGCAGCGCTTCATCACCTCAGCGTGCTGGTTTATTGTGGAGGTGTTTTGTGTCGTCTCTCTGCTGTACCTGCAGCCTACACAAGTCGCACACAGTGCAGTTGGGTTTGGCGGGGCCGAGGCTGTTTCTGTGTCGCAGCTCCTCATGTCACGAACTGGTACGGCTGTGGCTTCCTGTCTGTCTGCACAACACATTTTCCTCGACTGATCGGTGAGAAAGAAAGTGGGAGTTTATTTATGCAACACCTTTTTAACACAAAGTCACAAAGCGCTGCACAAGACACAGAAAAAGAGACAACATACGTGTACAGTTACACACAGAAAAGTAAAGATACAGCCCCACTGCGGGGAAGGCAAGTCGGTAGAGGTGGGGTCTGCAAAGTCTTTTTAAAGTTGTTCAGACCCAGCTGATCTAACGGGGGGGGGGGGGGCCTGACGGCAAAAGCACAGTCACCTTTGGATTTGCGGAGGGAGCGGGGTACAAATAAGAGACCCCGGTCGGAGGATCTGATGGCCTAGAGGGGGAGTAAGGATGCAGAAGTTGGGGGGTCAGACCATGCAGGGCCTTGTATGTGATGAGCAGTATCTCGGTCTGTTCTGTACTCCGCAGGGAGCCACTGAAGGGATGCCAGGAGTGGTGGGATGTGGGATCTAAGACGTTTTGCACGAGTTGCAGGCGGGACAGGGCTGCTGGGCGGAGACAGGAGAGAAGACCACTGCTGTAGTCAAAGCGTGCAAAAATGAGGGTATGGATTAGTAATTCAACACCTCTGGTTTGATTTTCGCGATGTTCCCGAGATGGAAGAAGCAGGTTTGCACAAGCTTGTTTACCCACAACACGTGTTTTCTCCAAATGTGAGTCACTGGCATGACATAAGATACTGATTACCTTTGATTCCCAGTGCGGTGGGGCAGTGGTTAGTGCAGTTTCCTCACAGCAAGAAGGTCCTGGGTTCCAGCCCCGGGGTAGTCCAGCCTTGGGGGTCGTCCCGGGTCGTCCTCTGTGTGGAGTTTGCATGTTCTCCCCGTGTCTGTGTGGGTTTCCTCCCACAGTCCAAAGACATGTAGGTCAGGTGAACCGCCCATACTAGATTGTCCCTAGGTGTGTGTGTGTGTGTGTGTGTGTGTGTGTGTGATGGCCCTGTGTGATGGCCCCTGTCCAGGGTGTCTCCCCGCCTGCCGCCCAGTGACTGCTGGGATAGGCTCCGGCATCCCTGAGAGCAGGATAAGTGGTTTGGGTGATGGATGGATGGATGGACGGGTTACCTTCGATTCCCTCTTAGAATATACTCCGAAGAGCCTCTGGCAATTCTGGAAACTCACATGTGACTTATCAACTTATCAAGCCCCCACAAGATCGGTCCAATCACAAGCATTCAGTTTCCAAATGCAGTGTTTTGTCATGTTTTTACAGTATTTTATCAAAGTCTCCATATCGAAGTAGCGGTCACACGTGTTTTATTGTGCGATTCACGTTTGTCAAGAGGCCGCATCACATTTCAGTCGGCATCATCCTGCAGCTGCTGGTTGTAAATCCACGGTTCAGTTTATATTCCTGCTTGAACTACAACTACTGAGATTAGTGACTTTACAGGAAGTGTTACGGTGCTTTTCGTGTCTCACCGGAAAACCTTCTAGCAAAAGAATGTGCTGCGGGTGTCTCTCGAACAAATCATGTGTTTTATGCTGATGCACATCTTCTCCCTCTCTGTCTTTTGCAGATGTAAATGGAGAAGCGGGAGAGTCCAGAAGAGAAATTGAATATCCATACAATTTCCAACTCCTCTGCATTAAAAAGCAAGCAGCGTCGCTTCCCTCTGGAGTAATCCATTACTGACAATTAATGTCAAGCTGCACGCTGGAGCAGCTTCACGCTGCCTCGCAGGGAGAAGCCTCGCTAATGGAGAGAGAGCCTTACAAGATCCAGCACATTAACATACACCTACATGCGGCATAATGCCTTCCAAAGTGTCCTGTTTTTACTTGCTGACGGTGGTCTGCTGGGCGAGCGCCCTGTGGTACTTCAGCATTTCTCGGCCGACGGCCTCGTACGTGGAGCAGATCTCCGTGCCTGTACGGAAGACGGTGAAACCCCAGAAAAACGTCACCTTCAGCAACATCCGCACCCGGCCGCTCAACCCACACGCCTTTGACTTCGTCATCAACGAGCCCAAGAAGTGTGACTCCGTCACACCCTTTCTGGTCATCCTCATCAGCACCACGCACAAGGAGTTCGACGCCCGCCAGGCCATCCGGGAGACCTGGGGGGACGAGAGCACCTTCAGCGACTTCCGCGTCCTCACCGTCTTCCTCCTGGGGAAAAACACGGATTCCGTCCTGAACCAGATGGTGGAGCAGGAGAGCCAGATCTTCCACGACATCGTGGTGGAGGACTTCGTCGACTCCTACCACAACCTCACTCTCAAGACGCTGATGGGCATGCGCTGGGTGGCCACCTTCTGCCCCAAGGCCCAGTACGTCCTGAAGACGGACAGCGACATCTTCGTCAACATGGACAACCTGATCTACAAGCTGCTCAAGCCCACCACCAAGCCAAGGAGGAGATATTTTACAGGCTACGTGATCAACGGGGGTCCGATCAGGGACATGCGCAGTAAGTGGTACATGCCCAGAGACCTGTACCCCGAGAGTAAATACCCCCCGTTCTGCTCCGGCACAGGCTACGTGTTCTCAGCCGACGTGGCGGAGCTCATCTACAAGACCTCGTTACACACCAGACTGTTACACCTGGAGGACGTGTACGTGGGCCTGTGTCTGCGTAAGATGGGTATACACCCTTATCAGAACAGTGGCTTCAATCACTGGAAGATGGCCTACAGTCTGTGCAGGTACCGGCGGGTTATCACCGTTCACCAGATCTCCCCGGAGGAGATGCACCGCATCTGGAACGACATGTCCAGCAAGAAGCACCTGAGATGTTAAGAGACAGGCGGCCGGTACCGGGCTGGGGGTTCTGTCGTCTTTTGGCCTTTTCGCTCCCTTTTGAAATTCAGCAAGAGTCACATTGAATATTGTTAAAAAATGAAACGGAAAAAAAAAAGAAGCTATATAAAGAAGTGAGGGCTGCCTCAAGTCTTTATTTCATGTCAGTTACTTTTAATAACCATCTAATGCCCCTTTTCCACCGCACGGCACCGGCTCCACTCAACTCCACTCAACTCTACTCCCCCTTTTCTTTTTTGTTGGTTTTCCACTGGGCACAGGTTAGGGATAGTACCTGGGACCAGGTACGTTTTTTGGTACCACCTCAATCGAGGTTCCAGGTGAGCTGAGCCGATACTAGAAGGTGACATGAAAATACCACAACAAATAAATAAATAAAAGTACCCCTCCATCCATTACCCGAACCGCTTCCTGCTCTCGGGGGGGGGCGGGGATGCTGGAACCTGTCCCAGCAATAGAATATAATATAAATATATGCATATTTATTTATATTTATGGCCTGGCGGCCTGTCCAGGGTGTCTCCCTGCCTGCCGCCTAATGGCTGCCGGGGGAGGCTCCAGCATCCCCGCCACCCTGAGAGCAGGATAAGCGGTTCGGATAATGGATGGATGGATATAAATAAAATCTTTAAAAAAAACCAAACTAGTCAACACGCCAGCGGGGCCTCGCCGTGAGGGGCTACTATCTGCAGTGGAAAACCAAATCTCCAAAAGTAAAGCGAGTAGAGTCGAGTCGAGCCGGTACCATGCGGTGGAAAAGGGGCACACGTATCTGTTTCTACTGACTGCAGCTCAGAGTTGTTGATGTGTGCATGAGGCTTGTACAGCGCATGTTCTCAGGCACAACTTTCCACGTGGTGTTGGTGAAAGTCATCTTGTTAACTGTGCCCCAGGTTCAGTCCCAGCTGAGTATCCTGTACCTTATAAGCTCATCCTTAGATATATCCTCATATCTATTGTATAAATTAGAAAACTTACACCAGCTACTCTCCAAGATTGTGAACAATGTAGAAGTCTAATCGGACTGAGAACCAAGACGTCTGCCAGCACAAAAGCAGATCTTTCTCATGCTTTGTTTTCCTTCATCACTCTCACAGACTGTCGGCTGTCTATGCCGCTGCAAAGCTGCACACGATGCCACGGTATCACACAGTCCATCTGCAAACTGAGACCCACTACTACTACTACCACCACTACTACTACTACTACTTTTGGCTGCTCCCGTTAGGGGGCGCCACAGTGGATCATCCGTCTCCATCTCTTCCTGTCCTCTGCATCTTCCTCCGTCACACCAGCCACCTGCATGTCCTCCCTCACCACCTCCATAAACCTCCTCTTTGGCCTTCCTCTTCTCCTCTTCCCTGGCAGCTCCATATTCAGCATCCTTCTCCCAGTATACCCAGCATCTCTCCTCCACACATGTCCAAACCATCTCCATCTTGTCTCTCTTGCTTTGTCTCCACACCGTCCAACCTGAGCTGTCCCTCTAATATACTCGTTCCTAATCCTGTCCTTCTTCATCACTCCCAGTGAAAATCTCATCATCTTCATCTCAGCCACCTCCACCTCCACCTCCTGTCTTTTCATCAGCGCCACTGTCTCCAAACCATACAACATAGCTGGTCTCACAACCATCTTGTAAACCTTCCCTTTAACTCTTGCTGGTACCCTTCTGTCACACATCACTCCTGACACTCTTCTCCACCCACTCCACCCTGCCTGCACTCTCTTCTCCACCCACTCCACCCTGCCTGCACCCTCTCCTTCACCTCTCTTCTGCACTCCCCGTTACTTTGGACAGCTGACCCCAAGTACTTAAACTCATATGCCTTCACCACCTCTGCTCCTTGCATCCTCACCATTCCTCACAATCTGCAGACTGAGACCAATCCAGTAAAACACGTCGTCCACTTTATTTCACGTTCCTGTCTACTGAGTTCGAGTCCCCGTGCAGCCGTCTCCTGCAGGAGGGAGGACACGTGCACGGGTCACAACATGCACAGCAGCTGAGCCCTCCAGATGCCCTGTCCATCTGAATTTGCCTAATCTGTTTGATTCCACGGTACTACCATGTCGCTGCCTGTCCTCTCTGTGCAGGGTCAGTTTCTGAGTTTACATGCGACGAGTCGTTTCCCGTTTTGGGAGTCTTGCCTCACGCGGGCGAACGTCTCCGTCAGCTCTTTGCAGCTCATGAACGCAGCTCCTGCTCTTGGTGGTGTTGTGTATCGTGTGTCAACATCTGTTTCAGCTCATCGCCACGCACAGACAGAAATGCAGCATCACAGGGCGTCCCGGGTGGCGTGGCGGTCTATTCCGTTGCCTACCAACACGGGGATCGCCGGTTCAAATCCCCGTGTTACCTCCGGCTTGGTCAGGCGTCCCTACAGACACAATTGGCCGTGTCTGCGGGTGGGAAGCCGGATGTGGGTGTGTCCTGGTCGCTGCACTAGCGCCTCCTCTGGTCGCTCGGGGTGCCTGTTCAGGGGGGAGGGGGGACGTAGCGCGTGAGAGGATCACGCGCTACGTCCCCCCTCGTGAAACTCCTCACCGTCAGGTGAAAAGAAGCGGCTGGTGACTCCACATGTATGGGAGGAGGCATGTGAAGTCTGCAGTCCTCCCCGGATCAGCAGAGGGGGTGGAGCAGCGACCGGAAGAGGGGGGGGGGTAATTGGCCGGATACAACTGGGGAGAAAAGGAAAAAAATCCACAAAAGAAAAAAGAAATAAATGCAGCGTCACGTTGTGCAAGTGAGGTTTCACCTGTCAGTAAAAGCAGATGGGCGTGGTTTTATTGGCAGGGGCGTGGTTTTATTGGCAGGTGGGGCGTGGTTTACTGGCAGGGGCGTGGTTTTACTGGCAGGCTTCACCTGTCAGTAAAAGCGGGTGGGCGTGGCCGCGGCATCACGTGTATCTGACATATCAGTCATTACTGAAGCACTGCTACTGAAATAATGTTTGTTTTTTTTAAAATATATTTTCTGAAGTGTAAATAGCTTCCAAAGCCAAGTGTTCATTTCAAATGTTTTTTGCTTCTTTTTTTTTGGGGAAGTTTCTAGTATTATAAGCTATTGTGACATTTACTGTGAAAGCATCTTTCCCCAACGGGATTGTTGTTCTAGATTGTATGTTTTTTATATTAAAAAACACATACTTGAATAAATAGTTATATTATGCCTTTTAATTGTCGTCTGTAATTGTCCCTGGACTGTAGGCACATCTTGATTAATGTTGCAAGCTTTTTTTCTTTTTTTTTGAATATCCACCTCATTTAAAACAGCAGTAGTTACTGACAGGAAGTTGTTTTCAGTTGTTTTCATCCATTTACATTTTATCATTAGCAGATGGCGGCACGGTGGCGCGGTGGTTAGTGCAGTCGCCTCACAGCGAGAAGGTCCTGGGTTCGAGCCCCGGGGTAGTCCAGCCTTGGGGGTCGTCCCGGGTCGTCCTCTGTGTGGAGTTTGCATGTTCTCTGCGTGTGTTTCCTCCCACAGTCCGAAGACCTGTAGGCCAGGTGACTCGGACGTACTAAATTGTCCCCAGGTGTGACTGTGTGGTGGCCCTGTGATGGTTGTGACGGACCGGCGGCCTGTCCAGGGTGTCTCCCCGCCTGCCGTCCCAATGACTGCTGGGAGAGGCTCCAGCATCCCTGCGACCCCAGTTGGGATAAGCGGCTTGGATGATGGATGGATTTAGCAGATGCTTTTATCCGAAGAAACTGCAAAGAGAGCGACCAGCTAGCAGACACTGTATTCATGTGGTAACCTGCAGGCATCAGAGCTCTTGAGTGGTAATCACATCACAGCCAGCGGTGCAGGACACGTCAAGTGCAGTTAGTATAAACGTGCGACGGGCAGATCAGCAACAGTGACGTGAATAATAAGGGATCCGAATTACAAATTAGCCGGACAGTGCCACAAATCAGCATCGCAGTTATGCTTGGGGCCATCCATGAACGAGGGCCGGCCTGGCAGAGGAAAGTCTTCGGTCCTTTTGCAAGTGAAGTAAGCAAAGCTTTAGACCGGATGGACGACTGGAGTTGGTTTCACCGTTTTGGGGCCGGGCGGGTGAAGGCCGGATCTACAGCTCAGCGTGTTTAGAGTGGGCGGAGGCGGTGGTCTTCCTGAGGTGGTAGGAAGAGAGTGGGAAAGGAGTGCACATCTTAACATGGGTTAGCAGGTAAGTCGGTGCCGTTCCTTTTAACGGTCCACAGAGCCAAGACAAAGGCCCCGGAGCGTCATGCATGCACCAACTGGGAGCCAGCGTGATGATACGGAGACGGACGTGTGCGTTAGACTTTACATGCAGAAAGTTTACATGCACGTTTGTATTCAGCTGTCCAGCACTGTGGTGTTTTGAACTCTGCTGCACCCTGGTGCCTGTCCACGTGTCTACACAGTCCCTCAGCACACCGCCAACCGCTGTAAATATGCCAGCTGTCAATCACAATCATGACTGACAGCTGGTAATAGTGGCGTCACATTGTCAAATCTTGTTCCACTCTTGGGCAAAAATATCCAACATTCATAAATTTAACCCAAAATCTAGTTCTGATAAGATGGGATATGACGGCAACATCAAATACCAAAATACAAAACTCTCTTTAAATAATAGCAATTCTTTATTTGTTGCACCTCTGCAGAAATTTGAAATCAGCTGATTACAGTGAGGGGAGAAGGGATAATATGCTGGAATGGTACACATACTGTACATAGAAAACACAATAACTTACCTCTTAAAATAAAGAATTTAGTACAAGTTAATATTTACTACTTCAATACTTATAAAATAATTTAGAGCTACTGGACTTGTTTGGACGAACAAATGGCTCATCAACCTTTCAGTAGTTGCCTTTTGGTTTCATCTGCGAATGCATTGTCATACAGTACATTTTAGTTTCTACTTTACTTTTTTTAGGGGGGGGGGAAACTTTTTGTAGTGCAGAAAGACAGCAAGAAAATGAGACTTGTGATTTTTTTTTTTTCTATTAGCTTGGCTTCTGAAACCACATCAACCAAAAGCGGATTACATGACTACAGGTTCTGGTATGGGTCAAACGACAGTGGTCAGCGGACAGAAGCGTGCAGGTTAAACCGTCTCCGGGGCGGGGCATCAGCTCGGCCGCAGCATATACTCTGCCCAAAAGTGCATTACAGCTTGTCCTGGTCACTCCAGAAAGAAACCCTAACTTGGAATTTGTTGGTGCTTTTTCTCTGAAATGGTAATTTAATTTAGCAGGTTCTGCTCCCCGCCTCCCTCGTGGTCTCACTCATCGCCTCCTCTCTTAGGCACAGTTAATGAACAAGGCACCGCTAGCATTATGAATCATCACCACTGCTGTCGTCAGAATGAGCAGCAGGTTACACGTGGTAGAATCTGGGTCTGGTCTCTCCTGTGCGCTCCAGGCGGATGGGTCCCTTTTCGACAGCGGGACGCATGTCTACACAGAGCCGGACAGCTCGTCCTCTTTTCCGACATTCATTGTGTTTTCATGAAAATGTGCTTTTTTTTTGTTTGTTTTGTTTTTGTTTGTTTTTTTTTTTCTCCATAAACGAACTACGTCATACATTCTCAATGCGGGCTATATGACACAGACCAAAAGGAAGCATCTGGAAAGAGCGGGTCTGTGGCGTGCAAGTCGAAACCTTTTTTTTTCTTTCGTTTTTCACAGTGGCAACAAAACAGTGTGAGAAGACTGAAACACATCCTCATTTCAGTAAATAATGAGAACTTTGCTGAATGCAGAGGGGAAATTATTTAAAACCCAAACATAAATAATAAAACCAAAAAAAATTAAAATAAAACAAAACCAAATAAAACCAACAAAATAAAATAAACAGCCAAAGCTACATCTTATTCACTTGCTTTTACAGCCTGAGTACATCTTAAATTCCCTGGACTTTATCCTGATCCTGGTCCGTGCGCTGGGCGGTGGAATGTCGTAAGGTGGGGAGGTGAAGGGGAAGGGAACGGTGACCAGGTAGGAGAGGAGTTAAGGAAGTGGAGGTGCGGCTGTGGCAGAGCTTGGCATCAGGGCACGTGAAAGGGAGGAGAGGAGTGCGTCTTTTTTTTTTCTTCTTTTTTTTTTTTTGTTTCTTTGTGGATAAAGGGTGGAGAAGAGAGGATTGTGCAGGGTGCGGGTGGGGTGTTACTCAGTCTGTCTGCCCTGAACTGTCTCCTCCATCTCACCTGCTTCGGCCACCAAGGGGGTATCAGCTAACGCTAAGCTGCGCAAAGCCGATCAGCTTCACCTCATCTGGGATCTCTGTGTCGTTACAGCTGGAAGCCTGGGAGGAGAGGAAGACAAGAGTCAAGTCAGTGGGGTGAGGTCACATCCTCCCGCTCACACCGCCGCCACCCGCCACCAAACCCTCGGCCCTGGATAGAGCTGCACCGCAACCAGTCATCACATTTAACTTCTCATGTCTGAAAACCTTGAACACAGCAACACTGAGCAACCATTCCCCCCGCCCCCTTTTTCTCCCCAATTATACCCGGCCAATCACCCCACTCTTCCGAGCCGTCCCGGTCTCTGCTCCACCCCCTCTGCTGATCCGGGGAGGGCTGCAGACTACCACCTGCCTCCTCCCATACATGTGGAGTCACCAGCCGCTTCTTTTCACCTGACAGTGAGGAGTTTCACCAGGGGGACGTAGCGCGTGGGAGGATCACACTATTCCCCCCAGTTCCCCCTCCCCCCTGAACAGGTGCCCCAACTGACCAGAGGAGGCGCTAGTGCAGCGACCAGGACACACCCACATCCGGCTTCCCACCCGCAGACACGGCTAATTGTGTCTGTAGGGACGCCCGACCAAGCCGGAGGTAACACGGGGATTCGAACCAGCGATCCCCCGGTTGGTAGGCAAAGGAATAGACCACCACGCTACCCGGACGCCCTGAGCAACACGGTGTTATTTGCAATAGATTTTTTGTCCTACACTTTCATCCGTAACGGTTCTAAATAGTCTAATGAGGGCTGTGCAGGAAAGGTCTAGGCCTCATTAATATTCATGAGCTGAGCTTTGATTGATTAGTACAAGCTGGCCCGCACGAAAAGCCCGGGGAATGCCCCATCCCCAACCCCTCGCCCACTGTGCATGTACTACACCCAAACGCGCCGGCCTACACCATGTTGGTGGAGGTGGGTGAGTGGGACGGTTCTGTTTACTAAAGCAACGACTAACGTTTTTAAACACGTGACTCTTCTGTTTCCTGCTGATAAATGACGGTGACTTGGTTTGAAATACGTTTTGGCCAAAGTAAATAAAGAATGAACATTAATATACGGCCTATTACCCCCCCCCCCATCCCCCCCAGCCTCTTAGATTTGATCTAACAGGCTGGTGAGACAGAGGAAGACGCAGAAGACAGGAAGAGATGGAAACGGATGAGCCGCTGGGGTGACCCCTAACGGGAGCAGCCGAGAGTAGTAGAAGTAGTAGTAGAAGTAGTAGTACAGGCTGTACGTAAATCAGTAAAAAGATCAGTTGGCAGAACTGGAGGGAGGCTTTTTAAAAACAGAAAAAAAGAAAATTCAATTCAATTTTGTTTCAGTAGGAAGAGACAAAATGCATGACTGAGTGTTGGTGAAGTGATGTTGAACAATGTTAGTGTTTTAATTCAGTCAGACTTCAACAGCCCCAAAACTGCCAACAACCAGGCTGAGCAGGGTACTGAGCCTACAACTTACCGCTCCATGGATTAAGGCTTTCTAGACCACTTTTTTATTTTTGGACCCCCCCCCCCTCTTATTTTTCCCTCTCTCCAGTTGTACCCGGCCAATCACCCCACTCTCCCGAGCCGTCCCGGTCTCTGCTCCACCCCCTCTGCTGATCCGGGGAGGGCTGCAGACTACCACATGTCTCCTCCCATACATGTGGAGTCACCAGCCACGTCTTTTCACCTGACAGTGAGGAGTTTCACCAGGGGGATGTAGCACGTGGGAGGATCACGCTATTCCCCCCAGTTCCCCCTCCCCCCCAAACAGGTGCCCCGACCGACCAGAGGAGGTGCCAGAGCAATGACCAGGACACATACCCACACCTGGCTTCCCATCCGCGGACACGGCCAATTGTGTCTGTAGGGACACCCGACCAAGCCGGAGGTAACATTGGGATTCGAACCAGCAAGCCTCGTGTTGGTAGGCAATGGAATAGACCGCTACGCTACCTGGACACTCAAAAAATATTACTGTTTTAATTTCAGTCAGACTTTAACATCCCCAAAACTGCTAACAACTAGGATTAGCAGGGTAGTGAGTCTATTTACAGTTAGTGAATTTATCGTTCCATGGATTAAGGCTTTCTAGACCACTTTGGTCTTTTAAATTCTGAACCAGAAAATATATATATATATAATTATTTTTTTGGCACTGGAGAACTTGAAGCAGGAGACAGGAAAAATGGTACAAAAAAATTGATTAATTCCCCAGGTTGCATAAGTAGGAAACAATTGAATTCATTGATTGGTTAAAGAAGAAGGTGCCTTGGTTCTGGTGGTAGTTTGTGTACATGTTCTCTGCACTCTTTTACAAGTTACACATGCACCGGCCACGGGATCAAACACGAGAAAAACAAGACGAAATTTCAAGTTGTTGGAGAAATAGTGATGTCATTAGTTTATTGACCCGTCTGTAGTTTGTGCCCCCCAGGAATCCCCGACACCGGAGCAGATCCCATGACAGAACACAAGGTCATGTTATCGACAGTTTCACCCTCCAGTGAGCGCCTTGTCTCACAAGCTTTTTTAACTGATTATGCTGCTCGGTTGCTCCACAAGGAGGCCTTAATAAAGGTAACGTGCCTTTAGTTTGGTTTCAGTGGTCCCTGCGAGCCAATCAATATCTCTCACGCAGCGATCCCCGGTGGAAGAGCTGGAGCCTGAATCTGCAGCCTGACGCCTGCTGGCCGCCAACAATTTACACCTGACTGGGTGGGGAGGGGCGCCACATCGCTTCAGGGACCCGCCAGTTCTGCAGTTTTCTGCGCAACACAGTGGGGCTGTATGGTGAAAACTGGTCTCTCTTAAATAATAATAATAAAATAATAATACATTGGATTTAAAGCGCCTTTCAGGAAACCCAAGGACACTGTACGGTAGTATAGAACAAGAAAAAAATTAGGAAAATCAGTGAAAATAAACAGTAATACAAACATTAAAAGAATTAGTTATGAATATTATGTCTAAGAATAGTAAAAATATATGTAAAGGAGAATCTAAACTGAGGAGAAAGCCAGCCTGAACAACTCAGTTTTGAGTCTTTTTTTGAAGGTAGTGATGGAGTTCGAATTGCGGGTTGCTGGGGGGGGGAGAATGCTCCAGAGCTCAGGGGCAGCAACACTGAAAGCCCAGTCCCCCATGGTAGAGTCTAGTTTTTGGACTGGTGAGGAGTCCAGAGTCACTGGAACGGAGACCACGGGAAGGGGCGTGTATGTGGAGGAGGTTGGTAAAGGTATTAGGAGCGAAGGCCATGGACGGGCTTGTAGATGAGGAGCAGGAGCTTATAGTCAATGCGGAATTTAACAGGGAGCCTGTGAATGTGGTGCAGTGTAGGGGTGATATGTTTCCAGGGTCTGATGCATTTGAGAACCATCGCCGCAGAGTTCTGGACATACTGAAGCCTATCCAGGGCTTTGCCTGACACCCCAAATAGGACACCATTGCAGTAGTCCAAGCAAGATGTAACAAAAGCATGCATAAGGGTCTGCCCTGCAGGGTCTGTGAGGGATGGTTGGAGTCAAGTGGAAGAAAGCAGATTTGGTGACAGACTTGATGTGGGGAAGAAGCAAGTATGCACACATCCAGAAAATATTAAGACGCAAGACAAAAATAGCAAAACTAGAATGAAGGAGTAAGGTCTGCACACTAAATTGTTCCCAAAAGCTATTTTATTTAGCAACGTCTCGATCAGTGAGATCCTCCTTAGCCTGAGGAAGATCTAACTGATCGAAACATCCTTGGGGGGGGGGGCTGAAAGAATCAAAATATTTTAGTTATGTTATTTACCTAATTTATGTGCAGTCACTACATTACAGCTCAGTGTGAGTCTCTACTGCGTTTTCCTTCCATTTAGTGTTGCACTAGTTTCTCTCCTCTCCTCTGCTGTGTTTCACCGAGGGCAGGGCTTAGCCCTTCCACACACTCAGTGAGTGGGGCAGAGGAGAGACAAGTGAGGATAATGTTACTCGAGTTGATGACAACTCATTACGTTACTTAAAGTGCATTAAAAGTTTCCCACCAAGAGTAATCCGTTACTGTAATCTGTCTAAAACCCAAGATGGACAGACGTTGACGCAAACGTCTGAAATTCAGGCCAAAATATCTGCGTATTTTAAACGCACCCAACCTGAATCTGGTGACAGTGGCGAGGATGCTAGGAGTTCTGCTAGTGATGGGAGGGAAGCTAGTCCTGGTTGGAACACTAGCAGTGCTCCTCTGCTGATACAGCTGCCCCCCCCCCCGACAAGTTCAGGATGACGGGCTTTGCTCCATCTTGGCTGTCAGAGATGAAATACTCCTGGCTCTACAAGAGCGATATTGGTGATGTTAGATGCAAACGTAAATAAAAATGTACACTTAATTCCACTCCATACAATCTTGTAGCACTCAGACAACGATCAAACTCAAGGCAACAGCTACACCAAGTGGCCAGAAGGAGGAAGAGAACCGATCGAATATAGTAAAAACAATGTATGATCCCTCCTCCTGCTGCAGCCTATCCACCCTCCCAAAGCAGTCAACCTAGGGGAAACACTGGAGAGTGGTTTAAGACGACACCAAGATTCCTGACCTCAGAGGATGGACAGATGGAACAGCTATCAATGGACAGGACAAGGTCACCTGCTATATTCAGCAGAGCCTTCGGAGCCACCAACATCACCTCGGATTTACTGCTGTTGAGCCTGAGTAAGTTTGAAGTCATTCAGTTTTTGATGTCCTTAAGAAAACCAGTAAGAGATTGGGAAGGGAGTTGTGAGGTGGGTTTAGACCGGATGTAAATATGTGTGTCATCAGCATAGCAGTGTAAGTTAAGACCGTGGTTTGGAATGATCTGGCCCAGGAGTAGCACGTATATGATGAACAGCAGGGGACCAAGCACAGAACCTAGAGGGACACCTTGGCTGAGAGGGGCTGGAGGGCATTTTGAGTCCCCAAGTGACACATACTGCTGCTGGTCAGTTAGGTAGTATCTGAACCAAACCAGTACTGTTCCAGTGATGCCCAGAACTGGTTCCATGTGGTCAATGAGAATGGTATGACAGACGGTGTTAAAAGCAGCAGAGAGGTCCAGGAGGATGACGATGTTAAAATGGGGGGAATCAGCGACAATGAGGAGGTCGTTAATATCTTCGACAAGGGCCGCCTCTGTGCTAAGCTTGACCTGGAAACCTGACTGGAGAGGTTCATACAGGACATTGTTAGTCAGTCAAGTGACACTGTCATTGGGCAGCAACAGCCTGCTCCAGAATTCTAGCAAGAAACAGGAGGCTGGAAATGAGCCTATAGTTGTTTAGGTTATCCAGGTCCAGTCCTTGATTCTTGAGGGTGGGAGTGACTGCAGCCAGTTTAAGTGAGGGGGGACCAGCACCAGCCAGCAGAGAGGTGTTCACAATGCTAACCATAAGAGGGAAGAAAGAAAGTAGGCAAGCCTTGACCAAGGAAGATGGCATTGGATCCAGTGAGCAGGTGGTGGCATTAGATCTGGTGATCAGCTATTCAATGTGGGCTGCATCAACAGGAGAGAAAATGGAGAAATGGCAGATTGACGGGGGGGGGGGTTGAGAGGGTAGTGCTAGTCACAACCTGAGCTGAGGGCATGGTGGGGAATAATTGGAGTTGCTGGTAGATGGATTTGATTTTTGACTGAAAAAGTCCAGAAACATATTGCAAAGTTGTGCGGAGCCGGTGATGGGGTTGGGATTCAGGGGCCCGACCATAGCCTGTTGATAGTGGAGAAGAGGGATCCAGGAGTTCCCTTGCTGTTATTGATGAGGTCAGTATAGTAAACTGATTTGATCTGGGAGAGGGCATTGTAGTCCTTGACATGCTCCCTGTAATCCTCCAATTGGACTGGAAGACCAGATGTTTTATAAAGCCTCTCCAGTTGGCAGTCAGCAGACTTAATTGAGTGCAGCACAGCGGTAAACCAAGGAGCAGACAGAGAGAAAAAGATGGTCTGAGTTTTCAGAGGGGCAACAGTCAAGGCTGAAGGAGAGGAGTGCGTCATGATGAGATCTCAGCTCCTCGGTTGAGGAGGCAAGAGGAGCTGGGTTATTTTGTGTTTGAAGTATATTTCCTAGAATGGTTGTGCTGACGGATTTAATGTTCCTATATGTAATGGTCCGCTTTTGACACAACTTTGTTAAGGGAACAGCCACATTACACAGGATAGTAAGACGGTCAGAGGATGGTAATATCCAGTCCACATAGGTTGGAGGCGGCAAAACCTGTTGCGCAGACAAGGTCCATAACCTTTGCTATGTGTGGTAAATTTAACATGCTGAGTGATGTTTAAACAGTCAAGGAGAAAAAGAAACTCGGCAGCAAATGCACAACTGTTGGAGTCAACATGGATGTTAAATTCACCTAACATGAGCGTAGTTGGTGATACGGAACAGGCAAGTCTATGGACCTATGATAACCCCTTTCGATCAACACGAACCTAGTTCCAGCTCTGGGTTAGTGCTAGTACCAGTTCTCAGTTGGTTCAACTTGTGAACCTTCTAAGAACCGGCTTGCTTTTCCACAGGCTAGACAGCCACATCATTATGTCACTGTATACATTCTGTATACATTTCCAAAGATGAGGTGAGAAATCAACTGGGTAGATTTCGAATTTTTTACAATTTTCACATTTAATTTTTGTATGTCAAGTCAATTTAATCTGTATAGTCCATTATCACAAATTACAAATTTGTCTCAGGAAGAAATAGGAATAGGAAGAAACTAGAAGATAGGAAGAATCCTCAGGGAGAGCAACAGAGGAGGGATCTCTCTCTCTCTCCCAAGATGGACAGACGTGCAATGGATGTTGTGTGTACACAATTTACAGAATGCAACATTGAAAGAGGATAACAGAATTATGATGAAATTACAAGATGTATGAAAAATATGATGAGGAGGACGCCAAGCAGTGTCCAGTGTATGCAATTTCATCGTTAAATTCGCGTCTGAGAATTTTTGAGGGGAGAAATCAACAGTGCAGATTTAAAATATTGGCAATTTTATGAAAATTGATGGCGAATAGAAATTTACTCAGAAGCTTTTGGAGTTGAGAAGCTCCACAAACTGGCGACAAGCTGGCCAGTCATGCTCACAGACAACATTGTGAGCTGGCTGGAGCTCTCTCAAGAGACTGGTCTCATAACAAAGAGGCTCTTATGTCCCTGCTGATGGACGGTTTATTTAAATATCATAACACAAATTTTCATTACTAAATTTACAAAACCTGTGATTTTCTGCCTTGTTCTCGTGTGGGGTGACTGGTCTGAAATTTACAAGGTGTCCTTGATTTCTTAGCGTGAACTCTTTTGTGTTCTTTGTCGATGTGTTTTTAAAAATAGGATTTCGGATAGTTATACTAAAATGAGGTTTTTTAATATGGAAAAGTGAATTTGGAGTTTCAAATTCACTCAAAAGTCAAAGTCGATCAAATAAAGTACATGCTGATAAAGCCATTTGATTCCTATCAACTTTGATTTGAAGTGTCATTACTGAATGTTAAGGGGTGCATGCATTATTCAGCAGAACTGATTGTTGCTGCCCGCCCCCAGCCCCTGACGTAGGTGGTTCTTCTTCTAGCTCAGCAAAGAGTTGGCGCCACTCTGGAATCAGTTTTCCTGGCCAAGAGCCGGTTCTTTGAAATGTGAAGAACTCGAGATTCGGGATTAGGCATCGGCTCCGAACCAGCCCTTGAACTGCCTTGGTGGAAAAGGGGTACGAGAGTTCCGAGAGACACACAGATGAAGGTTTGGGAGGGCGACAGACTGGGACAATTTGCAGAGGGTGAGGACCAACCAGCCTAAAGGCCAGACATTCAAAAGATGAGGTACTGCGTGTAGGGAGGATCTTTGCCTTGAAGTTTTTTTGATGGATAAGTGCAAGCCCCCCACCCGACCCACTGAGTGAGGCTTTTGAAGGTATACATAGCCTGGTGGAGTAGCTTGATTAAGAGCAATAGTCATTTGCCTGCTGCCAGGTCTCTGTTAAACACATAACGTCAATATCTTTATCCAGGATAACATCATATATCAGAAGTGATTTGTTATTGAGAGTGAGAGTGTTGAGCAGCACAAATGAAGTGGTCTTTCAATGTAGTAGGGGAGGTGGGTGGCAGAAAACTTGCGACTTTATCCACAGTTGTAAGGGAGTTAATATTAATACCAGGGCAATTTTTGCCTCATGTGGGAGTAACATTAGGTGATGTAAACGAGTTTCCAGGAGGGACAGAAACATGGCGGTGGCAAAACAAAATAGACCTGTGGCTGACAACTTTTTTGTTGGAGACCTTAAAAGATTTAAGGATTGTTGAACGCATCAATGTTCGAAATGCTCGAAAAAGCAAGTTGTTCAAACAGTATGCGCTGCTGAGATTACTGCTTAATTAGAAAGCGTTTGCATGTTCTCCCTGTGTCTGCGTGGGTTTTCTGCGGGAGCTCCGGTTTCCTCCCACAGTTCAGAGACTTGTAGGTCAGGTGAATTGGCCGTACTAAGTCACCCCTAGGTATGAATGTGTGTGTGTGTGTGTGTCGGCCCTGTGTGATGGCCTGGCGGCCTGTCCAGGGTGTCTCCCCGCCTGCCGCCCAATGGCTGCTGGGATAGGCTCCAGCATCTCCGCGACCCTGAGAGCAGGATAAGTGGTTCGGATAATGGGTGGATGGATAGAAAGAACAGCAGAAACGCAAATATTGTTCCAAGGACACAATGTGGGTCCATTCTGAAAATTGTATCAGCAGGTGGAACCATTTCTTCTTCTTCTGTTGTTATTTCAGGCAGATTAGACACTTCACAGCGGGCAGAACCACTTTGCGCATGTAAAAAACGTTACATTCTGATGAAATGCTTTGGGGCATGCATGTAAACACACATCTTATAGGATCATTTTAGTTAGCGTCCATGTAAATAGTTAAGTTGGAATCTCTAATAAGAATGATTTCAATCGGGCTGAAGAATTGTTGTCCACGTAACCGCAGTTAATGACAAGGAGCACTGAAGCTGTTCTGGAGGCTTGTGGTGGCCCAACACTTTACTAAGGCACTATTTCTTTTCATTTGTTACCCGTCTGTAGAAACATGTATTATTAGCTCAAGTATACGGCCATTCTTACTGTAACCGAGCATATTTCCCCCCACTGTGGGATTCGACCCGGGGTTGTACTGCACCATCAGACAACATCGCTAATTGCTCGACTAAAGGGGGCCAACCCCTTTGGGGTTAAGGATGGGAGTAGTACCTTTCCCAGATGGCCTTTCGTGGCGTCCTAGACTGGTCTCCATACACCCCAGCATCATGTGAAGTGCAAAATATAGCCTCTCCATGATGAGTGACTGTCCGTGCGTGGTGAAGAGCCACACCTTCCTCACAGTAATCCTGTTAACATTGTCAGGAGACAACAGAGCAGAACACGGCGGATCTAGAGGAGTAAACCTCGATAATAAATCGCGCTATTCCTATGGGTAGCAGTAGTCCTAGGTGCATTCATCGACAGACTGAAATTATGGACTGGGGGACATCGTTGCTTTGCAGATGATCAATGCATCTTGACAATGGAAAGGCACAAAATCTCCAGTGCGTGGAGAACCATAGAGCTGCATGTGGAGTAGCGCCCCATGCTTTAAACAAACACGGGCAACCGAAACCCTATAGGGGGCGGTCCTGACGGACGACCTAGTTAGGTGTAGAAATATGCTGTAGCAATAACACTTCAATAGCACCCATAATACTGAGCAGTCTTGTGCATCTCTGAAATACCGCTGAAACTGTGTACACCAGAGACAGGCCGCAATTTCTTACACAATGCAGCCTATCAGCAAACCAAGAAGTAAGTTTTCACATTTGCAGAGTGGCGGCCGGCAGACAGGATCCTGGCAGTATTTCAAATGACTGCTCACTGTTATAGCAACTAATAGGGTGTTATCCCTACAATATACTGTATACACAGAGATAATGTTGAAAATCATGACTGTTACCCTCTAAAGCCATGACATCCTAGTGCATCCACTGTGGACAGAACGTATATCTAATGGGTCTGAATCCTCCTCCTTTTCTTTTTTCAGGTTTCTTAAGGCAAGAACTTGCTATCACTAAGACAACATTTTGAATGTCTTTTTTTTTTTGCCATCATGGGCATGGTTAGCTTGCTGTCAGCTAATCTGGGTCGTAACCTTGTTGTTCAGCTTAATGCGCAATGTGGAAGAAGCCTCACATCAACTCTAGCAGTCTGACAAGGGGAATGTATCAAGATTTTACTATTTTCCCATCACACAATGCAACATGCAATAAACGTACAGTGGTGCAGTCTGCGGGGGCCTTCAGTGAGCTCATCGCTGTGAGCTATGAGTCTGAGTCTGCTGTGATCTCTTGTTTAGTTCGATCATAAAGTTGCTCTGCTGCCACCTACACCATCAGTCTCCTGAGGTAAAAGATGTCATGAGTTATCCTCCTGGTGAATGATTACACTCACTCACTAGGTTGGTGTGACACTTGAAACAAAACTCCATATTTGAGGGGACTGCGTACAATGGAGAAATCTATGGAAGCACAGGTTTTATACTGCCTGCAGTGGAGCCATGTTCACACATGGAGATGGGAGAGTGCTGTACGGCAGTTAATTAGTCTCAAAACCTTTGGAGGCGGGGATGGGACAGAGTGGCTGATGTCTCCACTCCTTTGATTGGTCACTTTGAATACTGACCGTGACCTTTGATTGGCTGTTTGGTTTGATCACTGACACAGTCGAAGATGGGCAGTTCCCTGAGAGAAAGACCATTTTCATGGCACCATCATGTCTGAGCAAGTAAGTCTTACACTAAGTTAACATCTTCCAGAGATCTCATTTCAATATTGTTTGAAGGCGGTACGGTGGTGCAGTGGTTAGCGCGGTCGCCTCACAGCAAGAAGGTTCTGGGTTCGAGCCCCGGGGTAATACAACCTTGGGGGTCATCCCAGCTCGTCCTCTGTGTGGAGTTTGCATGTTCTCCCCATGTCTGTGTGGGTTTCCTCCAGGTGCTCCGGTTTCCTCCCACAGTCCAAAGACATGTAGGTCAGGTGAATCGGCCATACTAAATTGTCCCTAGGTGTGTGTGTGTGTGTGTGTGTTGGCCTTGTGTGATGGCCTGGTGGTCTGTCCAGGGTGTCTCCCCACCTACCGCATGATGGCTGGATGAAGGTATTGATTTCATTTACTGCATGTACTATAATACTCTGTCCAACAATAGTAAAATGGGATCTCTGGAAGGTGTTAACTTAGTGTAAGACTCATTTGCTCAGACATGATGGTGCCATGAAAACAGTTGTTCTCTCAGGGAACTGCCTGTCTTCGACTGTGTCAGTGATCAAACCAAACAACCAATAAAAGGTCATGGTCAGTATTCAAAGTGACCAATCAAAGGAGAGGAGACAGCAGCCACTGTCTGTTCCATCCCCGCCTCCAAAGTCTCCAAAGTCAACTTGACGAGCGAGCATTGAGCAGTTGTGAGTGTATAGGGAGGGTCCAGCTCACGGTCATCACAGCCCCTTGCTTGCAGGACCACATTTGTGCATGCAAAGCAGAAATGCTCCCTCGCCAGAATGGTTTTCCGATTGCGGATACTGTTCTGTGGGTTCATGTCACATGCACGCGGCTGGTTTTTCTGTGCGTGGGATTTGAGACTGATTAACCGCCATATTGCTGATGTATTCCTAGCAAGCTGCCCTAACTCTCTGGCTGCAGACTGTCTCTCTTGAGATCAAGTCCATCTGCAATCTCACCAGCTGCTAATAAGACAAACATGGCATAAAGGTCAAACAGCCAATCGCTGTGACTCAATGCGCAGATGTTGCTTACTGACAACTTTATAAAGGTGACTAACTCATACTTTAAATGTACTGTGAACATTTTTGCTGATCCAGCTGGAGTTCCATGTGCCGATTTTGTAGTTATTTCTTCTGCAGAATTTCATTTTTTTCAGTGTAAGGCAGATCTGTGTCTTACAGAGAGATTTTTATTTATTCACCCCCCCCCCATTTTTCTCCCCAATTGTACTTGGCCAATTACCCCTCTCTTCCAAGCTGCCCTGGTCTCTGCCCCACCCCTCTGCTGATCCGGGGAGGGCTGCAGACTACCACATGCCTCCTCCCATACATGTGGAATCACCAGCCGCTTCTTTTCACCTGACAGTGAGGAGTTTCACCAGGGGGACGCAGCATGTGGGAGGATCACACTATTCCCCCCAGTCCCCCCCCCCCGAACAGGCGCCCCGACTGACCAGAGGAGGCGCTAGTACAGCGACCAGGACACATACCTACGTCTGGCTTCCCACCCGCAGACACAGCCAATTGTGTCTGTAGGGATGCCCGACCAAGCCAGAGGTAACACGGGGATTCGAACCGACGATCCCTGTGTTGGTAGGCAACGGAATGGACCGCTATGCTACCCGGACGCCCCCACAGAGAGGTATTTGAATGCTCACAAAGGCCATCAGACATCAGGCTCTCTCAGTTCATTGCTCTAGGGCACCATCGTAGTAATGTCGTCATTACAGTATCTCATACAGCACCTGGATTATAAATCCTTCCAGATGAGAATAGTTTTGAAATTGTATTATTTGTGTTAAAGCAACTGTATAACAGACACAGACAGTGATTTATGTCTGTACATACATTTTTAAGTATGTTGAACGCTCTGGCCACCCTGTGCTTCAGCAGCAGTAGAATTATTTGGGTTATAAATTGTAAAAGCTATTGGAAATGTTACACGAGGGTGTTGGACATTTTTTTGCCTGTCTGTGTCTGCCTATAATCTATACTACTCTCGCCATTCACCCTTGACCTCTCCTGTCAATAAGCCGTTCAATCCAGCGAGACTATTTGCTGGGTGCTTCATTGCCTGCTGTACCATACTCTGCAAGATACGGTCATAGCGGAGCTACCCATGATGGTAGCTGTTTCTCAGATACTGGCTACATGACTGGGAAGCTGAGCATGTAACTATTAAGTATATATGTATACAGAAAACACAAAAGACGTTTGTCCCACACAAATGGAAACATCATTCCTTATTTCTTTCTTTTTTTTTTTTGTGACTTTTTCCCCCTTTTTCTCCTCAATTGTACTTGGCCAATTACCCCACTTTTCGGAGCCGTCCCGATCACTGCTCCACCCCCTCTGCCGATCCGGGGAGGGCCCCCTGAACAGGCGCCCCGACCGACCAGAGGAGGCGCTACTGCAGCAACCAGGACACATACCCACATCCGGCTCCCCACCTGCAGACACAGCCGATTGTGGCTGCAGGGACGCCCGACCAAGTCGGAGGTAACGTAACACAGGGATTCGACCCAGCGATCCCCGTGTTGGTAGGCAACAGAATAGACTGCTGAACTACCTGGATGCCCTCATTCCTTATTTCACAGAGATCCTTAAGAGAGAAGGCGGTAATGATGCCATTAATTGTCTGGAAACTCACCAGTTTAAAGGTCAATACTTTGTAGGTAGTCGGGTCATCTACAATCTTCTGAAGGTTAGCAGCAACTGTAAAAGACAGAAGCATCTGGTGATCAGTTACATTACGCACTTACTTTGCTTTTATATACTTATGTGGCCATGATTTCCTGCATCAAATCCAAAAAGAGGGAAGAACATCCATTTCAGCAATCAGAGAGCAACTGATCACGAAATAATAGTCACACCTGCTGCCCCCCCCCTTTTCCCCCCCAATTGTACCCGGCCAATTACCCCACTCGTCGAGCTGTCCCGGTCACTGCTCTACCCCCTCTGCCAATCCAGGGAGGGCTGCAGACTACCACATGCCTCCTCCATACATGTGGAGTCGCCAGCCGCTTCTTTCCACCTGACAGTGAGGAGTTTCACCAGGGGGACGTAGCACGTGGGAGGATCACGCTATTCCCCCCAGTTCCCCCTCCACCCCTGAACAGGCGCCCCGACCGACCAGACGAGGCGCTAGTGCAGCGACCAGGACACATACCCACATCTGGCTTCCCACCCACAGACACGGCCAATTGTGTCTGCAGGGGTGCCCGACTAAGCCGGAGGCAACACAGGGATTCGAGCTGGCGATCCCCGTGTTGGTAAGCAACAGAATAGGCTGCTACACTATCCAGACACCCCACATATGCGCATATTAAGTTAGAAGTAGAAGTAGATGTGAGCTATAAAATGTGTAGGAAAGAGGAGGAACAGTACCAATAACAACATCATGTCCATTGACCAGGCCGGCTGAAAACAGCTCCTGGGAAACGCCATCAGCAGTGTCTGTTCAGAAAATAACGCGACAAACTTCAGGTGTGTAGCAGTCTGCTCTGCTGGCAGCAACTTTAGACACTGAATTAGAAACCGACTGACACAAGCAATTCTATTCACAAACATTTCCATTATGTGCTGCAAACAGAACAACTCACAGTATGTGAAGGTGTAACTACAAAGGAAACAGGACGTTCAAAATTATTTTGCCGGGGCTTTTACCTCGACCGGGGGTAAATTCAAAGCGGATGTCATTCAGCTCTTTCTTGGAGTTCCTGGGAGGAGAGAAAAGAGGATGCAATCACAAAAGCAATAAGAGCCAAATGCCAAGTTCAGACCTGTCACTTCTCAGCTGGTAAGAACTTGAGTCTCTGTGGACTTCCTGTACAAGGAGCAGCGGCGGGCACCACTCGAAGGAGGCAGAGATGAGACCCTTTTTTTTTTTTTTTTTTTGCAGTATATGACGGAGCGACAGAGGGGATTAAGGCTGTGTGTAGGTGTGAAGAATTCCAATATGATGGAGAAGAAATGTTGAGGTAAACGCATAGAACCGGCCTGTTGGCGTCCCAGTGCTTCAGCACGCTACCTTATACAAGATTTCAGAACCGCAAGGGGAGAATACAGTACAATACGTGCTGAAACCTCCATTAAACCAGAGGCGCTCGGCTCGAGCTCCTGTGCTGTCAAGCACCCGCCCAGCTGATGTGTGTCTGAGCAAGACGCTGGACCTCTATCAGTCCCCGAGGGGCTGTTGCTCTCATCTCCTTGTGGAGGTCGGTAGGTGAAATGAGAAGTTTCCGGCAATAATCAATAAAGTAAGGCATCACTACTCCCGGTGGTGGAATGAGTTACCGAACTCCATCTGATCCGCCGAGTCCCTCTCCATCTTTAAGAAGAAGCTAAAGACCCAGCTCTTTCATGAACACCTCCACACCTGACGGTATTAATATTATTTATGATCCACATATTTGATATTAATTTGATATTAATAAAAATACAAAAAGAAATCGCTTCTATGCACCCTATGCATTACCTTTGTGTACTGCCTGTTGACACCCATGTCCTACCGGGCTACCAGACCTAGTTTTTAGGCACTTAGGCACGTTGTCGCCTCCTGACTAGCTCCTTGCTTGTGTTGTATTAACTCTCAGATGTACGTCGCTTTGGATAAAGGCGTCTGCTAAAGGAAACACTGTAATTATTACTGTCCAATGTACACAACATTGTTGAATACATTTGTCCATTTGTCCTTTTTTTATTATTATTATTATACCCCCTTTCTCTCCCCAATTGTATCCGGCTAATTACCCCACTCTTCCGAGCCGTCCCGGTCTCTGCTCCACCCCCTCTGCTGATCCGGGGAGGGCTGCAGACTACCACATGCCTCCTCCCATACATGTGGAGTCGCCAGCTGCTTCTTTTCACCTGACAGTGAGGAGTTTCACCAGGGGGACGTAGCGTGTGGGAGGATCACGCTTCCCCCCCCCCCCGAACAGCCGCCCTGACCGACCAGAGGAGGCGCTAGGGCAGCGACCAGGACACATACCCACATCCGGCTTCCCACCCGCAGACACGGCCAATTGTGTCTGTAGGGACGCCTGACCAAGCCGGAGGTTAACACGGGGATTCGAACCGGCGATCCCCATGTTGGTAGGCAATGGAACAGACTGCTACACTACCCGGACACCCAGGCGGACACTTTGATGCATTATTTCAGTGGCATTTCAGAGACACACAGAAAACAGCTCAATACTATGGTTGCAAATGGAGTGTTAACCCAACAACACAAACACATAAAGATATAATGCTGAATTTGCACCCTTTTGATACGCAACACACTTCTGTATACCCAACTGAGAAACACGGTTTGAGTGATTGAACTGCCATGGAGATAAATGATGGGTATAAAACTGTCTGTGATGGCCTTTTAGGATAATTCGTAGGGACTATTTGCAGTGAACTTTTCAAACCTCACAAATCAAACATGAAATACAAATCTGCCCCGACTTTCACACTTCCAACGACTGTGTGTCTCACATAAGGAGCTTAAGTTGACCATTACAGTAACGCCATCTAAGAAGGATGGGATCGGTCTCATCGTCTGCATGCTGACTGAAGGAATGCAGCACCGGCAGGTGAGGTGGGCGAGATGCGATGGGACACTGGATGAGCAGACTACAGGGAATGTGTCGAGGACGCGTTTCAGTGACTCTATTTCCACATAATGAGCAGCGTGAAAGTAACATCTGTCTCGCCACGTCTCGTGGGCACCACGCAGCTGCTTTATTTGTTGAGCTCTAAGGAAGTGAGGAGAGACAAAAATATAACTTCACTTGCAACTAGAAGAAAGTACTGCTGGACAAGTCGCACCGGAGCGCAAGTCACCCTCAGCAAAAAACGTGTCGTTGTGAGGAAAAACACATTTAAGTTGCTCCGCGATGTATAAGTCCTATTTACATGGTGGTACAGTAGTGATGCGCGGGTCTGGGCTTTTTTTTTTTGGGGGGGGGGGGGGGGGGTTTGCTCCCTTTTTCCCTCCAATTGTATCCGGCCAATAACCCCACTCGGCTGAGCCGTTCCGGTCTCTGCTCCACCCCCTCTGCTGATCCGGGGAGGGCTGCAGACTACCACATGCCTCCTCCCATACATGTGGAGTCACCAGCCGCTTCTTTTCCCCTGACAGTGAGGAGTTTCACCAGGGGGACGATCACGCTATTCCCCCCCAGTTCCCCCTCCCCCCTGAACAGGCGACCTGACCAACCAGAGGAGGCGCTAGTGCAGCGACCAGGACACATACCCACATCCGGCTTCCCACCCGCAGAAACGGCAAATTGTGTCTGTAGGGACGCCCGACCAAGCTGGAGGTAACACGGGTGGTTCAGGGTTTTTTAATAACCACACCCACCCAACCCATTCTATTCCGTTGCCTACCAAGACGGGGATCACTGGTTCGAACCCCCATGTTACCTCCGGCTTGGTCAGGCATCCCTAGAGACACAATTGGCTGTGTCTGCAGGTGGGAAGCCGCAGACACAGGTCGGTCAGGGCGCCTGTTCAGGGGGGGAGGGGGAACTGGGGGGAATAGCGTGATCCTCCCACGTGCTACGTCCCCCTGGTGAAACTCCTCACTGTCAGGTGAAAAGAAGCAGCTGGTGACTCCACATGTATGGGAGGAGGCATGTGGTAGTCTGCAGCCCTCCCCGGATCAGCAGAGGGGGTGGAGCAGTGACCAGGATGGCTCGGAAGAGTGGGGTAATTGGCCAGGTAGAACCGGGGAGAAAAATGCGGAAAAACCCCCAAAAATGTGAACTTTGTCTCTTGCTCACACGCACACACACACACACACACACACACACGCCTCTTCTTTCTGACCTAAGAAAGAGTTTTGGCAGTGTAAACAAAAGCCATGAAACCACTTAGGGGAAAAAAGTCGCAGGTGAAGCCTCGACACTCTACAACACATGCACTGACCAACACCACAATCGCAAATTGATGACAAAGCTGCTTCTGTGTGTGTGTGTGTGTGTGTGTGTGTGTGTGTGGGCAATCTTTCTCGAAGTTATTTATAACTTACTCAGAGCACTGCTTTGTCACCCGCCCGCCTGAACCCGTGATATTTTCTAGTAAGGTTTGTGGTCGACCCGCGCTATCTAGTGGCTTTAGTTGAAATGCAGTGTATTCTCCCCACCAAATGACACTGTATAAGTCGCCCTGGAATACAAATCGCAGGACCAGTCAGACGAGTAAAAAAGCAGCACCTTATAGTCCGGGAATTAAATATGGTACCATGTGCATGTGTCCATCCATCCATTACTCAACCCCCTTATCCTGCTCTTAGGGATGCTGCAGCCTATCCCAGCAGTCATTGGGTGGCAGGTGGGGAGACACCCTGGACAGGCCGCCAGTCCACATCACAGGGCCCACACACACACACACACACACACACCTAGGGACAATCTAGTATGGCCGAGTCACCTGACCTACATGTCTTTGGACTGTGGGAGGAAACCGGAGCACCCCGAAGAAACCTACAGAGACGGGGAGAACATGCAAACTCCACACAGAGGACGACCCGGGACAACACCAGAGGTTGGACTACCCCGGGGCTCGAACCCAGGACCTTCTTGTTGGCAGGCGACCGCGCTAACCACTGCGCCACCGTGCCGCCATTGTTTCAGTGTATGCCCATGCATAATCTGTGCTATGGTGGGTAAATGAAGGCAACTCATATCGTCATACTGTCATATCGTCATGTTGCAGCAGTACACAGACAAGCAGTAATTAACACATTATCATTTTTTGCTGCTAAATGCCAAAAACATTCACAACTTTGATATAATATCTAAATGTACCCCGATGGCTAGACGGCAGCAAAATGTTGTATTTATTAAGTGAAGCACGCAGCAGCTGCAGCTGTGCCAGCTCATTCAGTTGGAGTAACACAACTAATAATTTGGGGTACTATGTCATGTCTTGTCGCCCCTGTGCAGCATCAACATATTGCATTTGAATTCAGGAAACGAGTATCGAAAAATTACCTTTTTAAAAATGTCCACATTGATCAGTGGGTGTTACGGCTCAAATGTGGGGTGCAGCTGGCTGCTTTTGGCAACGTGGGGGGGGGGGGGGGCGCCTGTGGCAGGTAGATTAAATTTGTAGATACATTTGGTTTGTATTTAGACTGGATAACACACAGCCTCAGTTATTCCAGTGTGTTTGTTATCAGTAAGGCTTGGCAGGAGCAGCACGAGGGGGGAGCGTGTTATCAGTCAGCTGTGAGTCAACCCAACTTTCCCGGTAGTTTAAAGGACTCCCCACTGAAAGAGCCGTCCTGTAAACACAAACGGACGTGACAGAAATGTGATTTATGACGTTCTGAATTCCTGCTGGAGCACCGTTTACCCTGTTAGAGTTGCTGGTCTTTCTGACGAAAATCACCTCCTTCATCTCGACGGTGTCTTGCTCCTCTTCAGTATCATTTCACGAGATAATGAGGTCAGTCCGTTCTCCCTGGCACGCCAAACCCAAACGGTCTCTGAGCTTTCTCTACGTACCCACGGTATAACCGCATATTGCTTAGGATACATCGCCTACAAAATAAAGAGGCGCAATGAAATCCTAGTGTGGGCAGAGTGTTGCTTTAACTGCAGGAGTCAGAGAGGCCTGACAAACGTTTCCCAAGCAAACACTGCAGGAACCAGAGGAGACTGCCAGTGCGGGAAGGAGGGGGTGAGATTTCCACACTGGTGCATTGTGAAATGTCACCATCATCACAGGTTCTCGTGGGTACACCGGGTAACTCCTGGCATTACAACACATGCCGGCCCTGCATCGCGGGCTGTCACCGAGGACCGATCGGCCTGTTTGGGTAAGCAAGCTGTAGATCTTCCAGCACAAATTCACCGCAGTTCGAGGGCCAAACAAACAGAGGGTGTGCCGCTGTGCGGAGGCCACACGGTGGCCTTCCAACCTCTACATGACAATGGCAGGGAGGCTATTATCTTACGCATGCCAGGACAGACCACCGATACAAGTGTGTGGAGAATCAGCAGTGTCGGCGGTGAAGAAAGACAGCAGCTTGGAGTGCCCGTCTTGACCAGAAATGCAAACTTAACTGAACACGAACCCAAAGGGAGCGTGGAGTTGAGGCAATTAATTTTATGCACTGTATTTTAAAGAGGTCCAGCTTCCCTAAAAAAATCAGGAGGCTTAAATGTGCACTATTTACAGTTAGAGTGAATGAATGTCATGGACAGAATGAAGTAATCCCGCCATGAAACTGTCACCACGCCACTGTTTCACAGCTGAGGCGCTGTGCTTTGTACTGAAAACATTTCATAAGAGAATCTAAATTAAATGAAAATTTGGGGACGTGTACAAAAATGATGGCGGCACGAATTCATGTTTGCAGCGACCTCACCCAGTACTGGTGTGGGAAGATGGCGGCGCCAACTTATGTTCGCGGCAGCCTCACCCAGTACCGTCCACGCAGTGTCTTTGTCCACGTCTGCGTGTTAAGTTTGTGTCTTCGTTTGATGGCTGGGAGAGCTGGCGTTGGATCTGCTGCGTCCTGTGGGCCCAGGGACCACGGCCCTGCCCGGAGCTGCGCCCGAAGAAGAGGTAACACCGAGGGCGGTCTGACAGGACGCGGAAGCGGGGCAGGCTAAGCTAACTGCTAGCCCTCGCAGACCGGCTGTTCTGATAACACCAAGGGCGGTCTGGCAGCAGCCTCGCCTAGCGTTGACTGTGTTTTTAGTGTCGCCGTGAGGAGTGCGGGGAGGTGTGTCGAAGGTGTCTGGCTGGGAGAGCTGGTGTTGGATCAGCTGGGGGAGCCTGGTCTGCTGCGTCCGGTGGGCCCAGGGACCACGGCCCTGCCTGGAGCTGCGCCCGAGGAGGAAACACCGAGGGCGGTCTGACAGGACGTGGAAGTGGGGCAGGCTAAGCTAACTGCTAGCCCATGCAGACCGGCAGTTCCGGCAGTCATCCTGGCTGGTGTTCGTTCTCCTGGACAGTGATTTTATTTTATTTTTTGTAGTTTGATGTGTGTTCTTACAATTTTTGGAAATGTGTTTTTGTCTCCGTGTTGCATTGCTGGGGGAAACGAAAAATAAAGTGTCCCTGATTCCTGAAATGTACTGTTTGTTATGACACTATAGCTAATGGCTACATGATAAGCAATGTGCTGAACTCCTCTATATATAGGAAGCAATGGGCACTGCCACCCCTGGATTAAGGATCCCATTCAGCAAGATCATTCAGAGACCACCATGTTATTATCTATTTCTTGCCTTAGGCCACAAATAAAACCCATGCTTAAGCCAATATGAACCATCCATCTCTGAGCTAAACTGTTCAGCAAAATGAGATTTATCTAAACTATTTTCATTGTTTATTTTCCAAAGCTATTACAACTTCGGCTTGTATATTTTGTTCGCTGTGACTTTGCCTTCTTCAAGTTTCTGACACAGCCGTTCTAATGAGAACTCACATCTTCCCTTCTTTGCATGAAGCACCAAAAAAATAAAAAATAAAAAAATAAAACCAAAACACAAATGCTGACGAAAAAAATCCAATCAAACCGCTGCTCCTCGGTCCCCTCGTGGAGGGGATCACATTACCATAAAGCTCAGGCTAATAAGCCCTAACTGCCTTGTTAATTCAGAGAGACCAATTAGTTGTTTATGTTGCTCTCTAAAATGCCAGTCCTTTCAGGAATTTGGTCTTTTGAAATCTGAACCTTTGAATAAAGGATCATAATTTTTATTGCAATTAAGAGACTGATTAAAGCATTTCTCAACCGACTGTTGTTACTTTGTCTTTTTACTTGCAACGGTCGATACCCGGGCGAGAACACAGCGATCTCATTTCCAGTGACAGAACTCGATAGTGACTCCCTGCTGCTTGCATCGTCACAGCAGCTTCCCGTGTGGTAGAAAAATCATTCGGTCAGTATCAAGCAAATTTTCTGTTTGTGAATAAACAGCAGACGCCAAGCACACTGCTGTAATGTCCCTCTTTCTTTGACTTACTACAGACCTCAGACCCCTCAATGCAACACGGTGGCATTTAAAAATACAGAAGCACCAACTACACCTGTCAACTGCCTCCTTGTTATTTATTTATGTTTTTTTACCGCCTCTTTTTCCCCAGTTGTACTTGGCCAATCACCCCACTCTTCCGAGCCGTCCCGGTCTCTGCTCCACCTCCTCTGCTAATCCAGGGGAGGGCTGCATACTACCACGTGCCTCCTCCCATACATGTGGAGTCACCAGCCGCTTCTTTTCACCTGATAGTGAGGAGTTTCACCAGGGGGACGTAGCACGTGGGAGGATCACGCTATTCCCCCCCAGCTCCCCCTCCCCCCCGAACAGGCGCCCTGACCGACAAGAGGAGGCGCCACTGCAGGACCAGGACACATGCCCACATCCAGCTTCCCCACCCGCAGACACAGCCGACTCGAACCGGTGATCCCCGCGTTGGCAAGGCAATGGAGTAGACCGCTACGCCACCCAGACGCCCCAGCCTCCTTGTGATTTGCATATGCTGTAAGTACCCCTTTGACCCTGAAATACATTTCACGGAGTTGAGCCAAACAAAGTCAAAAAACACTAATGTAGTCTCCCTCTCCCTGCTAATGTAGCTTTTAAATAATTCAACATTATCCTCAGAATCTGTTCACTGAAACGTTCGCTCTGATCCTACATTCAGTGCAGAACTGCTCATAATACCGTCGGTTCTGAATTTAATCCCTGTTCAAACAAATAAATCAGCTTTGCAAAACAGTGACGCGGTTCCACTTCTCCTCCATCCGCCTGTTTAACATTTTTGCAGCCACAAGTAAAACGACTGGGTCTCACTGCAAACACGGACCCCCGGTTTTTAGATGTACAACTCCACCCGAAATAAAACTACACATGCAGTTACATGTTCAGGGTCCCATCTGTCAGCGACGGAATGAAAAACTGAACGTCCAAATGTACAGAGCAGCCATGAAGAACTCTATTCACGTGTCAACGGGCTAGATTAACTTTAAAACAAAAGGGAGACATAACACACTTTGACAATGGCCAACACAACAACATTTGGCACACATGCCTCCTGATATGTGTGTGTGTGTGTGTGTGTGGGGGGGGGGGTCCTACAGGGGACATTCGCAAAAAGCTTATCATTGAAGCTCAGTCTGAGCTATGTTCAGAGATGCTTTTTTTTTTTTAAAATCCCCCCACCCCCTTTTTTCCCCACCCCAATTGTACTTCGCCAATTACCCCACTCTTCCGAGCCGTCCTGGTCTCTGCTCCACCCCCTGCTGATCCGGGGAGGGCTGCAGACTACCACATGCCTCCTCCCATACATGTGGAGTCACCAGCTGCTTCTTTTCACCTGACAGTGAGGAGTTTCACCAGGGGGACGTAGCGCATGGGAGGATCACGCCATTACCCCCAGTTCCCCCTCCCCCCTGAACAAGTGCCCCGACCGACCACCCGCAGACACGGCCAATTGTATCTGTAGGGACGCCCGACCAAGTTGGAGGTTAACACAGGGATTCGAACCGGCGATCCCTGTGTTGGTAGGCAACGGAATAGACCGCCATGCCGCCCGGACGACAGAGACGCTTTTAATTGGTGCGACACAGCATTTACAAAGGAATCTCGCTGAGGAATCAGTCGGAATGTGACGCTCGGTCAAGTTCTTATTTAACAGTTTATGAAACAGACGGTGTTTCACAGAAGTTCCATTGTTAGTGCAGCCACATGCTAATGTGGCTAGCATGTCAAAACAGATTCATCTGAAAATCCTCTGTCGGGGTTGGCAGGGCTCCGCTAAAACCATTAGAGCTGATCTGAACCACGCCTTCAGTGGAAAACATTCAGAAACAGCCTTTTCACTGATGCACTCTCTTTTGGCCCGTGTTTGACAGATACTGAGTGTTTTAGCTCAGATCAAGACAACTGATCTTGTCTGGTGACAACTTGTGTTATTCCATCCAGAAGGGCACAAAGCAGCGACTGAAAGACACCTCGTGGAGTCCAGACTTAATTCAAGCAGCACGTCATTAATTAGGACAGGAACTGTTTAGTTGGGAGACCAGACAGACAGAGCGAACTACCCACGGAAACAGATAACCCAAAAAGCTCACGGAAGAATCCGGCCACTCAGAGGCACCAAAAGCCCCAAACATCAAAGAACTTTCCAATTATCTGCATGTCAAGGTTGGAGTAATTACATTTCTCCAGTCACCAAGCAGTGAGCTCTAGTTGCAACCCTTTTGCTACTCTGTTTGTGAGCAGAGGATAAGATGGCTTTGTGTGCAGCGTGGGGTGCCTGGGGAGGCCCCTCAAATGCCTGCTATCTCATCGACCCAGAGCCCGCTCTGCACCCGGCTCATCAAGGAGCAGACAGCAGACTTTCCACAGTCCAGAAATGTACTATTGTTTGTCTGTAAAGCCAGCTGCATCCCTAAAAATGCCCACTCAATCTTCTTATGCCTCTATGCATGTGTGTATGTGAGTGTGTGTACATGTATATGCAGAGAGAGTTACCAACAGTCTTGCATGTTTGCCTTCATCTTCCTACTTATGCACATCGTATATTATGCTTCAGATCTGCTCGGGTTTTGCTGAACGGGAAGTAACACAGAACAGAACGTAAACAGACTGCCGGGAGGGATTTTGATGGCAAATATTGTACGACTCTCAGACCCAATATTTATCACCATTAAAAAAAAAAAAAAAAAACCTTCAAATTTGCATCACAAGGAATATTTTCATGATCTCGAATCGGTTTAATTAAACAAGACTGTGTTGCTTTCAGTGCTATCAGTGTCTTCTGGGTCAGTCTCGGAGAACAGAACAGAATATGGAGCGCCGCCAAAGGAAAGCAAATTGAGCATAGCAGTTTCCTCCCCGTCCTCCCTTTGACACAACCAGTGAGACAAATCGAGAAGAAAGGCTCCATGGAAGCGCCGGATCATCTCCTAACCTCGCTAAAGGTCATTAGCTCCTTTACCAACCTATGGGATTAGAACTACTGTTAAAGAAATGATAAATACGGTAACTGTTTGGGCCGATTCAGGTGGGGCGAATGTCCTCTCTGCTTTAGGGCGACTCGTTTCCCAAGAAACATCTCTGCTGTTTGTCACCACGGTGTCTTGTTTTGTTACCTCGTACCAGGAATGATGACATTTACTCCCCCCCCCCCCCAAACCCGCCATTCAAGAACATCAAAAGTTTGTGGCGTGTGCATATCAGTGCCATTGGATACAGATAAGCACAGGAGGTAACAAAAGCCTGGGGAAATAATGTGACCCGGACGTTTTGCCTCACCTTAGCCGTAGGACCATGTTGACAGCCCCTCGGATGTAGGCTGCGCGTTCATATGGTTCAACCTGTGTATGAAAGAGTCTGATGAGCTTATTTACATTGTGTTCACAAGCCAAATTTCCATTCAAGCCAATTTTAGGTATTATTTTTTCAGTCGGGTGCATTTCCATTGGCTGGTTATTCAGCTCTCTGAGTGCTGGGCACAAGGGTGTATAAAATGATTTACCACTGGAAAAATATAAGTTCCATTTCAGCTGCTCTTTATCTTTATGCCAATGTATTTATTTATCTCTGTCATATACAAAAATTCTCTTTTGCAATATTGCCATGCAGATTTTAGTATTCATCACTTCAAAATTGCCATAAAATTAGCTGGTTGGAAACATAGCCACTGACATCAGAGAGCCAAACCACAATTTTCCATTTAAAGCGAAAGTGAGGAAAGTAATGCGGGAGAGAAAAAAAGACCAAACCAAAAAGATCGGGGGAATCTATGAAGTTGCGCTGTGCACAGATCAAGACATTTTTACCATTTTCTTTTGGACACATCCTAGATGGGCTCCTTGTATGACAAATTTGGACTGTTACCAGGGGACAGAGATGTAGAAGTAGTCTTCACAGCACTGGGCAGCGCTCTTGTTTAGTTCCTGATTGCAGCAATTCTGCGCCAGCACATCTGGCTTTAATCTTTGTCAGACACAAGGGGGGGGTTACACCCCAAAACTACTACGGCTCATTCTCAAAATGACAATAGCCTTAGAAAATGGGATGCAATGGCCGAGAGCCTTTTAGACTTGAAAGACCCAGGCACCGAGCCGGCACCGTCGGCCAGTTGGCCATTTACTCTGAGTTATTACAGCTGAGAGGATCCCTCCAGGAGAACGGCACTCACACACGTAGACACACGCGCGCATGCGTGCACGCACTACACACAAGGTCAGTGAATCACGACAAATGAACGGTGCAGCAGCATCCCTCACCTGGGGATGCTGAATAGAGAGCCCTTCAATAGGGACATTGTTGGTATTTGCCTCATTCTAGGAGGGGGAAGAAAAAAATTAGATGCATAACTGTGCAAGTGCTACAGCAGCGTTGGTAAATATCAAATCAACACTCCTCTACCCAGGAAAACACAGCAAAGTCAATACAAAACAATCAATGAGAAACAATTTGTCTCTGGCTCTATTAAAGCAAATAAAAAACTGCTGCAGGGACCGGTTTAATATCCATAAAACAGAGGAAGTGAGGGTAGCCAAGCAAACACGGCTTATAATAGATTTCATGATTCTTACAAAAGACGTTGCCCAAGAAGGCAGGATGATAGCATTTCCAATGGGGTCTCACTGCCAAGTTATTAAATTAAACAAACACACCGGAGACATCTTTAAGCCTCGCTGACAAACAAAAATACAAACAATTTCGATTGCGTGTCGAAATGTTTATGTAACAAAAGAGCTAACTTACGTCTTTGGTCTCCTCTCTCAACCTTCGTGACTGGAGGGAAATATTAAGCACATGTAAGTTTATATTGTTAGTCTAAAACACAAACAAATTTTTTTGCTTGGCCTCCCAAGAGGGAATGAAAATTTTTATCTATGTAATTATGTCTCTATATCTAATCCCTGTATGTATGTATGTATGTATGTATGTATGTATGTATGTAGTATGTATGTATCAGTGGCAGCTGGCCAGTAAAGGGCGCTGGGACACCGTCCCCTTCAAATATCAAGAGTTGAAAATCTACTTTAACATGCTAAATATTATTTAGCCGTTTCATGCAAATAATTACGAAATAAAAATGTTTTTCAGTCTGTGGGCGCCTGTCAGCAGCATTAAATATTGGTTCCAAATGGTATTTGGTTGATTTCTGTCTGAATACAGATACTTCCTGGGTGAGGGGCGCCAGCCAAACGAGACCTTATGTAAGCCCTCAAACTTGTGGCGAGCAGGTGACCTGAGGCTGCTGTCTGATTGGTTTCTTCAGATTTTCCAGGGGGCACAGTTCTGTGCGCCCCAGACACTCCCACGTTTATTGGCAGCGAATTGGTATTGTTTTAATGTTTTTTAATCTAATGTGATTGGACAATTCTCGTGGCTGTCAATCATGTTCACACCGGTGTGAACATGATTGACTCAACTGTCAATCATCCACCGTCTATGAACCCTGATAAAATCTTTAGGCTACATTATCCTTCTGAATACCTCTTTGATTGTGTGGATATTAAAGCAGCCGTCAGGTGTACCAAGGTAAATTGTGCCCCCCCCCCCAAATTTTTTAGCACCAGCTGCTACTGGAATGTATGTATGTATGTATGTATGTATGCATCTCTCTCTCGCCATATAAGCCAACTAACACAGTAAATGTCAACTATTCTAGGTCAATCTTTCCATTTGTTGCATCGTTGCTTTGAGAAGCCTAATTAATTAACTGAGGAAGACATTCAGGTTGGCTTTCTTTATCAAAGGACTCTCAGATCTGTGATCATAGATATCTACTTCCATTCCAACATCAGCTCCATGCTGCCATCTTCAAGCCCATTACAACTATCTCATGACTTGTGACAGAGACGACCCATCTGCTATCACAGATATCCTCACTGTTCAGGTAGAGAGGGGAGGTATAGGGGCAAAGACAAGGGGGGAAGCAACATAGCAATACCACTCTACAGGTTGAATGTTGCATGCATCACTAATGAGCAACACCTCAATCTGAAGTCGGACACAAAATAACTGCTTGGGACATTTTGTCATAATAAGAATGGGTGTAAATCAAACTACTGTAAAGATAAAAACTTGAAAAAATATCCAGAAATAATGTCTATTGAACATTTCTCATCACTGTTATGGTTATATTCCCTTTGTATGTGATTATGCTGTCATCATGTGGGCACATATCAGGTGTTGGACATTAATGAGCCTGGTCTGAATATTGGTCTCACCCACCCTGCCCTGATACACCGCAGCCTTGCCCTCTTCACTGCCCTCGTCCAGCTCATCATCGCTCCATTCCCAGTCTCCGTCCTCCATCTTGTGCAGGTGGCCACTAGAGCCCGGGACTCTCCTCACCTGGACCACAACATATACGCAACACACAGAATGTTAAACTCAACTTTGTTTTATTGTTAAAGGATAACTCCTTTTTTCTACAACCTGGGTCTTATTTTCGTAGTTTTTAACATCACACATACCAGTTATGACAAGATTTTACGCACTGGATTCATTGTGGACATTTTCAATTCAATCCAGTTATCTAAACCATGTATTTGGAAGTGAAAATTAAAGTGCCAAGTTAAAAAATATCCATCCATCCATTATCTGAACCGCTTATCCTGCTTTCAGGGTCGCGGGAGCCTATCCCAGCAGGCACTGTGCAGCAGGCAGGGAATAATTACCTAAAATATTCAATATTACTGTAACCTGTTATTTTCTTGCCCGGTGCGTGATTCGATACGGGGTGTACTGCACCACAAGGCGACATCACTAACCGCTCGGCTAAAGGGGCTTATATTTTTTTTCCCCTTTCCAATTTTCCCCCCTTTTTCTCCCCAATTTGAATCCGGCCAATTACCCAGCTCCTCTTGAGCCGTCCCGTTCGCTGCTCCACCTCCCCTCCGCCGATCCGGGATCGGGGGCGCCCCGACCGACCAGAGGAAGCAATAGTGCAGCGACCAGGACACATACCCACATCCGGCTTCCCACCCGCAGGCACGGCCAATTGTGTCCGTAGGGACGCCCGACCAAGCCGGAGGCAACACGGGGATTCGAACCGGCGATCCCGCGTTGGTAGGCAACGGAACAGACCGCTACGCCACCCGGGCGCCTGGGGTTAACGGGTCTTATTAGTAGTTTACATTACCAATGGGTAAACCGCATGGCCAAACTACTTCCTGGTTCAGCTTGCAGGAATGACCAGCCTCTAGTAGTATTAACCATAGATTGACTACCTGGCCAGCGCAGATGACAAATCATAGATAAAGGGAAACGCAGTCTAATTAAGGGCCGTTTCCACGGCAACGTTTTCAACATAAAACGGTCAAGTATTGTTGCATATTGGCCGGTTCGTTCACACGACAGCGGTGTTTTGGGGACCTGAAAACGCGAACTTTTGAAACCAAGTCCCGGAGCGACGTCTTTCGAAAACGCAACTCCAGCGTCGCCGCGTAAACCAGCAAAACCGCTTCCGGCGAAAACGGTGACGTCACGGCCCCACTTCGCACATGCGTATTACGTTTTCAGTCAAATAGCCATGCGCGCGTAAGAGGACAACATATTCAACTAAGTGTTATAAAATCTTGTTTCAGTTTCATAGAGTAACTAATTTAATGAAGATTTGAGGTTTGTTTGGTTTTTTTGGGGGGGGGGGGGTAGCGTAAATAATAGTCTGAGCCACTCCATACCAGCTGGTGGCGGTAGTGCACAAATTCGTTGTTTGCCAGCCGCCAATAAACACAAAGAATAAGACAACACCCACAACATTAACAATGGCGGATTACCCATTGGCTGTTATCCCTGCCAAGTTTAATAACGCGCGGACTTTGACTGGCTTGAGTCCCAATCAACGTTTTCCTGAAATTGTCACGCTTTATAGTTCAGGGTCACTCGGAATAACAACTCCACTTCATCGTCCGTTCAGACAAAACGATCTGTTTTCAAGCGTACACTCGTCAACCGTCTGTTCACTCAACGCTCCGCGAGGAAAGCGTTTGTGCGCAGGCGCACGGTCCACCGGAAGAGCTCTCTACTACAAAGTTCACCGCCAACTACTGGCCTGGCATGCACACTACAGCGTTTTCAGTCGTTTTTTGCGGATCCGTGTGCATGCGGATCGTATTCAAAACGATCTCGTCTGAACGCGGAACTTTTTTAAAACGCAAAGGAAAAACGTTTCCGTTTTTAGCAAGACCGCTGTCGTATAAGGCACTAGGTTGTTTTTTGTTGTTGTTGTTGCTGAAAGGACAGGTTTGAGGCTTTTTTGTTTGCCCCATAAAACGCTGTTGTAAAGTTGTGTCCAGCGGTGGTCCCGTTTCCAAATTCTCCAAAATACAACTGGTGAGTAAAATATCACAACCAATATGCACGATGGCAAAAGCTATAAGAATAAGACACGGGGTTGCAAAAAACAGAAGTCTCCATTGATAGCGAGTGAATTGAGCTGTAGCAATATGTTTTTCCATTAGCCAAAGTCACACTAAAGGAACAATAGAGGCATACTGGTAGTGCTGTGCAACATAGAAGATATTATCACAATAATCATGGGGAATTTTTACACGATATCACATGACAACATCTGCTTTCACATGCAAGAATACCATGTTTCAGAACCCAACCGAGGTTCCTCCCATTTAACTGTTTGGTCATATAAAGTATAATATAAAACCAAAACTAGTTTTCAAATAATACGCTATCAAATATTTCATACCTCATTTTGTGAGAAATCTTTGGTAGCAGATTCTCTATCATTAATTTAGACAAACAAAATGGTGTATCACGACATGAAAATATCAGAATTACATCCTGATACAGTACCACTGAAAGACCATAAACGACAATATTGAATTATCGCCCAGCCCTACATGGTGATCAGAAACATATTTTTGGTGCTGAATGGTAGCGATCATCATTATTACCTCAGTGATGCGCAGGTGACCTACACAAAAGCTCAGTATTGCGATATATAAAGCAGTATACCATACCAGTAGTAGGCCCAGCGTGGATACAGCACAGTGCAATGGAAAAACTCATTGACAGTCAATTGGAGAGACAACACAAGTAAAACACTCAGTGTGATGTGAGCCTAGTTAAACACTGATATTAATCTTAAAATGCGACTAGTATTGGATTAACAGTTTTAAGCAGATAAGTATGGTAGAGTCAGCAGTAAAGCCCGTGATTCTTAAGATTTCTCCAGATTACGGTGTGAGACAGTTCAACAAAGCCAGCTGTAGAGGGACGTGGCCAGCATGATGACAGGGAAGATAGCACACAAAGCTGTATAAGCCACAAACACTGGGGTCATTTGAAGAGCCCCGGCTCTAGACTAGGGTGAACGTAAAGAAGCACTACCCTTCTGGTGGTGTCAGGTTCTCTCTCTGAACCCGACACGGAGCCCAGGCTCCCCCAGCTCTGCTCAGGCTCCTTGAGCAAAACAAACATTCATCAGCTCCCTCGGGGGCCAAAAGCTGTACATTGCATTTTTGCACACAATACAGAAACACACGCATATGCGCGCACGCACACACACACACACACACACGCACACACACATGTGCAAGAAAACACACAATACCCCAGCAATATAGAAAAGGCAGAACAAATATTAGGATAATACACAGCACTTAAATTTGTTTAACAGAACCAATGAAACATGTGGCACCAAGACAACAACAGCAACAGCTGGTGTTAACAATTACAGATGAGAAGATAGCTGTTCATCCAGGTAAAACACCCTGCATTTGGAGATTTCAGAAAATGTCCATGCCGCTTACAATCAATATTCTATCATCATCTCTGTACTTTGCCACAAATTAGATCTAAAAGCCACAAATATGAACTGCGTTTTCCAGCTTTCCATTATACTACAGATCAATGCGAGCTGCTCACCAAGTTCACTGTCAGATGCTCCATATCTAGCCTTTGTCTGACACCACCTACACTTCTCCCCGTCGGCAGCTCCACTGTGAGTCACGGGGTGCCCTCTGCTGGACATTCAGCCAATATTTTTCTGGGGTGCAGAAAAATCTCAGCCTCTTTTTGTGATTTCACAATAATCAACAACAGCGCGCGGGTCCTCATTGTGTTCAATGCCTCACACTTTGTATGTACGTGAGCAGGGGCGCTTCTAGGCACAGGCAACCTTGGCGGCCGCACAGGGCACCAACTGCAAGGGGGACGCCAACTGCCCCACCCCCTCCCCAAAAAACAAACAAGCATATATTTTGGGGGCAGTTTGATCTATATGTATTTTTATCCATCCATTATCTAAACCACTTATCCTACGCAGGGTTGCGGGGATGCTGGAGCCTATCCCAGCAGTCATTGGGCGGCAGGTGGGGAGACACCCTGGACAGGCCGCCAGGCCGTCACAGGGCCCACACACACACCCAAACACACATATTCACACCTAGGGACAATTTTGTACGGCCAATTCACCTGACCTACATGTCTTTGGACTGTGGGAGGAAACCGGAGCACCCGGCGGAAACCCACGCAGACACGGGGAGAACATGCAAACTCCACACAGAGGACGACCCGGGACGACCCCAAGGTTGGACTACCCAAGGGCTCGAACCCGGGACCTTCTTGCTGTGAGGCGACCGTACTAACCGCTGCCCATGTATTTTTAATGATTATAAAAATAAAATGAATAATAGATGCTTTAAGACTTATTTGTTATGAGTGAGACGATGATGAAAGAAATGCACCTATTGTTAAATATTTGATTGCATATTGGTAAATATTTTCTTATTTTTCCATTTATTTGATTTTATATTTTTCAATTATTTATTTTATAACTGCACATAATATATTGAGTCTTTTTTGTTTAATTTTTTTGCACACCTTCTGTTGCACTTTTATTTTTTTCGTGTTTCTAACTGTAAAATTAAAGCGTTATTCCCCCCCCCCCCCCGAAGATGGTGCTTTTTTGGGGGGGGAGGGTCTCGCCCAGGGCACCAGAATGGCCAGAAATACCACTGTGCGTAAGTTCTGCAACCATTAGCATCCCTATGTCCAGTCTTCTTCATACTCCTTCCTTTATGTTTTCTTCCATGCCAACTTTTCTTCTTTCATTTCATCCTTATTTTCCTTCACATCAATTCATTTAATTCTTCTTTAATTTCCTTCCTTCTGCAAATAGACTATTCATCTGATTTGATTTGGTTGGTCAATACTGATGAGAGTATATCTTCCTGATCTTCCACTGACATATAATCAAGCCCTGTTTAAACAGAATATGAATGTTTTAATCATGTTTGGCAACAAATCTCTTCTTCTAATCCTTTGAGGTTAATGTGCATCATATCACATTGCTTCCACCATGGTATTTAAGGATAACAAGGTGCAGAAAAACCTGTCCGTCATTTTAACAGCATAGATTTCTTTATCCTTTCTTTTTTTTGGGGGGGGGGGGTTCGAGACCCCAACTGTATCTGGCCGATTACCTCACTCTTCCGAGCCGTCCCAGTCACTGCTCCACCCCCTCTGCTGATCCGGGGAGGGCTGCAGACTACCACATGCCTCCTCCCATACATGTGGAGTCACCAGCCTCTTCTTTTCACCTGACAGTGAGGAGCTTCACCAGGTAGACGTAGCACGTGGGAGGATCACACTATTCCCCCCAGTTCCCCCTCCCCCCCGAACAGGCGCCCCGACTGACCAGAGAGGCGCTAGTGCAGTGACCAGGACACATACCCACATCTGGCTCCCCCCCGCAGACAGGGCCAATTGTGTCTGTAGGGACGCCCGACCAAGCCGGCGGTAGCACTGGGATTTGATCCAGCGATCCCCATGTTGGTAGGCAACGGAATAGACCGCTATGCTACCCGGATGCCCCTTTATCCTTTAATTTCAAATGCCACTTTTTCTTTGCTTCCCTGGGTTTGACAAGACTGATCTCAGAGGAGAATAATTTCTATTCATCGAACCTCAGAGAGAGGGGTAAGAGGAAGGAGGTAAAACTATTGGTAGTCTTTGGGGGATGGAGGCTTTGGGATGACATGCGGGGAGAAGGGATGGATGTGAAAAAGAGACCTTGGGAAAAATAACGGCAACCAGAAGGAAAGGTCTCCGACATCCTCAAAGAGGACAAAGAGGCCACAGCATCCTGAGGCGGTAATGTTTCTGGAACAGCGCCTTTCTCTGCAGGATGAGCTGAGTCTGCTGACTGAATAATAGAGACGACCTCATGGGTCGAAGCAGCACAAAGAAGGGACACTGGCCCTCTGACTCACCGTATCTATCTACCTGTGCAACAACGTGAACTGGACACTGCCTGGGCATCCGCTCTGTATTCCATATCTGAACAATGTGTTCAGATGAATTGTAATAGTGTATGCTGTTTTTGTTTTGTTTGTACTTGGAAGTTTTTGTTCATTCCTTTATCATGTCCCGTTTGGATTACCGAGAATTGATTCAAAGTCTCTCGCTAGTCTCCAGCTTGTTCAAAATGCTGCTGCCATAGAAATTTGAGCACATCGCTCCGATTCTCGCTTGGCTTGGCTACCTGTTCACTTCAGAAGCCCCCCCCCCTTTTCTCCCTAATTGTATCTGGCCAATTACCCCACTCTTCTGAGCCATCCCAGTCACTGCTCCACCCCCTCTGCCAATCCGGGGAGGGCTGCAGACTACCACATGCCTCCTCTGATACATGTGGAGTCACCAGCTGCTCCTTTTCACCTGACAGGAGGTCCATCAGGGGGGTGTAGCACGTGGGAGGATCACACTATTCCCCCCAGTTCCCCTCCCCCTTGAACAGGCACCCCAACTGACCAGAGGAGGCGCTAGTGCAGAGAGCAGGACACATACCCACATCCGGTTTCCCACCTGCAGACACAGCCAATTGTGTCTGTAGGGACGCCCGACCAAGCCGGAGGTAACACGGGGATTCCAACCGGCGATCCCCATGTTGGTAGGCACCGGAATAGACCGCCATGCCACCCGGATTCCCCACTTCAGAGTTGACATTAAGATTTTTATTGATTACTTCTGAACCACGGAAGGGTCTGGCCTCTTGCCATATCAAAGACCTCTTGACTCCATATCAGCCAGCATGTCACCTGAGTATTCAGATGAGGAGCTTCTGGTCGTTCTAAAGTCTCAAAAGGCAACTGAGTTTTTTTCCAGTCAGAACCCCGAGGCTTTGAAATGGCCTACCTGAGGAGATCAGGTAAGCAGAGCCGCTATCATTTTTCAAGTAACTTCTATAATCCATCCATCCTTCCATTATCCAAACCGCTTATCCTGCTCTCACGGTCACGGGGATGCTGGAGCCTATCCCAGCAGTCACTGGGCGGCAGGTGGGGAGACACCCTGGACAGGCCGCCAGGCCATCACAGGGATAGCTTCTGTGTAAATTTCCAGTGTTTTTTAGTTGGCATGTTATCTCTGCTTATAATTTATTTTCCATTGTTAACAAAATTATAATGATTCATCCATCCAACCACTATCTATATCCACTTAATCCAATTCAAGGTCACCACGGTGTGGGGGGGGGGGCATATCCCAGCAGGCACTGGGCAGGAAGCAGAGACTCCCTGGACAGGTCATCCATCCATTACAGGGCTCAGATAAACAGTTTACTCAGATAGCAGTCACATGTATGGACAACTTCCAGAATCCAGTTCATCGAACATGCATGTCTTTGGGCTGTGGGAGAACATGCAACCTCCACACAGACGGACTGGGTTAAAACCCAGTACCTTCTCGCTGTGAGGCAACAGCACTAACCACCGAGCCAACCATGCTACCCATGATGATTTATACGCCTTTTAAATTAGTTTAGATTCTTTTTTTATCGAATCCCACTTCCTCTTACATCCTGTTCTTGTGAGGCCATTTTGAGTTTGTCTTCTTTGATTCTGTGAAACACTTTGTAAACACTACTAAAGAAAAGTACTATATAAATAAAGGGTTGTGTGTGTGTGTGTGTGTGTGTGTGGGTGGGTGTGGGGGAGCAGGAATGGTTCATGTGGACCTCTATAACAGTGTTTGTTTTTTCAGTGCACACTTCAGTGCGATAAGTTAAAAAGGAGCCTGGTGGTCACCACACTAACCGTAAACAGGCCGAGCCTCCCTCTTTATTGACACCCTGCTCTTTCTGAGCGTCATGCTCACGTCATACACTCCACCATCTCCACCATGTCCTCCATTTACCCCTGTCCAAGTCAGTGAATTTCCATCTCTTTGCCCCGGCCACTCTGCCTCGCGGCAATAGCCCTCTGCTCCCATTTCTATCCTATCTTTACCCGAGCCGGTCAGTCAGAGAATGACGGGAAGCCAATATATCAGCCTCGCTAGATAACCACACTTGTGCCCAGTTAACTGTGGCTAGACGGCAACCAAGCAAGCAAATAGCACGGTAATGTGTGCTTCTTTGTTAGCTAATGCGAACACCTCACATTTCGTCCTGTTTGTCGTCGGTCTGCTGCTTGCCTGCTAACCCCAGGACCAGGGGAACGGAGCACATCACCCCAGTGCTGAAATCTTTACACCGGCTTCTAGTCAGTTACAGAACAGATTTTAAAGTGCTGCTACTTGTCTACAAATGACTGAATGGTGTAGGCCCAGAATACATCACTGACATGTATGACGAGTATAAAGTGGGTAGTGCTCAAATGCCTCTTTTCCACTGCGTGGTTCTGGCTCAAGTCGACTCTACTCTATTCGACTCGACTCTACTCGCTTTACTTTTTGGGATTACGTTTTCCACTGCAGACAGTATCCCCTCACGGCGAAGCCCCGCTGGTCATCTGTGGGTGTGTTGACCAGTTTTTTTTTTTTAGATTTTATTTATATTCGAATTTTATTTATTTATTTATTTATAGTGGTATTTTCATGTCAACTTTTAGTATCGGCTAAGCTCACTTACAACCTCGACGGAGGTGGTACCAAAAAAAGTACTTGGTACCAGGTACTATCCCTAACTTTTGTCCAATGGAAAACCCAAAAAAAGTAAGTAGAGTAGAGTTGAGTTGAGCCGGTACCATGCAGTGGAAAAGGGGCATAAGATCCATGGACTCAGGTCAGTTAGCTCAGCTCGGAGTCCAAGCCAAACATGGCGAAGCAGCAGTTAGCTGCTATGCTGCATGCAACTGCAGCAAACTACCAGAAGATCTTAGCTGTCCATCCATCCATTATCCAGACCGCTTATCCTGCCCTCAGGGTGGCGGGGATGCTGGAGCCTATCCCAGCAGTCACTGGGCGGCAGGCGGGGAGACACCCTGGACAGGCCGCCAGGCCATCACAGGGTTTTACGTTAAGAACATTTGTTTCTTGTGCCTACAACTGAGCATTAAAACTTGCACCTCATTCCAATTGCACTTTAATTCTGGAAGTAGATCTCTAGTCACTGCCGGTGGGGAAGTGACTATTCTATTTTTTTTTTTGTACTTTGTATTTTCTTTTTATAGTGCCTGTCTTTTAATTATATTACTCTTTCTAATAACTAACTCAAGGTACATTTTATGTACTTTGTACTCTTTTAATTATATGATTGTTCCTATTTGTTTTTATTTACTCTCTTTTAATTATATTTCATATGGTCGTTCTTCTGCTTTTATTTGTGTAAAGCACACTGAATTGCCCTGTGTATGAAATGTGCTATATAAATAAACCTGCTTGATTGCATGAGCGACATCGGGGACCACTACAGTGTGACCTGTCAGCACATCCATTCTGTATGACTGATATGCTTCCAGCATCTGGCCCATATTTGCAGATACAACAGTTGGGGCATGAAGTGTTCAAGGTGTTGAGAAAAGAGAGTACGCTCTGCTTGTGTTGACTGTAAATGCAACACACTTAGGGAGAGAGCGACGGTTCCGTCAATCCCCAGCACTCTGACATAATTTGTTCATGTTTAGTCAATAGTGGAGTTACTTTACAAGGGCTATTTGTTTTAACGTACCTTCTTGGCTCTCTGGGCAATCTTTGGTGCGTAACACAGAAGCTTTTCAACCAGATACTCTCTGTTCTGCAAGAGAAAATCAAACCGCAGATCAAAACACACGAAAATCTAAATGACGGAGTTTGATGGTTTCTGAATGTGGAATTCAGGAATCATCTGGTGTGGCGGTCGTACATGCTGAACTTGTGATTTGACCTGCTTGTCTCTCTGCCACAGACCTCCTACTACACAGGTTCAGCTAGATGTACTCAGGTGCAGAGATACCTTCTTAAGTCCAACCAACAATGACTACCCCAAATATAAATAAAAATAACATTAATAAATAAATAAAGTATACAAATAGATAAAATAAAATTAAAATAAAATAGATTAAAAAATAAAACAAAAATACATAATAAATGATACATTTAAAATTAAATACATTAAAAAAAAAAACGGAACTGCATGATCCACTGTGGCGACCCCTAACGGGAGCAGCCGAAAGTAATAGTAGTAGAATTAAAAAAATAATAAAAAAATAAACAATTAAAAAAAGTCAAACAACAAAAATTGTGAGTAATCACATCAGCTTCACTATGCTAATGAACTACATTTGACTGAAATACAAATCAAATCACAAATGAATATCCAATACCAAGATCATACATCCTTTCCAGCAGCCAAGCCCTTTCTTTGACCCAATATTTAGGCAACTAAGATTAAACAAAAGCCACATGGCTTTGATAAGTTTTGATTCAAGAATAAGACTAGGATATCGGATTTGACTGCAATAGAATTTTAGGTCTACTGGATCGTCAGAGGATCCGATTTGTCGGGCTTCTGTTTTGTTGCTTCCTTGACTGCCTACTTGTTTTTTTTTGGGGGGGGGGGTCTCCCCCTTTTCCTCCCCAATTGTACTTCGCCAATTACCCCACTCTTCCAAGCCGTCCTGGTCTCTGCTCCACCCCCTCTGCTGATCCGGGGAGGGCTGCAGACTACCACATGTCTCCTCCCATACATGTGGAGTCGCCAGCCGCTTCTTTTCACCTGACAGTGAGGAGTTTCACCAGGGAGACGTAGCGCGTGGGAGGCTCACGCTATTCCCCCCAGAACAGGCGCCCCGACCGACCAGAGGAGGCGCTAGTGCAGCGACCAGGACACATACCCACATCCGGCTTCCCACCTGCAGACACGGCCAATTGTGTATGTAGGAGGTAACACGGGGATTCGAACTGGTGATCCCCGAGTTGGTAGGCAACGGAATAGACCGCTACGCTACCCGGACACCCACGACTGCCTACTTATTGACAATAATCTATAATGTGGTTATGTCATTACAGCCCGAATAGTATATCATGATTTGTTCAGTTCTAATAGTTTTAGGCTTGTATGAGCCATTGTTTAAAACAACCAATTAAGCATATTATGGCATTCAGGGCAGCAAGGATGGTGATAGAACTATTGATGGGGGTTGGCGTGAAGCCTGAAAATTAGGAAGGTGGATGTAGACCATTACGATACAAACATGCAAGATAAAAATACCTTACTATACCTTGGCCTTTTGGAAGAATTTACACTTCAAGAGCTCTGCTGATGTAGGCCTGCAGACAGAGGAAACACAATTTCAAGATATGTCACAGAACAGCACCTATAATGTGTTGATTAAGGGCTTATTATTCGTCACAAATCCCCACTTGGACTCTATCAGAATATTTAGTTGATAGACAGAACATGATACAAGCTCACCTTTTGGCGGGGTCCTTCTGAAGGCACATAGTTATTAGCTTTCTAAATGATTTGCCATATTTCTTCAGCATTTCCTTGTCCTCCACTCCCGTGTCTAAAGTGGGTGGATCATTCTGTAGGGTTAGCATTAAGACCTGAAAAGACAGGGGGGAAATGGTCTGAGCCACCCTAACAATTCAATAGGCAATATTACAGACACATGGTTCGGCGAAGCAAAATAAAGCTCAGACAAGAAAACTACTAATAGAATGAAATTAATCTCATGTTAGCGTTGCATGCATCATTGCATTTTTCAAGTAAACCCAATTACAGCATGTGACTAGTGATGTGCGGTGCCATCCATCCATCCATCCATCCATCCACTATCCGAACCGCTTATCCTGCTCTCAGGGTCGCGGGGATGCTGGAGCCTATCCCAGCAGTCACTGGGCAGCAGGCAGGGAGACACCCTGGACAGGCCGCCAGGCCATCACAGGTCCGACACACACACACACATTCACACCTAGGGACAATTTAGTACAGCCGGTTCACCTGACCTACATGTCTTTGGACTGTGGGAGGAAACCGGAGCACCTGGAGGAAACCCATGCAGACACGGGGAGAACATGCAAACTCCACACAGAGGACGACCCGGGACGACCCCCAAGGTTGGACTACCCCGGGGCTCAAACCCAGGACTTTTTTGCTGTGAGGCGACCATACTAACCACTGAGCCTCCGTGCTGCCTGTGCAGTGTCATTTGCTGTACAAATGCTTTTTGACTTTAAAAGAAATTTAAATTAATTGGTTGAAAACAACTGAAACTAACCCACCAACCAGTGAGTGTGGTTTAGTGTCCAGTGTTAAAGCTTAAAGTCAGGGATGTTTCTCGGTAATACGTTTTTATTTTATCCATCTGGACCATGGAGTCAGGTTACATAATACTAACTGGCATCTTCATCATGGTTGGAGACACTCTCCATATGGCGCTGTTAAAATGTTTTGACTGGGTGGTGCAGCAATAAACACATTCCTACTCAAACAGGGAGGAGGATAAACACTTGATGATGATGTAGCGTTATTTTGGTCGGACAGGTAATCTACCACTCCTAGAGTCAATAGTACAGTACAACAGTGTCCCCATATAATTCAGTGTAGTTTGTAATACATTAGATTGCCTGTCTTAGCTTTGGTCTAAGGATAACTTTTTTTTGGGGCTTTCCCCCCCCTTTTTTTCTCCCCAATTGTATCCGGCCAATTACCCCACTCTTCTGAGCCGTCGCAGTTGCTGCTCCACCCCCTCTGCTGATCCGGGGAGGGCTGCAGACTCCCACGTCTCCTATGATACATGTGGAGTCGCCAGCCACCTCTTTTCACCTGACAGTGAGGAGTTTCACCAGGGGGACATAGTGAGTGGGAGGATCACGCTATTCCCCCCAGTTCCCCCTCCCCCGAACAGGTGCCCCAACCAACCAGAGGAGGCGCTAGTGCAGGACACATACCCAAATCCGGCTTCCCAACCGCAGACAAGGCCAATTGTGTCTGTAGGGACGCCCGACCAAGCCAGAGGTAACATGGGGATTCAAACCACTGATCACTGTGTTGGTAGGCAACGGAATAGACTACCACGCCACCTGGACACCCTGAGAATAACATTTTTACAAGGGTGGGAACTGTGTACTACTGAGCTGACGGCACAAAAGTGACAATGGCTGTGACACCTTGTTTGTAGTTCTCGCTGTGGGAAGGAGAGACAGATGGGGGAAATCACGGCTGTCAGCTTTAATGTACATTGTTCATTGTCCACTGTGCGTTGCTGGCAAGACATGGAAAAGCTACAACTGTGTGCGGGACACTGCCCTCTGTCTAAACAACCAATTACGCATTCACAACGCTCACCTTCATCGGTGGGTATCGGTGGTAGGGTGCAGACCCTGTTGCTAACTCTATGGCAGTAATTCCAAAACTCCAGATGTCGGCTTTGAAATCATAGCCTCGTACCTGTGGGTATGGCATTATAATGATTTGCTGTATCATTAGTATTCACCTCAAGTCTTGGGGGGTTGGTATGTATATCATTATCTCAGTGATTACATTATCTAATGCATTAAATTAACTAATGATAGTTTTATCACGGCCAAATTGCGGTGCATAGGCAAGCACATAAATATTAATGCAAGTATTATTCAAATATAATTTAATAGTTATTTCGTCGTTGTGATATGATGAATGTTGAGACACAGTTAGACTCACCTGTTCCATCACCTCCGGTGCCATCCAACATGGTGTCCCAACAAAGGTCTTCCGTACTTTATTTCTGGTCATATCTCCTCCCGTAGCGAGGAACGCACTAACTCCAAAATCTTTAACACAAAACAATGCACTTTGGTGTTTTTTCTGCTAGGACTAAGAGAGAGAAACATGGGTGTGTTAAATGGTCTGTTTTGTGACGATAACAGATATTCGGAGAGTCCGGTGGATTCTATTTGTCGAATATAAAAAGCAGATTGTATACTCCTTGAATTTAAGACTCTGTGCTCAGTTGGCTTTACGACGCATCCTATTTCCACACTAAATATTGGATGGCAAATATTCTGGAGTGGACAGTGGGGAAATCGGCTGAATCCAGCCCCCCTCAAAACAACTCATTTTCATTCACATTGGCTTGTTAACACTGTGACCAATTCGAATTTTGCTTTTCACGACACGGTTAGTGGTTTCCTCTGAGAAGGTCATTCCAGCCTTCAGGCACACAGCACAGTGACTGTTCTCGACAGCTTGTGGGCTGGATGCCATTGGCCTGTGCTGACAGTACATGTATCAGCATGAGGAAATTAACTCTGCTTCCATGAGAATCTAAGGACTGGCAAAGATAATGACCTCAAGTACAGCAATTCCGAACACAACTTTGCCAGTCACATGAATAATGGAACGCAAATGATCACATGGTAGAAGAGCTAACTCGAGCGAAAGCAAAAAAAAAAAATTCATGCATGCTCGCCACTAATTTTCTTGTTTACCCTTAACAAGAGTCCAGCGAAATACTGTGGAGAACTCCAACTATTACGTTAGGACTATGACGCAAAAGTACTCCCCGTGAGAGTGGAAATTATATCGCAGTGGGGAAAATAAATTTAATCCTGGTTGAATGATACCTTCTTTTATTAAATGACTGACACTATTTCCAAATCCGCAAATTAGATTCTGGTATCAACAGGCATTTGAACTATCGGGGTCGTTGTCTCGTACTGAAGACAAATAAAAGAGCAGTTGCCATGCTGAACACACCTGCTATCTGAACGGATCCGTCTTCGCCCAACAGAATGTTCCCCGCTTTTACATCCCTATGGTCAGCCAAACAGGAAAAAAACAAACAAAAAAACCCAGTCACACAACATGGTTAGTATGTGGAGCAGCATTGATCGCAGCTTGGTGTGTGTGAACGAGTCCCTCAGCTCACTGCCATTTGGAACATTGCCCACGGGTGTAATAAATGTTTAGGCCGAGCTCCCAATGACCTTGAACGCTAGGGGGTTTATTAAAACTTATAAAGGCAATTGCACAAGTTGCATTAAGCTCCAGTAACATTACACTTAAACCCTCTCATCCTGCACAACTTTCAAGGAAGTGACGCAGAGCTTTTTTGCAAAATACGAGGAAAACTTCTGCTTACTTTGACTTTGGTCCGTGACAGCCATCTAAAATTCACAGTCGGCTTTTCATGAAATGGCGTTTTACCTGTGAATCTGGCCATTTCTGTGGAGGTAATCCAGCCCTTCCAGGACTTCTTTTAATATGGTGGCAATAATGGGCTCATCTAGCGCCCCATTTTTGTGCTCCTCCTTGCTCGTGTGCTTTATTATATCCAGCATAGACCCTAAAAAGAGAGATGACGCAAACGTATAAAGCCTCATGATGACTACACATTAATGTGCAACACAAATCATTTGTTAACTGCTCCAATGAATCACTGCCAGCTCAACATCCACAACCACAATCAATACAATGAATCTTTATCGGTTTCTTTTTCCTAAGCTATGGAGCTAGTGCATAATAATAACATTAATATTAATAATAATGATAATAATAATGATAATGATAAAAACAATGATAATAATACATTAAATTTATACATCAGTTCTCTCAAACCCACAGACACTTCGCAAGAAAACAGGAGACAGAGAAAAGTGGCAAATATAAGCAATACAAAACAAACAACCAAACACCAGCAAAAACGGAAAAACAGTATAATAAAAATGTCCATCCATCCATTATCTAAACTGCTTATCCTGCTCAGGGTCACGGGGATACTGGAGCCTATCCCAGCAGTCATTGGGTGGCAGGCGGGGAGACACCCTGGATAGGCCACCAGGCCATCACAGGAAATATAATCATTACACTAAATATAAATAAATATAGTTAAAAATATAATAAAGAAATAAATGTAATAAAAATATAACAAATAAATATAATAAACGATAAGTGTCAATACAGCTGTGGTTTCTTCATAAATTTTAGTCATAGACAAGTGCAGAAAAACATTTTTAACACAGAAATGTTTTCTGCCATAAGATGAATCAAATGTTTTGGAAACTACCCTTTCTTTCCCACGGGTAAGCAGAAAATAGCTGATCATTAAGAAGGGAATGGTAGCAAGCTAGAAATCAGTAGGATGGCGGTGAGCTGGTACAATTACTGTCATTCTTTCCCTTACAAATGATAAGAGAACTGCGACAATCAAATTTTCAACAGTCATGAAAAGTCAAGTCTAACTTCATGCTAGCTGTCAGTTTACCAAATAAACAATGTGTAAGCCCTAGTTATATGTCTTGATTTGCGTGAGTGCCGTAATTTAAAAGACACAATAATATATCAGATCACATGACCTATTCATCCAAGATCAACAAGCAGACGATGCCATCGTTTTAAAAGGGAATTTAAAGTGTGGTATCGTCACATTCATTGTGCAGGATGTGTAATGTATTTGTCTTGCATGAAGTGTCTGTCGGGAGGAAACTGAAATGTGTATAACACGTGGTTGTGCGAGCTTACCGCCACTCAGAAGCTTCATGACTAACCAAAGTTCATCCTTCACTACAAAGGAGGTGTAGTAGGTGACAACGTTCGGATGGCTGCACTGGCTCATTGCTTGAATTTCTTTCTGTCATTACAAAGAGTGAGAAAACAAGGTTAAAAGATGGAAATCGGTGGTACAGAATTCATTTTCAGTATTGTGCTTTTATCCTGTTTCCGTGTAGCAATCAAAAACAAGCTGCTTGTGAGGATTTATCTGATAAACGACGGTACGTCAGCCGATCTGTGTACACGCTTTAGAAGAACAACCTCAGGCTCCACAATCAATCATGAATAATCAAATATTGGGATTTTATGCACATTGGTGGTGGTTGAGGGTGTCAAGATAAAGCACTATATAAATGTAATCCATTATCATTATTATTCTCATGATTATAGTCACATAATTTAGTGATATGGAAATGTTTAAACCCTGTGTGTGAAGTCGAGCTCTTCCATTTATGCTTTACCAATCATAACCTTTGAGTGCATAATGTCTACCCATATGACCAAAATGAAAGAAGTTGGCAGTAACAGGCGGGAAAGAATGAAATGCCCCACATGGGGTGTTTTTGAACATAATTTTGTTGCACGAAGCTGAGGCCATTAATCGTGAGCACAATATTGAACAAAATAACCAGAATGATCATTTTAGAATAATTTCGCCACCCTAAAACAACCTCTTAGAGAACAATGAGTTTCGGTGACTTCAGGAGAGTAATGCACCAATATACTGGGCTATCCAGTGTTTGTCCACTCACACTGAAGAACAATGAAGGAGAGAAGAAGAAAAAGAGCTCAATCAGCGGAGCTTTGGGGAAGGACAGAAACACTCTGTGGACACAGGCTGAGAAAATAGCCCTTATTTACTGTTGTACTCACCAATAGCTCATCCATGCTGGTCTGGCATTTTTCCAGGTTGATTCTCTTTATGGCCACGCGCTCCTGTCTGGGGGTACAGAGGGCTGCCTGCACCACAGCTGTGGCCCCACTGCCTGGAATCACAGTCACAACAATGAGAGCAATTTAAAAAACGGCTTCGAGAAGAGACAAACCCTCGCAACGCTGTCAACCGAGAGTGAACTTTGGGCTGCTTTCGAGGTACAATTTGGGATGCCGACCACACAACTGCTCAGATGAATAATTCATATCACCTCTCATGTTTGACAGCGGATAAATAAGGCGGTGGCTTAAGCAGAGCCAAAATATTTTTAACATGTGCTGTCAAGTGGTTCAGGGGGCTTATTTAACAACTTGGCCACAATGGAGGCAGAGAAGTTACTCATGCTTGGAGGCTGTGGCCCAAAACCCATAGTTGCCAACTGCTGGCGATAGATAGGTAAAGAACAGAGGAGCTCACACTGCAGCTACAGAGCAGAGGACTAACTTACCCACAGTTAGCAGTGCACATCTGTAGTCTTGCAGTACATGTATAAGCTGTGGTCTTTGCTGTATAAGCTGTATCCTTATAACTCCATTGAGCAACTCCACTGGCTCCCTGTTAGATACCGTACTGACTTCAAGATCCCGCTCCTCACCTTTAAGGCCCTTAATAACCTAGCTCCTTCATATCTTTCTGAACTCCTTCATATCCACACGCCCTCCCACACTCTCAGATCCTCTTCTGCTCTCCAACTCACTACACCATCAGCCCACCTGACTACCATGGGGTCTAGAGCCTTCAGTCGTTCTGCCCGCCGCCTATGGAACTCTCTCCCACAAGACCTTCACAACACTGACTCTCTTTCAACCCTCACATCCCATCTCAAAACACACCTTTTCAAACTGGCGTATTCAGTCTGATGCACGCCTCACTGAGTTTTGTGCAGATGATGATTTTATACTTATCTGTTGTGTTAACTTTTTATTGTCTACCCTGCTGTGTTTTGACTTTATGCTGTCTGATACAGTGCTGCTGGTTTTTTACTGTGTTCTGTAAGGTGTCCTTGAGCGCTCTGAAAGGTGCCCGCAAATAAAATGTATTATTATCCTTAACAACTTACCTTCAGCTATCAGTTCATCAACAACTACAATATCGACTCTGGGCAGGTGCATTAATTTGCTTAGAGCATTTCTGTACCTTTTGGTAACTTTCAGCATCTTTTGATCTGATCTGCAAAGCGGTCATCCTCCTTTTGTTACCTTCCTGGCCTTGTCTTCAATGGCACTTGAACAAACAGCCCCATCAACGCATGTAACGGCCCATGACATGCATAAAAGCCTGTCACCGGTAGGGGGCGTAAGGAGGGGGTTCGCCGGGTGATCCAATGACTTTTTAAAGATTTCGTCAACTAAATGTTTTCTGGTCTTTGAATCCAAACTGGGCTTTGTATCGATACGGTGCAGCAGAATTGAGCAGCATGAGCTGATTTTTTTGGCATCCTTGCAATAAAAAAAGAACAATAAATAAAAAAAACCTCGTCGTATTAAAAGTTACGTCCCAATACAGAAACTATAACGAACGTCAACAGCGTCCAAAGACATTTTGTTGTGTCCGAAAACAGAGCTCACAACTACAATATCGATAACATTATCATTGGTATCAGTACGAGTGGGTAAATCTATTATTATTGTTGTTGTTATTATTATTATTATTAAACAATATCAAAGATGTAAAAAAATAAAATAAATGTCTCGTCTGCCGCGAGGGAAATGGCGAATCTATTAACCGATTAACAAACACCGATTTACTCAAGCCGCGCTCGCGCGCGCGTCCGTCCGTCCATCTATTAAGGGCTAATAAAGGGGGCACGTGCCGTTAATTGGCACCGCTCGGGCGCCGGCCGAAATCGCCGGTCGTGCAAATCGTCACAAGAGAAAAGCCGCAGTTAAGGAATGTGGCACCCCGCTCTGCGTGCCCCCCACTCACAGGCTGAGAGAGAAACATTATAACCCAAAACCCAAACGGCCCCCCTCCGGACCCGGACCCGGCAGCCCAAATGTGCCCGTTTTAAACATCCGCATTGCAAAGCATCGCAGGGCGCCGCTGCAACATGAGAACGCCGGTAGGCCCCCTGGTCGGCGTCGTTCACATGGGAACGCCGGTAGGCCCCCCAGTCGGCGTCGTTCACATGGGAACGCCGGTAGGCTCTGGTCGGCGTCATTCACATGGGAACGCCGGTAGGCCCCCCAGTCGGCGTCGTTCACATGAGAAAGCCGGTAGGCCCCCCCGGTCGGCGTCATTCACATGAAAGCCGGTAGGCCTTGGTCGGCGTCATTCACATGAAAGCCGGTAGGCCTTGGTCGGCGTCGTTCACATGAGAAAGCCGGTAGGCCCCGGTCGGCGTCATTCACATGAGAAAGCCGGTAGGCCCCCCGGTCGGCGTCGTCATTCACGACCGATAAAGTGGCCACTTCAACGGCGAGGCATTTTTAATGCCCCCCCCTTCCCCTCCAGACCTACTTATTAACCACACCGCCGAGTACTAACCGATCACTTCCTGCAGCTCGTACGACTCCCGGGTAATCGGCCAGCTCGTCGTCGTCGTCGTCGGCGGCGTCGGCGGCGGCGGTGCCGGCTGCGGGATGTGGACAGGAGCCGGAGGATCGCCTTGCTCCGCCATGATGATGATGATGATGATGATGATGATGATGCTGCTGCTGAGCTAGCAGCCGGGCGACCTCAGACAGCGGCAGCGTCGCCCGCACCTTCTGACTACCAGCGTCAGCTGTTGTCGCAGAGCGTGCACATGGAGGAACACCCGGAAAGTAGCAGGGCCGCGCAGGAGCGCAGCGGCACCGCCGCCGATTGGACGGCTGGAGCGACCAGACCGGCAGCAGGAGCATGCGGGCTCCCCGCATCCGCCGAGAGGCTGCGCTACATTATTACACATCATTTATTCCACACTTGTCTAATTGGGCGTCCGCGTGTGTCCAGTGTCACAACACAGCCCCCAATGGGAACTCTTGACTGACAACCTGGGCCACGTGTAGTTTCCTGTCTGATATTTGTAGCCAGAGGGCACAGATCATTACAGAGGGGGTTTGGAAATGATGCAAAATCAACCCGTGCCGATGTTAAATACAAGGCGTGTTTTATGGTTTTACCATCGCACTCCCGACTCTCTCACCCTGGGTGGAGAACGCCAGTATGCGGTCTTGAGGTCGCCACGCGTTATCCGACATAAACTCGGCTACATTGAAACGTCGCTTTGACACGCACGACGTCATATGAAGGCATTAAGTGTGTCGCACGCGACACAGTACACCGGTAGGTGGCGCCATCGCGTTTTTAAATTTTCTCAAAACCTCCGCGCGCGCAGGAGTAACTTGCTGAGCTCGGGCGGTTTTCAAGTTTCCGAGGTGACCGCTACACCGGGTTAAGCTAAATGTGTAAATGCAATTATGTAATATGTAAATGTGCTGTATAGGCATGTGCCGCTATGACGTGTAATCTACACTTGGGCGCAGCGGAAAGCTGCGCCCCCGCTGGCTCCGCTTTCTTCACGGTTTCGTTCGACCCGTCTCAAGAGGAGCGACATTTCACGTCAAGGCAGTTATTCTGATTATAATAAGTTGCCCCCCCCCAAAAGAAGCAATTGACGTGAGCTTCGACCGTCGGTAGGTGGCGCCGTTTACCACGTACGTGTCGAGCCGCCGAGGCCTGCGGCGAGACGCGAGGGGCATTTCTTTCCTTGTGAATCTCACCAGTTGCCCCGTATTATTTATTTGCCACTCCGTTTGGCGGAAACAGCGGAAGTGCGACGGAAGTTTCATTTTTCTTCTTCTGCTTCTTCCGCTTCTTCTTCTTCTTTTTCTTCTTCTTCTTCCCCCCCGTAAAACAACGCACCATTTAACGAAACGGGTTGTTATTTTCGCCTTTCTGGCCACGTCGTCGCGGCGCGGCGCGGCTCACCAAAGCCGAGAATAAGAGCAAGGAAACACGCGGACATGTTTTGGAAAGGCAAGACCCGCCTTGACGCGCGCGGCTGATGCGGCGGTCCGCAGAGAGCGGCTCCGTCGTGCGTGACGTCTCCGCGCACCAATCAGCTGCGGAGGAGCCGGCCGAGTCCACTTCCCTTCGCCGGAGCAGCTGAGGGGAAATAGACGGACGGAGACGGAGACACATCTCATCTCTCACACCCCCAAAAACACACACAGACACACAAGCTCCGGCAGATCCCCGCCGCCGCCGCCGCCGCAGGACACCACCACACAGAGCGAGGGGAGGGGGGCACCGTTGGTTTCTCCTGCAGCCCGGTCAAGAGAGCGCGTCTTCTCCGGAGAGATGGCCGGTGTCTTGGCGTGGTTTTGGAACGAGAGGTTCTGGCTGCCTCACAACGTCACCTGGGCTGACTTGAAGAACACGGACGAGGCGACGTTCCCGCAAGCCGAGGACCTTTACCTGGCGTGTCCCCTCGCCTTCTGCATCTTCATGATACGGCTGGTTTTCGAAAGGTGGGTCCGAAGCCGCGTCTTTCTTCACCCACGGGGCCCAACGCCGCTGGTAGGAAACGGCCCGTGTGGCGGTCGGTTCGATGATCCGGGCAAATGGGTCGTTTCGGCGGAGTCCGCCGAGCTCCCCAACAATGGCACCTCTGCTATAGCGAGCCCACAAGTAGGGATGGTCTCGTCCAGGTCTCCGCTGGCCTGTGACAGTTCGGGTCGTCCGAACGGCCTTTAAACCCGACCAGTGTGCCTGCACAGTATTGCAGCAAGTTAGGGGGATACGTAGTCCGCACTTGGCCCGCTTCCCCAAATATCGTCCTCCCCGTTGCACTCGCAACGTATCCCAGCTCCTCTGCGGGACACCGCGGCTGCACATCGGGGGTAGTTTCCGACGGTCCTTGTCGGTTTTCTTTGTGAGCTGCTGTGCTGTAAAACCGGTACGTTACGATAAGACGCGGTGCACAATGCACCATTTCTCCACCTTGACCATTGTGCAGCCATCTGTAAAGGGACATAAGCGGTGCCATAACGATCACAGCAAGGGGTCGCCATGCTAATGTGGGTCACGTGTCTCTTGAGGCTTGTTAGTGAGATCTCCTGTTGACTTTTTATTTCATTGTTTTTTTGTTTAAATTTTTCACAAAATCCCCAACACACAGCCTATATCTAAAGGAGAGTTCTAACTAACCGAGAACGTGTGATTGCATCGCAGATGTTAACGCAACAAAATGATCAGAATCATATTTTTCTTCTCTCGTGAGAAATATGCCACTAAAAAGTTGCAATCGCCAGCAAAGTTCGTTGAAATGGAGCACATAAGCCTTTGTATTTAGATCTGCTTGATAATTCTATATATCTTGGGTCCATCCATCATCCAAGCCGCTTATCGCAGTTGGGGTGGCGGGATGCTGGAGCCTATCCCAGCAGTCACTGGGCGGCAGGCGGGGAGACACCCTTGGACAGGCCGCCAGTCCATCCCAGGGCCAACACATTCACACCTAGGGGTAATTTAGTATGGCCGACATCTTGGGTCCCCCCCCCTTTTTTTATCCCTTTCACACAATACTGTTCCTGTATTGTGTCTCTTAAAGTGTTGTGCTATAATCTTTAATTGCAGGTTTATTGCGAGACCATGTGCAATGGGCCTGAAGATCCAAGCCAGTGGGCCCCAGAAAGCACAACCCAACGCTATCTTGGAGAAGGTGTTCACGGCTATAACTAAGGTAGTGCATGCATTCCCTTTCCTCCCCACTGATGAAAACGTTTTTAAAAAAAAAAAAAAATTCTGCAAGCATTCGCTTCCATTTCATATTGTTTGGATCTCAATGACTACCGTGATTAACGTAAGGTGTCTTCATCTCGTGTTGCCAGCACCCAGATGAGAAGAGGCTGGAGGGCTTGTCAAAGCAGCTGGACTGGGACGTCCGGACCATCCAGCGCTGGTTCCGACAACGCCGCAACCAGGAAAAACCCAGCACTCTAGCACGCTTCTGCGAAAGCATGTAAGCCCTTTGACCTTCGAACAACACCACGAAACCTATCGACGTCAGGTTTTCGTTGTTTACCACGGGCATAGAATGAATAGGAGATTAAGCCACGAACGGCTAAAATGCTGATATTCAAACTACCTTGCAGAGAGCGAGTGTAATGTGACCCATCCCAAGATCGGCAGTGTAAATGCAAAGTAATAATAGAAAAGGGCCCAGTTTGAGCAAATCAAAACGCAACAGCGGTAAGACGGAGCTGCCTAATCTGCCTCAGGGATTGTGATTATTTAGCAGCATGATGCAAGAGGCCAAATAGTAACCGAGGCTGTCAGAGTAGAGTCACGTCTGACACCACCAGAGCCAAGCTGACAGGAGGACACAGAGGGATCCTCACAACTTCCTATTGCTCCGAGGCTTGAATAGACCACTGGGTTGTTATTATTACAACAGTAGACAGAAATGGGGGGAAAAAAATCCTGTCCTGTGAAGAAGCAGGTATACCATACCTCCTCTAGATATGTGTGGGCTGTTGGACCATGCCTAGCTGACATTTATTCTGATATAGCAACAATGGCACCGAGGCTGTTATCTGTGTGCGGTGTGACTAACCACTGACTGGATTGGGTTTTTAAACAGTTTTTGTTGGCCATGCTGTCTGTCTCAGTTGCTTACAATGCAATTCTCCAAACAAAGCCAGCAACAGTCCTGTGTGCAGTAATCCTCTTCTAATTAGCCTCTTATATACAGCTGTTGTGGTCCGATAGCATCCTTTGTCTCCGAGACTTCAGGATGGCTGATCCACAGTCTTCTAAAAAAAAAAGAAAAAAAGAGAAGAAGACTGACAAATGGCAGAAAGATTTGGTGTGGGTTTTCTAACGAAGCTTAAGAGTTTGACTCTTACAGCAATTGGAATTATTTTATTCCCAAACTACACTGAAAAAAGCTTTCGTAAAAAGTCATTTCATCTAGTGTTGTTCTTGACATTTTATTTAATTCAGCTCATTGTATAAAAAAAAAACACCTAATATTATGAGATGAGTTTGTATCCAAATACAAATCAATTAGTTTTTTCCCCCATGAATCTAGAGTCATTTTCTTGATATTGTGAAGGTGATCTGCCTTACTTAAGTGAAGTGATGTGTCCCAGGTCTCAGTTTTCAGGGGTTTTGTTCATCACTGGGTTGGTTCACTACAGAAATCCCCCTTGTCACTCATTTCAACACTGAGTTAATTGTGTATAAATTAGGGGTCAACTGATATGTTTTTTTCAGGGCCGATACCGGTTATTGGTAAATCATGGAGGCCGATAGCTGATATTTGGGGCCAATTTGGATGGTTTATTAGTCCCAAACTTGCTGTCCACCCTTTTACTTTTATTCTTTTATGGAGAGTACTACATGTTTGTAGTTATAGTGTTATAAAGCTTAGTGGTTATTCTTCAATAAGCCCTGTGATGGTCTGGCGGCCTGTCCAGGGTGTCTCCCTGCCTGCTACCCAATGACTGCTGGGATAGGCTCCAGCATCCCCGCAACCCTGAGAGCAGGCTAAGCGGTTCAGATAATGGATGGATGGAATGGATCTGCCTTACTCTGCCTCGGTTCAAGGTATTCCTACTTGTTGTATTGAAATTTAGCAATAAAGATTGTGCAAATGCATATCAGACTAAATGACTAGTTAAGATGGTAATTTTGCAGAGTAGTTGCGCTGGAGCCTTGTCTGTTCTTAACGGTCTGTAGTGAGGACAGGCGGACTCGCGGGCACAGGCTTTGTTGTCCCCCCCCCCCCCCAGTTGTCTCTTCACATCTCTCACTGCAATCCTATAATGCAGTTTTCATGAAAGCGGACCGACATTCATACTAACAGTAATATTACATTTTTTTCCCTTTGTGACATCAGTCTTTACTATAGTCATATTTTTTTAAACATGTAATTTTGCATTCACATAGTATTTTCCAAGATGCCGTTTCCTCTTTACGCTTTCGTTAACCTTTTTTGTAGAAGTTATGCTGCTTAATCAGCCTTGAAACCATGCGCAGTAGGTGAGCAGCACCGGGACTGAAAAGAGCCTACTTTTGTCCGCTGTCCTTGAGCTTAGTTCATAGTGTACCCAGTTACTGTAGAGACAACATATAGCACATAAATATCTCCCTCCAGATTTTGTGGAATGAGAATTCATTGCAAAAATCCCTCTTATATTCCTATTCCACAATTCATACAGTCGTTAAGGCTCTGGCAGATCTCAAGTACAGACATCTATTCAAGGGAGCTATTAACGTGGCATGCTTTGTTGGACAGTGACTCAAATACAAACACAAAAACATCATTTCTGTCGGTTCTGTTTCAGCATTTAGTGTCCGATCATATTGCTTTTCATCGATCATGCTGCTTGAATGGCACATCCTCATTAGCCATGTTCCTCTCTAACCAAAGGACATTAGTGCTTTGCACGCAGACATCACCCCATCAAAAGTTGCACAGCAGACATCTATTAAGCATTTTTGTTCTCAATAGATGCTGAAAAGACCTTTTGAAAAAATTGGATCAGCACAGCGAGATGCTTTCAGCTTCCATTAGATATTGTCATCACAGTTTATCACAGCAGGTGAAAATAGCCCCGGATCCACTCAGTCTGAGAGTTTGGTTAAAATGAACAATATTGCTTCCATGGTCTCGATAAAAATAGCTGTGGGACATACTTGCCTTCTTCACTATTTCCACACAAGCACGATGGCTGAGCGGTTGGCACTGTTACCTCACAGCAAGAAGGTCCTGGGTTTGAACCCCAGGCCGTCCCAGGTCCTTTCTGTGTAGAGTTTGCATGTTCTCCCCGTGTCTGTGCGGGTTTCCTCCGGGTGTTCCGGTTTCCTCCCACCATCAAAAACACATGCATGTCAGGGTTAATACTGCTGTCTGTGCCCCTGAGCAAGGCAATGGAAAGAAGAACTGGAGTTGGTCCCCACTGCTCCTATACAATAGGATGGATTAAATGCAGAAAACAAATTTCGTTGTAACCATACAATGACAAAATAAAGTGGCTTTCTTCTTCTTAGATTTCTGAGCAGTCATATATGGTTGGCAGAGGTCCAGAATTTATATGCAAATGAGAGTAATTAGCTGGAGGAGTTAATGAAATACAAGCATAAAAATGGCCTCTTTGATTGACAGCTTTTGGCCCTCCCAACCCCTTCCACAGCCAGTGTTTATGAAATGGCAAGTGGAGATATTGTCTTTTTTTATTTTTTTAAATACATTTATTTCTGATTTTTCCCTTCTTTCTCCCAATTTAGTGGCCAATCGATCCCTATTTTAGTTCAAAACACCCACCCTCGTACTGCATGCGTGCGCCAACTGTATCTCTCCGGCTGGCAGTCTCAAAGGAGATGCCTCGCCACTTCCGGGACAAGGCGAATCCAGGCTATTCCGACACACAGAGACGCATTCATGTGATGAACACAAGCCAACTCCGCCCCCCTCCCCAAGACAGCGTTGCCAATTATTGCTGCTTCACCGAGTCCGGCCATAGTCGGATCTGACAAGACAGGGGCGTGAACCCCGGTCCCCAGTGGGCAACTGCATCGACACTAAGCCGATGCTTAGACCGCTACACCACCGCGGACCCTTGATATTGATGTCTTGACACTTGGCCTGCTCTTTGTGATGACTAATGACATCATCCCTGGAAACCAGTAGTACATCATGACACATGTTCCAACCTACTAGTGGCACATGAGCCCTTTAATTGGCTGACACTTACACTTTTTTAAATTTTTCCCCATTATGAAATTTTAAATGAGAAATCATTTTTTTGGGTGGATTTTTCTCCTTTTCTCCCCAATTTTACCCCTCCAATTACCCCCCTCTTCTGAGCCATCCCGGTCGCTGCTCCACCCCCTCTGCAGATCCGGGGAGGGCTGCAGACTACCACATGCCTCCTCCCATACATGTGGAGTCACCAGCTGCTGCTTTTCACCTGACAGTAAGGAGTTTCACCAGGGGGACGTAGTGTGTGGGAGGATCACGCTATTCCCCCCCAGTCCCCCCCCCCAAACAGGCGCCCCAACTGACCAGAGGAGGTGCTAGTGCAGCGACCAGGACACATACCCACATCCGGCTTCCTACCCGCAGACACAATTTGGGAGAAAAGGGGGGCTAAAAAAATATATATATATCGCCCAGCCCTACTCTTTACTGACAGTGAGTTGTTAGGGCAGCATGGCTCAGGAGGTAGAGCGGGTCGTCTAGTAATCGGAAGGTTCCTGGTTCGATCCCCGGCTCCTCCAGAGAGCGTGTCAAAATGTGCTTGAGCAAGACACCGGACTCCTCACTGCTCCTGGTGACAGTTATGTGTGGAGAAATGTCCCGCTGAGGGGGCAGTGACCTATCAACGTGGCATATGTATACATTCAGTTAATGCCGCAGCCCGAGCTCGTTACATGTAATCTACGTTAGTTACGCTATAAATCAACAAATATGGGTACTGCAAAGTCAGCCAGATATGGAGCTAGTGCACAACCAAGCCTAATCAATGGACACAGTGAGCTCACAATGTCTTCACACATTGTAGACTTATACAACACAATACATGCCTTTGTGGCAAGAGAGAGCTTTGTGTCAGTGCACTGATAAGTAGAAAAATAACAACAATAATAATAACTTTATTTGTATAGCACTTTTGTAAAACAAGGTTACAAAGTGCTTTCCAAAGAAATAAAACCAGACAAGGCAAAAATAAGAATAAGACCAAAAAAGTAAGAGTACTGACCTGGCAGGGGAGATACCCTGATCAAGAAGAGTAAAAATAAAAAAAGTATAAATAAATAAAAACAAATATCAAACATTTATAAAAGCTTTCACAGAAAGAAAAGTTTTAAGATGAGATTTAAAAGAGGCTAGAGACCTGGTGAGTCTTAGTTCAGCAGGAAGAGAGGTCCATATTGTGGGGGCTCTAACAGCAAAAGCCCGACCCCCCCTTTGTGACCAACCGAGACCTGGGAATAACCAGCAGGGCTCCACCTGCAGGTCTTAATGGTGGAGGGGGCGTATACCAGGCCGGTAAATCACACATGTATGTAGGAGTTAGACCGTTTAAGGCAGGGGTCGGGAACCTTTTTGACTGGGAGAGCCATAAAAGCCAAATATTTCTAAATATATTTCATTGAGAGCCATATAGTATTTTTAACGTATAATAAATTAAATATGTCTTACTTTTAATGCGACTTCTGGTGCTGCATGGTTTTGCTGATGGCCTTGTAGTCTGGTTCATACGTGGTGAGGTTGAGCTTCATGCAGGCGTTGAGGCTTCCATCAGTTAAACGTGAGCGTAGGTTGGTCTTAATGTTCCTCATATGCGAGAAAGACTGTTCACATGCATATGTAGAGCCAAACATGGTCAATACGGCAATACTCACACGCTGCATTGTGTGGTATGTCACAGGAAGCTCGTTCCAAGTTTTAAGAATCAGCTGGTCTTCAGGTTGAAGATTTTTAATTTCTGTCCACTTGTGTTCCCTCGCCAGCTCTGCTCGCTGTCGCGCAAGACTTTCCAACTCTCCATTAAGTGACTTGAACTTACTCATCCACATGTCTGATGCCTTCAGGTCAGCAACTTCCAGCTCAAAGTCTCCGATAGAGACCCCGGGGATGCATGTCAGGTCGATTTTGTCCACTGCACACTCATGTGGATGAGTGATGAACTTGAAAAGACCAGTGCGCGCACGAAATTCTCCAAAACGTGCTTTGAATGACTGCAGGAGATTGAACGTAAAGCCAGCTAGCTGCTGGAGATCCAGATGTTGAGTGGAGTCACTTGCTAAGCATGCATCTCTAAATTGTTGCAGTCTTTCAATGTGCAGAAGACGACCTGTTTCAATGTCCCTGAGAAAGACTTCCAGCTTGCTTTCAAATGCAAACACTGCTTGTTGAAGGGATGAGATTGTATTTCCAATACCTTGCATTTTCACATTGAGCTGGTTCAGATGGCCAGTTATGTCCACGAGATAGTGAAACTGCAGGAGCCAGTCAGTGTTGTCTAGCTCAGGATGCTTGACGCCTTTCATTTCAAGAAAAGTCCGGATTTCACTCAGGCAAGCTGCAAAACGGCTGAGCACCTTCCCCCTTGACAACCAACGCACGTTGCTGTGTAAAAGCAGACCGGGATAATGATTCCCAACTTCTTCTAACAGAGCTTTAAACTGGCGATCATTTAAAGCTCGGTCAACAATAAAGTTGACCACTCGAATGACCAGAGACATCACCTCGCCAAGCTCCTGGCCACACGTCTGAGCGCAAAGCGCCTCCTGGTGCAGGATGCAATGAAAACTTAGGATGGCTCTCTTTTCATGTTCACGGAGAAGCGCTACAAATCCTTTGTTCTTCCCCAACATACAGGGTGCACCATCAGTACAGACAGAAATAAGTTTATCCATCGGTAGTTTTTTTTCTTTAGCAAACTTCATGAAGGACGTGAATAAATCCTCTCCTCTTGTTGTCCCTTTCATTGGCAAAACAGCCAAGCTTTCCTCACGCAGTGTGTCACCTGCAGCATACCTGGCAATGATACTGCACTGAGATAGATGGCTAACGTCTGTTGACTCATCTAACGCGAGAGAAAAGTATGTCCCGGCGTTTATGTCCTTAATTTGTGTTTCCTCGACTTGATTTGCCATCATGATGCTACGATCGTGCACAGTTCTTGCTGACAGGGGCATGTCTTTTATTCGTTTGATTATCTTGTCTTTATTTGGGAAGTCATCAAACAGTTCATTGGCCACATCAAGCATGAATGTTTTGGCATACTCGCCATCTGTGAATGACTTTCCATTCCTTACTATTGCCAAAGCCCCCGCAAAGCTAGCGGAATTCCCGTCACCTTGCTTGGTCCACACACGTCGTTGCTGCTGACTCGTCTGCACTCTCCGCTGTAGCTCCTCGCATGCCCTTTTCCTGCTGTCCCCCGCTGGAGATTTCGATGCAAATGAAGCATGGTGCGTATCGAAGTGCCGCTTTATATTTGACCGTTTCATCGATGCAATTTTATCATTGCATATTAGACATACCGCAGATCCTGCTCTCTCCACAAATGCAAATTCCTCTGTCCACGCAGCCTGGAATGCACGGTAATCATCGTCTTTTTTTCTTTTCGCCATCTTTTCCGTTACAAGGGTTGAAGCGGATAAACTAGTTGGCTATCTGATAAAATTGATTTCTTCACCTTTACAATGACCCGGACATGCTCGCGAGCCATTGGTTCCCGACCCGACCCACGGGTGACCCGTGACCCGTGAAATTTATCTTCAAAACTAATTTCTGTTTACTTTAAAATGACACAGTATTATTAAGAAATATCACAAGTATTTTAAAATCAGTTCCAAACTGATTTTTTTGAAAAAAAAATAATTTTCAACTCAAAATTGTCTGGGAGCCATATGCCGTCACCGGAAGAGCCATATATGGCTCGCGAGCCATAGGTTCCCGACCGCTGGTTTAAGGCCTTAAAAGAGAATAAACTTTTAAAATCAATGTGAAATATAACAGGGAGCCGGTGTAGGGAGGCGAGCACAGGAGTGATGTGGTCACGCCTCTTTGTCCCAGTAATGAGCCAAGCAGCGGCGTGTAGTACCAACTGGAGACAGTGGAGGGAGCCCTTGTTGATACTCGAGTAATGCGCGTTGCAATAGTCAAGCTGAGAATAGATAAAGCATGTACGACTTTTTGCAGATCGGCAGCTGATAAAAATGATCTAATTTGGGAGATTAGCTTGAGCTGGAGAAAGCACGGCTGAACAACATGTTTGATTTGATTATCAAAACCGAGGTTAGACTCGAATATTACCCCAAGACTCCCAGCAGCCTGCTGAAGACTACCTGACAGACCACCAAGATTAGCACCAAAAGGGCTGATGGAATTTGGGGGACTAAACAGAATGACCTCAGACTTATCATCATTGAATTTAAGAAAAATTTTGGACATCCATCCGTCCATTATCCAAACCGCTTATCCCGCTCTCAGGGTCGCGGGATGCTGGGGTCTATCCCAGCAGTCATTGGGCAGCAGGCGGGGAGACACCCGGGACCATTCTGCCGGTTGGGCTTTGTATTGTCCTCCCACATTGTTGGTCGTTATCGTGACGTACTTGACGTCCACAGGGGCAGAGTGCTTTCAGTTTTGGTTCCTCGGGAAGCCATACCTAATTTTTGGATATCCAGGATTTAATTTCAGAGAGGCAAGTTATGAGATTTGCTAGGACGCTAGGATCTGTGGGGGGGGGGGGGTTGTTGTCCCCCCCCCTTTTTCTCCCCAATTCTATCCAGCCAATTGCCCCTCTCTTCCGAGCCGTCCCAGTCTCTGCTCCACCCCCTCTGCCGATCCGGGGAGGGCTGCAGACTACCACATGCCTCCTCCCATACATGTGCCGCTTCTTTTCACCTGACGGTCTGGGGTTTCACTGGGGGGGGAGGTAGCGCATGGGAGGATCACGCTATTCCCCCCAGTTCCCCCTCCCCCCCGAACAGGCGCCCTGACTGACCAGAGGAGGCAGCGAACAGGACACATACCCACATCCAGCTTCCCACCCGCAGACACGGCCAAATGTGTCTGCATGACTAAGCCGGAGGTAACACGGGGATTCGAACTGACGATCCCCGTGTTGGTAGGCAACGGAATAGACCGCTACGCTACCCGGACATTGGATCTGTGGGTTTTAGGGGCATGTATAACTGAGTGTCATCAGCATAGAAATGATAAAACACAAGCTTATTCACTACTAACAACAAAGTGCGTCGATAACCACAAAGAGCGAAACCTTGGTGTCAGCGCACAGCAGCTTATCACACACCAGACACAGAGCCAGGACCAGGATCTCACCCTTCCCCTGGGTGTAAGATCCTGCAGGTCAGGGGCTGGTTTCCCATTAGCGACCACAGCTCTTTTTTACTCATTAAACAATGCTGAAAATCTTTTTAAGTAAGAAATAGCGGTGCTGACCGCTGCCACTGCGGACCGCTAGGGGCTGGGCGTGGAGTGAGAAGGTGTGGATGTCACGTGACAAGGAAGAGCTGAGGCTGGGTCGGTCTTTGCCTCATCACTGATCATTCAACACAGCGTGAGAACCAACTAAGCGTACGCAAAATGTTGCCTTTGCCTGCAGAAACCTGCAGACGGGGTGCAGACAGCCTCTGCCTCAGCCCGTGGCCTTAAAGCTCCGGCCTTCAGGACCTGTAGGTTTTCGGAGCGAGCTGTGGCAAAGGAATATATCACACTTTTAGAACAACTATTCTGACTAGTTTTACTGGCTTATTTGTAATGCTGAGACAAATTATGAATGGTAAAAATTCAAAATAAATGAAAATATGAACATGAAGAACTAGTCAGTAAATACTATCATCTAAACTCAACATTTCCTTTTAGCTTTGGCGAGGCACTGGCTACCCTGACCGCACATCACTGCTTGATGAGCAGCGTGGCGTCTTGCAGGGCACCTCCGCCATCCATTTACGAACGTGTGTGTGAATGGGTCAATGTGAGGCGTACACCGTGAAGTGCTCTGAGTGGTCGGCAAACTAGAAAAGTGTTATATGGGCGTCCAGGTAACGTGGCGGTCTATTCCGTTGCCTACCAACACGGGGATCGCCGGATTGAATCCCCGTGTCTGCGGGTGGGAAGCCGAATGTGGGTATGTGTCCTGGTCACTGCACTAGCGCCTCCTCTGGTCGGTCAGGGTGCCTGTTCGGGGGCGGGGAATAGCGTGATCCTCCCGTGTGCTACGTCCTCCAGGTGAAATTCCTCACTGTCAGGTGAAAAGCAGCGGCTGGTGATTCCACATGTATGGGAGGAGACATGTGGTAGTCTGCAGCCCTCCCCGGATCACCAGAGGGGGTGGAGCGGAGACCAGGACGGCTCGGAAGAGTGGGGTAGTTGGGCAAGTACAATTGGGGAGAAAAAAAATTGCTATACAAATGCAGCCATTTACATTTTAGCCAAGTTGCCTGCAGGGACTGACTGGTTAAAGTATCTGGGAAGGAGAGTGTAAATGAACAATTCCGTTAAATTAAAAAAAGGTATGATTGTATGATTAATTTTCATTTCAAGATCCACTACCTCGTCAGACGAAACAACTGTTTCAGAGATGTGTAAATGAAGCGAGTGAAAAGCGCTAACTGTCCATTAATAACGTACATCCTGGTCACGAATCATGCCACATCTCTTAGAAAGCGCAGCAAGCCTGAGGACCCCCCCCTCCCCCCGTCCCAGAGAGTCAGGTTAAGACAATCATGTGCATCAAGTGAACAGTTTCACGCCACTGCTGCTGCGTAATTGCGGATTCCTCACGGCCAGCGATTCTCCGCCGCGCGTCGAAAAGGAGAACTCATGTTGACGTGAATAAAACGCATCGGTGTGCGACTGTAAACACCGACACATTTCTACTCGGGTAAAGTTTGTTGTGAGTCATTGTAATTGCAGCTGCGTACCGTAGGGTTTGAGTCAGGGCCTTCAGTAACGAACTGCACCCCCCCCCCACACACACACACATGCCTCATATGGGTACCGATACAGCCAACACGGCCTCATACAAAATACACTGTCGTGCACTGTATGTACGACTGGATCAACACCAGCAAGACGGCTGCTCTTCAACAACCACAACGCACACCACTGTGCACTACGGCAGCATCACCATCACATCTTCCTTTGTATCACTTAGCAACATGATTGCACACACACACCACATGGCACAAAAACAACTAGAAGAGGGCAGATCTCTGCCAGGCGGAGCCCCCCCTTCTCCGGTGCCATGACTTGGCGACAAACCACCCCCTTTCTCGCCCACTGGCAGAAGGAGCCCTTACGTGTTTTTTTGTTTTACCCCCCCCCCTTTTCTCTCCGGTTGTATCAGGCCAATGACCCCACTCTTCCGAGCCCTCCCGGTCGCTATTCCGCCCCCTCTGCTGATCCGGGGAGGGCTGCAGACTACCACATGCCTCCTCCATACATGTGGAGTCACCAGCTGCTTCTTTTCACCTGAAAGTGAGGAGTTTCACCAGGGGGAGGTAGCACGTGGGAGGATCACGCTGTTCCCCCCCTCCAGCCCCCCGAACAGGCGCCCCGACCGACCAGAGGAGGCACTAGTGCAGCGACCAGGACACATACCCACATTCGGCTTCCCGCCCACAGACACGGCCAGTTGTGTCTTTAGGGACGCCCGACCAAGCCGGAGGTAACACGGGGATTCGAACCGGGATCCTCGTGTTGGTAGGCAACGGAATAGACCGCTACGCTACCCGGATGCCCGGGCCCTTATGTGTTTAAACGTTGCAGTTTTGGTGATATAAAACGAGTGTAGCCGAATGACTCATTCATTCTAAAGCAATAAAACAGCGGTAAGAAAACATAGCTCATGTGTTATTGTAGCTACCGAAATGATTTCCAGCTGTGACTGTGATTAATTCTACTCTTGAAGCTTCATTTTTATAGCAGGGTTTTAACACTAGAGTCTATGACACCGCCGCGTCTAATCCCCCTCATGATGTCAGTTAAACAAACATGGTCGCGAGGTGAATAAAGCAAACTATTGTTGGTTCATCCATGGTTCCCCCTGTGTGAATGATTCGCTGACTTGCGAAATACGATCAACGTCTCGTTTACCTTCAACACTCATACCTGAGCTAAAGCAGCAGCGCGCAGCATTGGTTGAATGAGCTAGAGGGTGAAAGAGGAGAGGGAGCGGCGACAGTGAGAATAAATATTTTCCAAAGGTTTTTAATCGCCGCAACCACGAGAGGTTCTTGATCACACAGTTGTAACTGTGCACCAAAAGATTTGGACTGATAGGTCCAGTAGTTTGCGAGATTAGCTGTGGACAGACGCACACAAACACACACAAACACATAATCCCCTCCAGGCTACCTGCTGAGATAACAAACAAGTTTCCACGGTTGATGTAACGTTCACCAGTCACTCGCGCAACTTGAACAAATTCAGTATTGTCACAATATTATCAGTGCACCGCCTTCAATTCAGTAAGAAAGATCTGCGCACCAACCTGAAGTTGAAGTTCCCCCTCACTTGAGAGACTCATGGCAGCCGTCTCTCGCAGAATTCCTCCAGTAACTTCGACTGTTGGGGAGCTCGTGTAAAACCAAATGCAGACGATCCAACCAAATTTTCAAAAACACGAAGTAGATCGGCAACAAGATCATCAATATGCGTGACTGTGGCGGCCATTGCGCTTAGTTCACTCACAACCTGCCAAAGGCTCAAGTTCAAAGTTGATGACAGCACCAGGGCTAGCACCAACACATCGCAGGGCCCCGGGGCAGGCGTTCTGTCACTACACATCAAAATGTGATTGGCTGATGATATGGTCACTCAAAGTTGTCATCAGTTTGCAGCTTCGGGCTTCGACGAAAGGCTAGTAATGCAAACTAGTGCTGGTCCAAGGAGCTGTGATGTGTTTAGATGACATGGGAAATCCCTGCTCAGCCCGTCAGTAATTGAATTCAGACACATTTCAGGCACACTTCAATTTCACTATGAAAAACACATTATGATTTTGATTTTGACAGGGCCAGCAGAGAAGGCCCTGATGGCCCTGTCAGCCCACCACTGTGTAATTGTGTACAAATAGCCATGATTCAGCAGCAGCACTTGAAACAGACTCTTGCAGCGTTTGAAGATCCTGTTGCCACGCAACAGTCCATACCCATTGTCAGGTAGCCTACTCCAGCCTTACAATACCACTCAGCGAGTCCAGACATGAATAACAGCCACCGCTGGCCATTTTCCCATGTTAATTATGTCCGTCTGGCGTAGATAATGACTATTCTAATTATCCATTAACTATAACTTCCTCCTCCTCTTTCATCTGTTTCTATCTGCAGATGTCTGTCATTTTTCTAAGACTTGCTCCGTATCGACAGGCAAATTAATGAGAACGGATTGCTGCCATTGATAGCACCATGAATTACACATCACTTGCAACTGCATCTGCCCCATCTCAAGGTCCGAAATGATACTGAGCGAATGATATCACAGTCTAAACACGCCCATAAAGTTTTGCGGCCGAGTGCAATTTGACCTTGTTTTGTGTCTGACTGCAATTATCACAGTAGATCAAGCTCAATGGGCCTCATTCATCAATCATTCATACATACAAATTTGTTCTTACCGCATCCATGGATTTTTTTAGCCCTGAACTTTGTCTGAGAGACCAGTGTAGAACCTGGGTAACCCCTGAATTTAGACACCAATTGGCTAACACTGATGTCTTTGTAAGCCTGGGTGATTACAATAGATGTTAGGGGAAAGGAATCACAAATAACCATCAGGCTTTGCTTCTGACTGTCAGACAATCTTGAGAGCTAAAAAAATCCCATGGGTTTCTAAGAACAAATTTGTATATACAAACAATTGATGTATAAGGCCCATTGTCATCCTTAATGTCATCAAGCATAGCAATAATTGTCAGACGTGGCAAACTATCTGCGAATGACTTCAGTCTCAGTTAAATCAAAAAGTGATATTCTCCTTGGAAATATCCACTCATGAGCACGCCTGACATGACAATGCCATCACCTAGCTACAATCACTGCTGCCATGATCACTGGAAAGTCTGGGCGTCGGTTACTACAACCTTCTCTACACCCTACGGAGGAAACTCATTCCAGCTGCTTGTATCCGCGATCTCACACTTTCAGTCACCACCCAAAGCTCATGACCATAGGTGAGGGTTGGAATGAAGATTGACTGGTAAATTGAAAGCTTTGCCTTCCAGCTCAGCTCCCTCTTCACCACAACGGTCCGGTACAACATCTGCATTACTGCTGATGTTACACTAATCCGCCTGTTAATTCCCCGCTCCATCCTACCCTCACTCGTGAACATGACCCCGAGATACTTGAACTCCTTCACTTGAGGCAACAACTCATCCCCAACCCGGAGGGAGCAATCCAATATTTTCCAGTAGAGAACCATGGCCTCAGACTTGGAGGTGCTGACTCTCATCCCGGCCATTTCACACTCAGCTGCAAACCGCCCCAGTGCGTGCTGGAGGTCACGTTCTGATGAAGCCAACAAAACCACATCATCTGCAAAGAGCAGAGATGCAATTCTGAGGTTCCCAAAATGGACACACTCTTCACCTTGGCTGTGCCTTGAGATCCTGTCCACGAATATCAAAAACAGAATCGGAGGTAAGGGACAACCTTGGCGGGGTCCAACACCCACAAAAAAGTGTTTGACTTTGTGCCAAGAATACAGTCGCAGCGCTCACTGTGGTTATACAAGGACCGGACGGCTTGTAGCAACTGCCCCGGTACACCGTACTCCCGCAGTACCCCCCACAGAGTGCCCTGGGGTACACGGTCGTAAGCCTTCTCCAAGTCCACAAAACACATGTATGCTGGTGAAACTCCCATGCGCCCCCTCAGGACTTCCACAAGGGTAAAGAGTTGGTCCGTTGTTCCACAGCCAAGATGGAATCTGCATTGTTTCTCCTGGATCCGAGGTTCAACAATTGGTCGGAGCCTCCTTTCCCACACCCCAGAGTAGGCTTTCCCAGGGAGACTGAGCAGTGCAATGCCCCGATAACTGGAGCACACCCTCCGGTCCCCTTGTTTAAACATGAAAAATGCTGTAACTTGTGGTTACAAAAAGACCCCACTGATAGACAACTTGTTACAAGTCCAGCCATGCTGATGCCGTGTTCTAATACGTCTGTGCCCACTGACATATGTCCTGGAATAGACATATGTTACTTTTCATTGCAAAAGCCATTGAATATGTTCAGAATCACCTGTCAACAATAAAAGACTATATCATTACCAGCAAGGACTTGGGTGCTAAATCTAGTGGTCAATGTCCTGTAATCATTACAGGACATTGACTACTAGATTATTATCCCCCGCCGAAATGTAACTGACTGTCATATATACTGTACATATGTAATCAACCCCCCGTCCCCCCGTGCCGATCCCAGCGGATAAGCCCAGGGCTGAATTTCTTTCCCAGTACAACCCTGCGGTGTCTTTTTGTCTTATTTGTGCAGGTTTCGCGGCCGCAAAAGCAAGCCTTTTGTGAATTCACCAGTGACTGTTTTGTCAGAGTGACTGTTATTTGGGGTGCTTTAACTCATGCCTCTTAGCACTCTGCAGACCAATCGTGTTTTTGCTAGTAAGAGATTGCAATTTTTTGCAATTGAATTGAGGCTCTGCGGTTCTAATAACCATTCCAATTGTGACTAGTATCTATTTCAGTTTTACTAGTAACTATTCATTAGATACTAGTTAGGACTAGAGCTTATTCTTTAGTTACTAGTAACTATTCCAATAGTAACTATTTCAGTTTTACTAGCCACTATTCATTAAATCCCAGCACCTATTTACCAGTACCTCATTATTAGTTACTAGTAACTATTCCAATTGTTGCTAGTAATATTTTTAATCTTACTAGTAACTATTTCTGTTGTACTCGTCATTGGTAATGACTAGTTAAAATGACTAATTGATAGTTCAACATTCTTACTTGTAGCAAGAAAAATGCACTAGTAACAATTATAATAGTTACTAATAACTAATAAATAGGTACTAGTGTCTAATTAACAGTCATTAGTAAAACTGAAATAGTTACTAGTAACTATTGGAATAGTTACTAGTTAGCCCACTGAGGCAAATTTGTGATATTGGGCTATACAAATAAAATTGATTTGATTTTGATTTGAACTAAAGAATGAGTACTAGTATCTAATAAATAGTTACTAGTAAAATTGAAATAATACTAGTCACGGTTAGTTTAGTGACTAGTAGCCAAAGAATAAGCACTAGTAACTTTAGAATAGTTACGAGTAAGTCTTGAGGAAGAAATGTTAAAATGGCTTGCCATAGTGGCCTGCTGGTCCGGTCTAGTCAAAAATAAACTGGATTTTGCTGTATCAAATTAAAAAAAAACAAAAAAAAAAACAGTACAGAAGAAATACGTCATTGGGGTCTATTCCGTTGCCTACCAACACGGGGCTCATTGGTTCAAATCCCCATGTTACCTCCGGCTTCGTCGGGCGTCCCAACAGACACAATTGGCCCTGTCTGTGGGTGGGAAGCTGGATGTGGGTATGTGTCCTGGTCACTGCACTAGCGCCTCGTCTGGTCGGTCGGGGCGCCTGTTCGCGGGGGAGGGGGAACTGGGGGGAGTAGCGTGATCCTCCCATGTGCTACGTCCTCCTGGTGAAACTCCTCACTGTCAGGTGAAAGGAAGTGGCTGGTGACTGCATGTATGGGAGGAGGCATGTGGTAGTCTGCAGCCCTCCTCGGACTGGCTAAGGGGGTGGAGCAGCAACTGGGACAGCTTGGAAAATAGGGTAATTGGCCGAGTACAATTGGGGAGTAAAAAAAGAAAGAAAAGAAATACGTCACTGGAACACTGCAGCTAAGTTCTGTTGTTTTCAACACGACAAGAAAAAACCGTTTAATCCAAAGCATCCAGAGTTTTCTAACAAGGTGGCATGATAGTTTGCCAGCCCCCCCCCCCCCCCCCCCCGGCCCAGTCGCCTCTTATTTTGGGCTGACTACACACGCAGCTCCCTGCTCAGCAAGGCTTTGGTCTCTCAAGTGTCCCGGCTCCATGATCACAGGAGAACCTTCCCCCCACCAGTCACCGTGCAGCTGTGGTCACAGGGTTACGTAGCAAGGACCCGGACAAGAGGGAGGGAGTGTCTCGTCTTTCACTCTGCGCCACGCCATTGTGGACTCGGTGGTGCCCCGTCGCCGAGTGGCTCGCTGTGGAATGCTTACATAGGGATCTCAGAGGCTGTTTGTGGCGTGGCATGTCTCTGACTGCGGGCCCGATGACGTGCGGTGTACTTTTTGTGCTCTGCGTCTGGATTATTCTTGGGGTTATGAGTTGCACGTTAAGTATCTACGCCGTGTTGGAAAATAACTTTAGTATTCCACGTAGGCCATGAGTTGATCTCTCCATATATCTAATCTAAATTGTGTAACTTTGTTTACGATATGGTTTGTCAGCCACTAATTGGCCGTCTTAAGTGATTAAAGAATTAGATTCTTTCCCTCAAACCCCTTTGGAATTCAAAAGTTGTTTACAGAACTTTGGCTGGATTCTGGCAAATAAGAACCCCCCCCCCCACACACACACACACAGAAAGTAACCAGAGAAAATCACAACCTGGGCGTCCAGGTAGTGTAGCGGTCTATTCCGTTGCATACCAACACGGGGATCGCTGGTTCGAGTCCCTGTGTTACCTCCGGCTTGGTCGGGCGTCCCCACAGACACAATTGGCCGTGTCTGCGGGTGGGAAGCCGGACGTGGGTATGTGTCCTGGTCACTGCACTAACGCCTCCTCTGGTCAGTCGGGGTGCCTGTTCGGGGGGGGGGGAACTGGGGGGAACAGCGTGATCCTCCTATGCACTACGTCCCCTGGTGAAACTCCTCACTGTCAGGTGAAAAGAAGCAGCTGGTGACTCCGCATGTATCAGAGGAGGAGGCATGTGGTAGTCTGCAGCCTCCCTGGATGGGCAGAGGGGGTGGAGCAGCGACCGGGACAGCTCGGAAGAGTGGGGTATTTGGCAAAGTACAATTGGGGAGAAGGGGGGGGGGATCACAACCTGATTTAACCATTGTGCTGAATGTGCTATTTTACTCTTACAGGTGGAGGTTTACATTCTACCTTTATATATTCACCTACGGTGTGCGTTTCCTTAAAAAGGTGAGTTTTGCATGAAGGAGAATTGTAATCTTCCCTCTGTTGTTTAGCATCCTGCATGGAAGCTAGTGGGATGTGGGACCATTTTCCTACATCACATGCTACAAAACCTTCCAAGCAGTTCTGCAACTTTGATCAAATACAAGTAAATGGAACGGCTTTGCGTGCAGGTTTGAAGGCAATGGTTCACGAGTAGGCTGATGCTCTTTCCGGGACCACAGTTATATCGTGGCCTTTATTGAAAGTTGGAGGGAGGGCTGATTAGCTTACCCCCCAGGAAAAGCTTTTAAAGATCCCAAACTGTCTTAAATCATGTAGCCGCTGGTGGAAAATAGGCGTTTTATGGGTTTTTCAACAAACTCGAGACAATGGGAGTTTGCAATGAAATTGTGTCGTAAAATTTCTCTGTCTCATAATGGGCCGCACAGAGGAAGAATTAGCTGACTAATCAACCGTCTGTCTCTGACACGCCAATCAATGAGCCATCCTCTATAATGGATCCATTCTTAGCATCATATTTTATCTAATTTTACTGTCCGAGGAAATTCATCATCATTGAGACGTCTGAAGCTCGCAATTGGCTGCCACTTAATCAGTGTTACCCCAGTTGATCATGAGGGGGAAGGAGCCAAAAATTCAATTGTTATTGCCTGGTACTGGACCCGTTTTATCTTTCCATGCCTCCCCACACTGACAACGTGTAATGCGCTGTGGCTATTGCCCTGCAGCGTCTCAAGTGAGTGGACAGTGAAACCGTTTTGGCGGGGGATTGTTTAACCTAATCACGATCAAGGGAGCAATAAGTGAGATAGGGTGGTGGGGGAAAATTTCTCCGCAAAACAAGTTGCATGACAAAGCACTTTGTGAAATGAGTTCACTCCCTGGCAATCCCTGCCGCAGGCCCGAGTCTCCCGGGGTGTTATTAATAGCAGCAGGTCTGAAGAATAGTGCAGGAGAGGCAAACCCAGTTGACTTCCCTAAGTCGCAGTCCTTCCTCAAGTCCCTTTACCAATTTTTCTCATCAGTGACTCAGAGCGTGATCTGAAAAATAAGATCTTGTAAATTTGCAGTGCTCGCCCACTTTCCACAAATCTTCTTCCGATGTGACACATCCTCAATTTATCCAACAACAACCGCTTCTTTTCATCAAGCGTCCGTTGGGGGAAACATTAAACTTTTTGCACGGTCACACTGATATCCATGTGATGGATCTGAAATAAGTTTGAAATATTGAATCACAGGCAATTGGCAGTATTCTACCTTGGGGATCGATATCGCTACAAGAATCTAAATTGGGCTTTTGGGGATCGCGTAACACCGCACCGATATTGCACTCACTGACAACTACCTTTTTCAGTTTTACTGAGCAAATGAATTAAGTCCACTCAGTGTGAACCTATCCAAGCTTTAAGCACTGCACCAGGCACAATTACACATATTTTATAGCCATTTTTATATTAGCCTGTTTTATTATGAGTATGATATATATTATTACATTTGATTAGAAGAACTGATTCTTAAACACTCTTGGTTTTCTCCACAGACTCCGTGGCTATGGAACACTAAAGAGTGCTGGTACAACTACCCTTACCAGGTAAGAGCTGACGTTAACATTTAAATCGGGGAGCAAACCCCCGACCCTCTAGCAGCGGTGGTTAGCATGGTCACTAGCGGGTCATGGGTTTGATTCTGGGCCTTGTATGTGCAGGGTGCAGTTTTCTCCTCATGCTTCCGTCAGTTTCCCGCCACAGTCTGATGACATACATACTAGACTCAAAAGCCTCCTACAGGCTGTGTGATGTGGGCCGTCTCAGATGAAAGGTGACTAAACGTGGCAATATCTTTGGTCGTGGCTCCAAAACGGTGGTCCTACGTCGCACTGTGAGACAGGTTCAAAGACGGCCGATATTACGGTCTTGCGACCAAAGATAACAAGGGACGAAAGTCTGACAGTGTCAGAAATGTAGGACGACCATCTCACAACGTGACTGCTGCTACGACCTGCGGCTACTAACCAACCAATAGAGATGCAGCACGAAATGACGCCGCCACAGTCTTTGCTGGTGCTAAACACAAACAAACACGCTATTAGCGTGTGTGACCCAAATGCCATGGATTCAACAAAACGAGCAACAAAACGAGCTGCGGCGACTATTGAAAGGACTGGATTCCTGCTTGGTGTCATGTTGCTGTACCAGCGGCGTAGGTTGATTACTCACACGTCTACACACATCACACTTGTTGTCGTACCCAAGTTTATTAGGTCCATATCACACAGCGTGGCCTGTAGTAAACTTACAGGACTGCTAAAATCACACAGCCCTTAAGGGCCATAAGTTACCCATCGGTACTGCATGGATGTTGCATAAGTGATTGTATGTGCGGGCTCTTTGATGGACTGGTTTCTTGTCCGGTGTGTCTCAATGCCTTCTGCCCAATAACTGCTGGGACAGGCCTGTACCCTGACCGCTCATGAGCTGGTTTGGATAAGAGAATGAATAACCAGTGGTTTGGTGTTCATTGTCATCTAAAATCAGCATAATTGGGCGGCACGGTGGTGCAGTGGTTAGCGCTATCGCCTCACAGCAAGAAGGTCCTGGTTCGAACCCCGGGGGGGTTGTCCAACCTTGGGGGTCATCCCAGGTCGTCCTCTGTGTGGAGTTTGCATGTTCTCCCCGTGTCTGCGGTGGGTTTTCTCCGGGTGCTCCGGTTTCCCCCCACCATCAGAAAGATATGCATGTTATGGTTAATACGCCTGTCTGTGCCCCTGACCGAGGCATGGCAAGACCAACTAGAGTTGGTCCCCGGGCGCTGCACGGCGGCGGCCCACTGGTTCTAGCTACACGGCTAGGATGGGTTACATGCAGAGTGTCATTTCCCCACGGGATCAATAAAGTATCTCAAAATCAAAAAAATAACGTCAGTTGTCCATCCATCCAACCGCTTATCCTGCTCTCAGGGTGGCGGGGATGCTGGAGCCTATCCCAGCAGTCACTGGGTGGCAGGCGGGGAGACACCCTGGACAGGCCGCCAGGCCATAACAGTATAACTAAGGCAAATTTTCTGGTTTTGCTAAAATAACCGAGGTTGCTTAAACATGTATTTATTTTGATTTCTTTTCATTTTGTGTGTTCTTACAGCCACTGACTGTGGACATCCACTATTATTACATTCTGGAGCTGTCCTTCTACCTGTCCCTCCTCTTCTCCCAATTCACAGACATCAGGAGGAAGGTAAGAGTCACGACGAGCCAAACCAGCACAGCTCTTCCTGTTTTCTGTAGAAGTTAAAAGGCATGTAGCAGAAACAGAGGGTGACGCTTCCCACTATGGACTGGAAACTTTAGAAAATTTGGTTCCGTTTGTGCTGCTCTCACTGGGAAGAAATCCTGATCTTTGTTTGACTGAGTTCATCCGTCCTTTTACTGTCTCCATTCCCGTTTCTTGTGTGCGCCTCCTTCGCCTGAAAATGAAATTGCAAAACACTTTGAAGAGGAAAAAGGGTTAGTATTTGCAGCCAATACTTAGAAATGGAATCGAGGGCGTCCGGGTGGCGTAGCGGTCTATTCCGTTGCCTACCAACACGGGGATCGCCGGTTTGAATCCCCGTGTTGCCTTCGGCTTGGTTGTGCGTCCCTACAGACACACTTAGCCGTGTCTGCGGGCAGGAAGCCGGATGTGGGTGTGTGTCCTGGTCGCTGCACTAGCGCCTCCTCTGGTCGGTCGGGGCGCCTGTTCGGGGGGGAGGGGGAACTGGGGGGAATAGCGTGATCCTCCCACGCGCTACGTCCCCCCGGTGAAACTCCTCACTGTCAGGTGAAAAGAAGCGGCTGGTGACTCCACATGTATGGGAGGAGGCATGTGGTAGTCTGCAGCCCTACCCAGATCGGCAGAGGGGGTGGAGCAGCGACCGGGACGGCTCAGAGAGCGGGGTGATTGGTGAGGTACAAGTTGGGGAGATAAAGGGGGGGGGGGCAGAATCGAGTTGCAGACTTCCTAAAACCCTGCCCAAACTTGTCCTGTGTGAAATACTGAACATGATATGTACACATGTGATGAGACTATAATACAAGTCATTAAATATAGTACAGGTTAGGCCTTGGAGCGCCAGTTGTCCAATATCCACATCTCTTACAGTACAAACCGTGATTATACTCTGAGGGCTTCTGCAGGGTTCACAACCTCCCTAGTCTGCCGTCCCTCTCTCATGCAGCGTTATGAGAAAACATACTAATTGAGGGTCAGGCAGACAGCTGTGCCCAGATGAAGCCTGGTTTTAATCCTCTGTGTTGAAAGAAATAATCCTTGTCCTGTGCATGTGCATCCCCCACCGTAAAGATAGTGAAAGATTATTCCAAGTGCACATCGCCTGCCACACACACACACACATGCATGAGGTATGCCACATGTCAGCGTTGTCCTTTTTATGCACATAGTAAGCAGTCACATATGACCTCGCAGTTCTACTGACCACTCAGAGCTGATGTCGGGTCATCCACTTTTTATCCAAGCGATGTCGTTACACCGGGACACTCAGGACCCGTGGTCTGAACATTACGAAAATAGGGAACGTGTGTAATGAGCAACAAGTCGTCCTGCCCATACGACCACATAGGTGGTTTGTCCTCTAATACGACCCACAGGAACGTTTCCTAAATTAGCGCCCCTACTGGCGGCAGGAGATATGCCACAGATACTTTTCGCCCCTGTGTAGTGTAGTTTTTTAAAACAACGTGAGAACAACAGAATATGTAGTCAGTGCATTTTTGTGTTGTTTTGCCGTCTAGTATAGTAACTAAGATTGCTATTGGCAGTGCGTTTACCTATGAAGGACGTTATAAGAGCTAACTTAACGTTAGCCAACAGTTATTAGAGCTAACTTAACGTTAGCCAACAGTTAGAAAGTCAGCTAGCATGCACATTATAACCGCTTTGTGACATTAAACTTTGCTTTTATTTATATTTCTTCTCGAGAGCTTATGGAAGGAGAAGCTTATTGTTACAGGGGAAGTAACATATTATAATTACGGAGGACGGCGAGGAAGCAGCTTAAAACGTAACTATAGGCCGTAATAAGCTGCTTGTACAAATGGCATATGGGGTCGTTTTTTGGTGGAGGACCGTCTCGTAATGGGGCACACTGTCGAAAGGGTTTGAAAGATCGCATGAAGCTCAAGCCTGACCAGTGCTTGTAAGAACCATGTCCAAGATTTTGTTTAAGTTCATACAAACTGTCATTGGGCAACAACCTGAATATTCTTCTCTCTTTCTTTTGACAATGGCTACACTCTGGTTTTGGTTCACTCCATATCAATTTGCATGCCTCCCACCCACTGTCGTCTTCCCCCTCTTCCCATCGCCAACTCTGTCGTGTCCACAGCGCACGTCACTCACTTGCACTCACAGCAAACCCTATGATGCCGTGCTGTTGAATTGTCTTCACCCTATCATCTCTTTGTTGACTGTAGGCATGCTGTCTGTTTTTGTTTCTCCTTTCAGTTTTTTCATGCACACCACCACACTGAAGAGGCCCTCTGCATCCCCTGCAAATTCCAGTATGTTCTCCCCTGCACACTGTTGCCTTGCCTTCATTCTGTATCTTGCAGCATTGCTCTTCCTTCTCCTCCTCCCGCTGTACTTGGGACAGCGGGCTGATTGTAGCCGCTGTCCTGATGACATCTTTCAACAGCTAAAAGAGGCTGGAAGACGGCTTTCCCCCCCATACCATTCATCCACCATCTCATTCACCTGGAGCCTTCGTCCAGACTGGTCCTTGGCTTTTCACACCAAGATTAGACGAGATTTTGATACATGTCATTTAGCTAAAGCCCTGTTAGTTTTCATCTGTATTTAACCACATTGATTATGCATTGATTACAGTGACTTTTTTTTCTTGACCAGTGGAGGTGTGAACATTTTGCTCACCTCCAGAGTTTGAATATTGCTATAATGCAATGACACCATGACAGTGTCAGATGAGGAGGTTGTACTCAAAATTCACAGTATATGATAACAACGCAATGAGTGTACTAGTTCAGTGTATTCAGTCGCTATGGCAGTGTTAGGTGGAGTCTTGATATATTGTTGTTCATTGCACTGTAAAACTGAAACTAGCTGGTGTGCATTGCTGCAGATACACAGAAGCTACATGCATCGCTATGCGTGAGCAGGTAGCGGTCACGTCTTCTGCATCTCACTTTGTCACATGTTGCCATGCTTAATCTTCTGCAGACATGCACTGCGCTGTCGGGTAACAAAGCGAGGCAGTTTTGACCGCAGTTCTCTGCAGCTGTTATATCACCTTGGCGACTGTGTCCCCAGGATTTTCTGATCATGTTCCTGCACCACCTGGCAACAATCTCCCTCATCACCTTTTCCTATGTGAACAACATGGCACGAGTGGGAACACTGGTCATGTGTCTACACGATGCGGCCGACGTGCTGATGGAGGTGAGGACGGACAGGCAGGAATGAATGAACTGAAGGACGGATGCACAGATGGATGGATGAATGAATACAAAGATCCTTTGGGTGTCTGGATGGGATGTTGAGAAGGGTTTTCATACCTCACTACCTCCGAATGCCAGCACATCAAACATTTCACGAAGATGTCGCGATACCTCTACAATACATTTTGAGTACATTACGCAGGATGTGATATATTTTTGATTGTACTTCCAACTTTGGATTTGGAATACAAAATTTGTCTAGCAATTGTTTTGCATTAACACAAAACATAATCAGCAGATGTTTACATATTTGAATTAATGTGTGATTTTCTTTTCTTTCCAGGCTGCTAAGATGGCCAATTATGCAAAGTGCCAGGCACTTTGCAATCTGTTGTTTGCCATGTTTGCAATTCTCTTCATAAGTTCCAGGCTGGGAGTCTATCCTGTCTGGTAAGTCTCATCATCTGTATGTGAACCACAGTTCGTCAATCTGATTGTAACAACCGGTCTGTGGAATTCTCTTGGTAGTAGCTTGTATCTGTGGTTTAAATAGGCATTCGAGTGGCGCAGTGGACTAATACGCTAGTCTCCTTGTGCTGTGGTGCAGGGCGAGTACCCCGGTGTTGCCTCAGGCTCGGCTGGGCACTGTGGGGAATATAATTGGCCGTGTTTCTTGTAAGTCACTTTGGAGAAAAGTGTCCACTAAATGAGGGGAAAATGCAGTCAGTGGGAGGTGTTTGTGAACTACAGTAACCTGTACACATCCGAACTGCCTTGCAAATGTTGTCAATCTGTCCCTGAAAATGCATGCCGAGATTTCAGTGCTGTAGTAATAGTTGTTTTTGTTTTCAATAAGCGTTTGTGTTTCAGGCACGTCTCTGTGAAGTTTGTTGCTAAGTAATAGTTACTATGGATATAGCAACTTTATCCTCCACAATAAAGCCAAGAACAAATGGAGCAAGTCATTGCTTATGCAGTATCATCAGCTGGTCCTCGACAGTGAGTCTGTGGACTTGAGCCTGACTGTTAAAAGGAAAAGCAGAACTCATTACTGGAGTCGTGTCGTTAGCTGTTGTTACTTTTATGGTTTTAAAACCTGCAGTTCACAAGCATTTTCCTCTTCCAACTTCCAAACATTTTAGTTCACTTAGAATCAGTGGTGGCTGGCCAGTACAGGGCTCTGGGGCGCCACCCCCTTCAAATATCAAGAGGTGAAAATCTACTTAAACATGTTAAATATACACTACCGTTCAAAAGTTTGGGATCACCCAAACAATTTTGTGTTTTCCATGAAAAGTCACACTTATTCACCACCATATGTTGTGAAATGAATAGAAAATAGAGTCAAGACATTGACAAGGTTAGAAATAATGATTTGTATTTGAAATAAGATTTTTTTTACATCAAACTTTGCTTTCGTCAAAGAATCCTCCATTTGCAGCAATTACAGCATTGCAGACCTTTGGCATTCTAGCTGTTAATTTGTTGAGGTAATCTGGAGAAATTGCACCCCACGCTTCCAGAAGCAGCTCCCACAAGTTGGATTGGTTGGATGGGCACTTCTTTGAGCAGATTGAGTTTCTGGAGCATCACATTTGTGGGGTCAATTAAACGCTCAAAATGGCCAGAAAAAGAGAACTTTCATCTGAAACTCGACAGTCTATTCTTGTTCTTAGAAATGAAGGCTATTCCATGCGAGAAATTGCTAAGAAATTGAAGATTTCCTACACCGGTGTGTACTACTCCCTTCAGAGGACAGCACAAACAGGCTCTAACCAGAGTAGAAAAAGAAGTGGGAGGCCGCGTTGCACAACTGAGCAAGAAGATAAGTACATTAGAGTCTCTAGTTTGAGAAACAGACGCCTCACAGGTCCCCAACTGGCATCTTCATTAAATAGTACCTGTTAGAGCCTGTTTGTGCTGTCCTCTGAAGGGAGTAGTACACACCGGTGTAGGAAATCTTCAATTTCTTAGCAATTTCTCGCATGGAATAGCCTTCATTTCTAAGAACAAGAATAGACTGTCGAGTTTCAGATGAAAGTTCTCTTTTTCTGGCCATTTTGAGCGTTTAATTGACCCCACAAATGTGATGCTCCAGAAACTCAATCTGCTCAAAGAAGTGCCCATCCAACCAATCCAACTTGTGGGAGCTGCTTCTGGAAGCGTGGGGTGCAATTTCTCCAGATTACCTCAACAAATTAACAGCTAGAATGCCAAAGGTCTGCAATGCTGTAATTGCTGCAAATGGAGGATTCTTTGACGAAAGCAAAGTTTGATGTAAAAAAAATCTTATTTCAAATACAAATCATTATTTCTAACCTTGTCAATGTCTTGACTCTATTTTCTATTCATTTCACAACATATGGTGGTGAATAAGTGTGACTTTTCATGGAAAACACGAAATTGTTTGGGTGATCCCAAACTTTTGAACGGTAGTGTAATTTAGTTGTATGATGCAAATAATGATGAAATAAAAGTGTTTTCAGTCTGTGAGCGCCTGTCAGCAGCCATTAAATATTGGTTCAAATGGTATCTGGTTGATTTCTGTCTGAATACATATACTTCCTGGGTGAGGGGCGCCGGCCAAACCATACTTTATGTAAGCCCTCAAACTTGTGGCGAGCAGGTGACCTGAGGCTGCTGTCTGATTGGTTTCTTCAGATTTTCCAGGAAGCGCAGTTCTGCGCCGCCCCAGACACTCCCACTTTTATTGGCAGTGAATTGGTATTGTTTTAATGTGTTTTGATCTAATGTGATTGGACAATTCTTCTGGCTGTCAATCATGTTCACACCCACCACCGCACCTCATCTCAACTGTCAATCATCCACTGTCTACCAACCCTGATAAAATCTGTAGGCTACATTGTCCTTCTTAATAGCTCTGTGACTGTGTGGACAGTAAAGCAGCTGTCAGGTGTGCTGCGCCAAGGTACATTGCGCCCCCCCCCCCAAAAAAAGTTTTTAGCACCAGCCGCCACTGCTTTGAATGGCTGTAGTTATAAGAAATTCAAAAAGTATTAGATAGTGAATTCCCAATCGCTAATTTATGAGCTCTGTGGTGGAGTAAGTCCAAATCACCCCTGAAGACATCCTTGATCACGTATACTAAACATCCCTGTCAAACTGTCAGTCCTTAACAAGTGATTCAGTTTTTCATGAAGCTAACGTCTATTGTCTTGGCTTGATGTACCATACAGACTTTATGAGCCAGGAAATGCTCCTTTAGATAACATTCAATTCAAAAACAGTCACTGATAAGCAGTGCTACATACGATAAGCAAGGAAAAGAGCATTACAGCGGCATTGCAGAAGTGAGTAGGCTTTCTCGGAAATTCAAATTTTAATGTGTACAGTATGTGCATTCGTTTTTTTTTCCCATACCGTTTTATTTTTAAACTGCAATACATAATCAGCCTTTACCACACCAGTAAGAAAGTTATTACTGTAAGTCTGTTACCATGGTGTCAGTATCTAGAGGATGATTCACAGGCCGCTACTTCTAGGGCTAAATTTAACCTACACTGAAATTGTGATTGTCCATCATAGGAAGCCTTACAGACATCTTTTATCTCGCAATCCATTCTGCCCCGTTAACTTTGTCCGCCAAAGATGTAGATGTAGAACAGCTCGTAGTGACATTTCAACCTGACTGCGCTGCCAAGTTAGCGAAAAATCTCTGCTCCCTGAGGGATTTTGCTTCTTCTCCTTAGATTTAAAGCAGTGGTCAGTGCGAAGATGTTAGGCAGCGTGTTACAGAGAGGATGAGGAGCCTGCTCATTTCTTTTCACTGGCTTCACTTCTGCCCACCTGTTCCTCACACAACATAAAGATGCACCAAGAACAGGGTCTTCCAACACTTTGGTGCACTCTGTTTACCGCTGGAACAAGTTCATTAATAGTCAGTGTGTTTACATGCACAGTTAAGTCGAGCTACGGTTACAGCTCCATTAGGCCGTGTAATTGGACTGCTGTCGTCCCAGTATACAAGAACCAGGAGAGAATCAATTTATTGACGGAAGCATGTCCGACCCCGTTATGGTACATAGTGATATGTCCCCTTTCAGCTGGTTGCTATCGGACCCTCTTCCAGTTGACCTATTGCATCACATACCAAACTAGTTGGCAAGCGGGTTCCATGTCGAGCGGTGAAAACATGGACAACTTTACAGCGCTGCACATTTCATATGGATATTCAGCTCCATCAGCTAACACAACATAAAGTTTGTCTCCTTGTCTGTCCAGAAATGTGTGGTTCTCGCTCAAGCACTCGCCATGTTGATACTGTTGATACTACGCTGTTCGACTTCCGGGTAAAAGACCGTCGTGGGAACTATGGCTGATGCGCAGAACGCCTAGGCCAGTTCAGGGCCGATTGAAGCATATACATGCCAGAGTCAATCCATCCCCAACCGCATCATCTAGGTGTGTTAGTCCGACTTGGAGAAATTCGATTTAGTACGTCTTCAGTCGGACTAACACGTTTGTATGCACTGTAAAAGTCCAATTTTAGTCAGACTAACACAATAAATTGACTTTTTCTAACATCATGTAAACGTACCGACTGTCTACCCTCACCACCGCCATCCTTCCCTGTTGCTGTGATAGGATTTTAAACACAACCTTGTTTGAGAGCTGGGAGATCGTGGGGCCCTACCCGTCCTGGTGGGTGTTCAACCTGCTGCTGATTCTCCTGCAGCTCCTGCACTCCTTCTGGTCCTACCTCATAGTGAAGACAGCCTGCCGAGCCATCTCCAAAGGAAAGGTGAGGCACATCCAGCACCCTTCCCCTAAGTCATCCCTCTGAGAAAAAAACAAAAACAAACACTCATTAGAAGTTCTGTTGTTGTGATGCTGTAATATGTCTTCCAGTAAATGTAACAGAAACCTCACTTGAGATAACTTTCAACTACAGTTAGTGTACTTCACGACCACAAAGACCAATGCTGTGTAATGTGTGCTACTACCATAGAGTCAGTAGCCACCTTTGACTTTCCCTTTCTGTTCTCTGGGCTAACCTGCTAAACGTCAAGGCGGGAAAGTGGAATCCTTTACATGTAAGTAGGAGGAACGGCTCAGTCGAATCAGCGTTTAGTTCATTTTCATCTCACAGGCATTCATGTAATCATCTGCATATGTCAGTACTCCTGTCAATCAACCCCAAAATTAATCCATTACGCTCTTCCGCTGCCATTATTTCATTGTCCTTTTTTTTCTGCTCCTTTTTCATTTTGTTAATTTGCAAAGACAGAGCTCCTCAAACCGTGTTCTTCTCCTTTGCTAAAATTCATAATTTGATGAGCACATAGAGATAATTGTCAAGATCCTATCCGGATGAATGTTGAAAGGGCATTGCTGTCTATGTAAAATGACTTAATTTTGATTTATATATATTCGATTCATCTGGTGTTTACAAAAATAATTTTTATTGTAGTTAGAGCTTATTGCTTGCAATTCACTGGTAGACAGCTTCGAGCATGAGATCTGCAGATGACAACGCTGGAAAAACAAGCCCTGACCATCCATCTGTCCCTGCAGGTGTCTAAAGACGATCGCAGTGACATCGAGTCCAGCTCGGATGAGGATGAGAGTCCCCCGCCCAATCAGAAGCACCATAACAATGCCACTAATGGGACCAACAAAAGTCACGGGACCAATGGCTACCTGACAGGAACCCCGTGTCCAGACGAACACTGACTAAACCCCATCAGATATGACAATACCGGAGCCAAGCTACAGCCATCATCCATGACTCAGAATGAGCGTGTATTTGCGTGTATGACGGAAACAGGAAACCTGTGCAGTACTGGAAGTTTTTCGATGGAGTTATGGGAAAGCAGGTTTGTCAGTTCGATTCTTTGCTCATGTTCTCTCGCAATTTATTCTCTTCATCTATTTGCATCACACTTCAGTCAATGAAATATCAAAGCACTCCTGTCGGTACGACCCATTCTCTGTTCAGCCAGTGAATGAACACATTCCACTTTATGGTGTAAGCATGCTATTTAAACATACAGTAGTCTGGCATACTGGGGGTGTCTTTCTTAAGTTAGCATCTTTTTGTATTATTTATTTTTTAGATACGTTCGCAGATTATGGTCAGATGTCATACCTACTTTCATGACAGTGTTAAAGATTGAACAATATAGCTGTGTTTCAGCTCACTCTGTCCACTGTATAATCATATGGTACATCACAATACTGAGCGCTGGCAAAATACCGAAGAACCGGATTTGCTTTTGATGCTTCACCCCCAAAGACATGCCAAAATTATGACCGAATTTGTTTTTACTCACAAATGAATTTGTAATGTGTGTACTTGACTCACATTGTGATGGAAAATGGCAAACTATTCTCCACTCATGAATTGTAAATGAGATGTCAACACCAGTATTATATGTGTGCATAAGATATGGCTAGATGCTGTATTTCCAATGAAGCTTTTTTGTTAAGTATTCTGGTACATTTCTGGTAAGAATTTCATTAAATGTTATTTGCCCTCTTAGGAGGCAGACATGAGGTGTTTGAATTATTCAATAAAAACCCATGAAGACCGCAAATAAGCCTGGGCCTGACCGATTAAGTTTAATCGGCAAGGGAACGCCATCCACATAATGAATTCTACTTTCTGAGGAAGTGGACTCTGAAAAATGTCATATGTACTGTAACTTTAGCAATAATTATTTGTGGTGAATATGTACCCCATTGATATTTAAGGAAAAATGCAAACTGCCACGACTCAGCTAATGCAGTATTTTTCATGGTTTGTATAGAAGTGATCTCGGCAGCAATTATTTAGCTCTCCTATTGGGTTTCTTTTGCTCTTTATGATGAGTCACCTAAGGAAACGGTGGTCCAGAAGAATGAAGTTCCCACATTGATAATTGGATGGCGAAAGGCGTAATAATTCCGAAATGAAAATGGCTTACTCTACAGGGCCTCCATAATTCCTCTTTCAGTAGATGTCTGTGAACACAATCCATCACTGGCATGGTCTTTTTCATGGAAACTGTGCTTGAAGTGGGGGGGGGGGGGAAATAATTGCCAGTATTTTTTACCTTTTTATTAGACAGTGGCAGTAGAGAAGCAGACAGGAAATGAGGGAGAGAGAAAGGTGCATGACATGCTACAAAGGTTGCCGGCTGGAATCGAAGCGGTGTTCTGTCGAGATGTGCTACTTAGCGGTTTTGCACATGGTTAGAAGAGGTTAAGGTTAGACTTTTTCCACATCAAAGAAGGTCCAACAAAGACTTTTTTTTCCAGAAGAAGATGTGTACATTTAATGTCTCCTCCCAGACGACGACTCTCTTTTTTCAAGTTTTATTGAAAAGTTTTAATGTACTGTGTTGTTGCTTGGTTTGGTAATGTGACTCTGAACTAAAAAAAAGGCTTGATAGACTTATCAAATGGGCTAGCAGGATTTCAGGGAGAAGCAAAGCCCAGCTTACTGACCTTTATAATAGGAAGGTGTTCAGAAAGGCTACTTCCCTTCTGGAGTGCCAAGGTCACCCCCTTCGGCCAGAGTTTGAGCTGTTCCCCTCATGTTGTCGGTTGAGGATGCCCTGTATTAGGACTAAGAGATACAAGGCTTCCTTTGTCCCCACTGCCATCCAGCTGTTAAATAGGAGATAGTATTCATCTGTTGTCTGCAGATCGCTTGTTTCCATGGTCTGTATATTTGAACTCCTTTGGTTCTCCTTGCCCACCATGTCCTGTTCTTTTTTTGTTGTCCATCAGTGGTGTGTCAATTCTGCCTTGGTGTGTGTATGTTTTGTTTTGTGTGAGTTTTATATATGTTGGCTGCAAACTATAGTTCTGCTGGGGGACTTCAACACTCACGTGGACAACGATGGAGAAACCTGGAGGGGTGTGATTGGGAGGAATGGCCTCCCCGATCTGAACCTGAGCGGTGCCTTGTTATTGGACTTCTGTGTGAGTCATGGATTGGCAATAACAAACACCATGTTTGAACATAAGGTAGTTCATAAGTGTACTTGGTACCAGAACAGCTTAAGCCGTAGATCGATGATAGACTTTGTGGTCATATCATCAGATCTGCGGCCATATGTTTTGGACACTCGGGTGAAGAGAGGAGCAGAGCTGTCAACTGATCATCACCTGGTGGTGAGTTGGATCAGATGGCGGGGAAGGCTGCCGGACAGACCTGGTAAACCCAAACGTGTAGTGAGGGTGAACTGGGAATGTCTGGCAGAGGCCCCTGTCCGTGAGGTCTTCAACTCCCACATCCGAAAGAAGTTCTCGTGCATCCCGAGGGAGGCTGGGGACATTGAGTCTGAGTGGGCCATGTTCAAAGCCTCTATTGTAGATGCAGCAGGCAGGAGCTGTGGTCAAAAGGTCATCGGTGCCTGCTGAGGCAGCAACCCAAGAACCCTCTGGTGGACACGGGTGGTGAAGGAAGCTGTCAGGCTGAAGAAGGAGGCCTTTTGGACTTGGTTGGCCCAGGGGTCCCCTGAAGCAGCAGACAGGTACCGGGAAGCCAGAAGGGCTGCTGCTTCGGCAGTCGCGAAAGCAAAAACTCAGGTGTGGGAGGAGTTTGGCGAGGCTATGGAGGAGGACTTTTGCTTGGCCTCAAGGAAGTTCTGGCAAACCATCCGGCGATTCAGGAAGGGGAAGCAGGGCTTGACTTAGGCTGTGTTCAACCGGTGAGGGGAACTGTTGACCCGGACTGGGGATGTTGTCGAGCGTTGAAAAGAACATTTTGAGGAGCTCCTGAACCTGACTAACACGTCCTCAGTGGAGGAGGTAGAGTCTGAAGACTCGGGGGAAGCCCCACCCATATCCCTGGCAGAGGTCTCTGAAGTAGTTAAAAAGCTTTTCGGTGGTAAGGCGCCGGGTGTGGATGAGATTCGCCTTGAGATGCTGAAGGCTCTGGACATTGTTGGGCTGTCTTGGTTTGGTTGACACGCCTCTTCAGTGTTGCGTGGAGGTCGGGGACAGTACCTGTGGAGTGGCAGACTGGGGTGGTGGTTCCCATATTCAAAAGGGGGGACTGGAGGGTGTGCTCCAATTATTGGGGCATGACATTGCTCAGCCTCCCTGGGAAATTCTACATTAGGGCAGCGTTTCCCAACCCAGTCCTCAAGGAACTCCTAGCCTGCAGATTTTCATTGTAACCCTGCATAGGTATCCCTGCTTGTACTTACTCAACCAATCATCTCACAGCACTTAAATCATGCAAGCAGAGCCCTGGAAAGAGAGCGTTACGTCAACTCCATAGACGTCAATGGGCCAATTATTTAACAGCAATGGCGGATCATGGGAGCCCCGGATAGTTCCAAACAGTGCGACCCGGGGCAATAGGATTTCTATGGCGAAGGTATGTTTCTCGCATTAATCAAAGGTTAATTTACAGGTAAGAAGCTACAGTTGACATTTTAATAATGACCATTTTACAAGCACGTTTGAATCAAATTAACGATGTAATTTAAAGCGGGACAGCTCCTCAATTCCTACACATGCGCATAGAATATGTGTCACATTGGAATATTTATATATAAATGTAAAAATCTGAAAATATTGGTTAGTAGTTACCAGAAATCGCGGCTAAGCAGTTCATTTAAATGACCCGCCAAGCTTCGTTTGGAACTATTCGGCGGCTACATGAACCACGAGACCCTCTCGCGTTCTGACCCCTCGTTGACGTAACTCTCTCTTTCTAGGGCTCTGCATGCAAGGTGCGCAACATCTGACATAATTCATTGCTGATTGGTTGAATAACTACAAACAGGTACCTATTCAGGATTGCAAAGAAATCTGCACAATAGGTGTTCCTTGAGGACTGGAGGTGAAAGGAGGCTCTGACCGATTGTTGAACATCAGATCCAGGAGGAACAATGCGGACTCCATCCTGGCCGTGGAACAATGGACCAACTCTTTACCCTTGTGGAAGTGCTGAGGGGGGCATGGGAGTCTGACCAGCCAGTCTACATGTGATTTGTGGACTTGGAGAAGGCTTATGACCGTGTACCCCGGGGCACCGGGGCAGTTGTTACAAGCCACCCGGTCCTTGTATAACCAAAGTGAGAGCTGTATCCGCATTCTTGGCACAAAGTCAAACACGTTTTCGGTGGGTGTCAGACTCCGCCAAGGTTGTCCCTCATCTCCGATTCTGTTTGTGACATTCATGGACAGGATCTTAAGGCGCAGCCAAGGTGAGGAGTGTGTCCGTTTTGGGAACCTCAGAATTGCATCCCTGCTCTTCGCAGATGATGTGGTTCTGTTGGCTTCATCAGAACGTGACCTCCAGCACGCACTGGGCGGTTTGCAGCTGAGTGTGAAATGGCCGGGATGAGAGTCAGCACCTCCAAGTCTGAGACCATGGTTCTCTACCGGAAAATGGTGGATTGCTCCCTCCGGGTTGGGGGTGAGTTGTTGCCTCAAGTGAAGGAGTTCAAGTATCGCGGGGTCTTGTTCACGAGTGAGGGTAGGATGGAGCGGGAGATTGACAGGCGGATTGGTCCAGCATCAGCAGTAATGCGGACGTTGTACCGGACCGTTGTGGTGAAGAGGGAGCTGAGCCGAAAGGCAAAGCTCTCAAGTTACCAGTCAATCTTCGTTCCAACCCTCACCTATGGTCATGAGCTTTGGGTAGTGACCGAAAGGGTGAGATCTTGGATACAAGCAGCTGAAATGAGTTTCCTCCATAGGGTGTCTGGGCTCAGCCTTAGAGATAGGGCGAGGAGCTCGGACATCCGGAGGGAGCTCGGAGTAGAGCCACTGCTCCTTCGCATCGAAAGGAGCCAGTTGAGGTGGTTCAGGCATCTGATCAGGATGCCTCCTGGGCGCCTTCCTTTGGAGGTTTACCGGGCACGGCCAACTGGGAGGAGACCCCGGGGTAGACCCAGAACTCTCTGGAGGGACTACATGTCCAATCTGGCCTGGGAACACCTTGGGATCCCCCAGGAGGAGCTGGAGGGCGTTGTTGGGGAGAGGGACGTCTGGAGTGCCCTACTTAGCTTGCTGCCACCGTGACCCGACCCCGGAGAAGCGGCTGATGATGAGATGGCTGCAAACTAATTTACCTGTAAGGGACAATAAAGATATTTTGACAGTTAACGATACGCGCCACGGTTGCATAGACGTGTTCCCTTGTTTACACGCGCCAAATGTGCGTGAGCAGATTGTGAGGCAAAAAGGGGCCACGAGTCTTGTGTTTGTGAACGTTACTACGTTCATTTCGAAGAGATCATCGCGAAGAAATTGATTTAAAACGAAACGAAATGTCGGTTGTACAAATCATAAAGATGGTAAAAACAAGAATCTGCATTTTTATCCCGCGCCGAAAGGAGAAAAACTCCTGTAACCGGTTATTTTCTTGCCCGGTGCGGGATTCGATACGGGGTGTACTGCACCACAAGGCGACATCACTAACCGCTCGGCTAAAGGGTCAGACTCGTTAGTCTTATTAGTAGTTTACAGTCGTCACCCTCCCCGGAAGCGCGCCCTCGCGCTTTGTTCTTCCCGCGCTCCGAAGAGACTTCTGAGGATCTGCACACTTCCGGATCCCACCGCTGCCACCAATGTAACCGGTTATTTTCTTGCCCGGCGCGGGATTCGATACGGGGTGTACTGCACCACAAGGCGACGTCACTAACCGCTCGGCTAAAGGGTCAGACCCGTTAGCTAGGGGCTAACGTGTCTTATTAGTAGTTTACACTCCAATCGGAAAAAAGAAGAAGGCGTGGACTCAGGCGATCCGTCGGGAGGACTGGAAGACGTGATCAGAAGAGCAAATATCAAACGCGAAGATTCGCGGAGAATATTTCATATCTGGTATGGACCCGTTTCTCACAGTTGTTAGCGCCTCGCATTCCTCAAGTTTGAACGATTCCGCCAGCTTTCTTGTGTCATGGCGTTTGAGGTCATAATTTGACTCCAGCCTCGATCTCATAACAGTGCAAACAATTCAACTTCTGTTAAATACGGCGTCCGGGTGGCGTAGTGGTTTATTCCGTTGCCTAGCAACACGGGGATCGCCGGTTCGAATCCCCGCGTTACCTCCGGCTTGGTCGGGCGTCCCTACAGACACAACTGGCCATGTCTGCGGGTGGGAAGCCGGATGTTGGTATGTGTCCTAGTCGCTGCACAGCGCCTCCTCTGGTCAGCCGGGGCGCCTGTTTAGGGGGGAGGGGGAACTGGGGGGAATAGCGTGATCCTCCCACGCGCCACGTCCCCCTGGTGAAACTCCTCACTGTCAGGTGCAAAGAAGCGGCTGGTGACTCCACATGTATGGGAGGAGGCATGTGGTAGTCTGCAGCCCTCCCCGGATCGCCAGAGAGGGGGTGGAGCAGCGACGGGGACGGCTCGGAAGAGTGGGGTAATTGGCGAGGAAAAAGGGGGAAACAAATCAAGGTGAAAAAAAAACTGTTGTTGAATACAAACAATTCCGCCGTACAATTAAAACTACGGGGGCTTACCTTTGACTTGATGAAGCAAAACTTGTTTTCCTTCGATAGCGGAAGGTAAAGCAGTCTTGGACATGTCCACCAACAAGGTAATCGCATGCTTCTGAACCAGGGGTGGGCAAGCTTATCCAGAAAGAGGCCGGTGTGGGTGAAGGTTTTTTGTTCCAACAAAGCAATTACACACCTGTGTCTCCTAATCAAGGTCCTCAGCAAAGACTCTGCTGGTTAATTAGTGGGATCAGGTGTGTAACTGCTTGGTTGGAACCTTCACCCACACCGGCCCTCTCTGGATAAGCTTGCCCACCCCTGTTCTAACAACGTGTATGCCTTTATCGATTCTTTCGTAAATATACTTGGTGTGTCTGTGAGGTATTGAGTCTCGTCCCTCCAGCCGATGTTTGGAGACTTGGTGATATCGCTTGGCCACTGAGCTTCAGCGAGCATAAACGCATCAGGAAGTCGTTCTCCAGTGCTCAGCTTAAGTTTCGACTCGTAATGCTTTCTGTCTTCCTTGCTCAGACCTTCGGCATATTCTGAGATTTCCATTTTCTCGAAATGTCTAACTTCTCTCCGTTTAATTCTAAATTTTATACGCTTTCGTCTGTGAGTTTCATAGGTTCGCGTGTTGTTTCACGGCCATGTTTTGCCACACGCTCTGCGCGCGCATCTTGTTTACGACGCAGCTCTTACGTCACGCGATAAGGGGGGTCTATTTTTCGACAGAACAGCATGAATCTTCAGAACAACGATATCATCAAATCATTATTACATTCTGAATTCCTGCAGTGAAGAAAAAGGTATTGCTGGTGTTCACAAAATAAATGTGTTTAATCAAGGGGACAACCGTTTCAATTAATCAAGTAAAAATATTTGACTACATATGTACACTAGCTTAAGTGTACGGTGCAATGACGTCACCAGGCCGGTTGCGAATTTCCGAAATGCAGAGTGACAGGGGAAGGCTCGTTAATATTCACAAAAGAAGCGCTACCTGATTGGCCGGTGAAACGTTGCCGCTCTGACGTTGGCGTCGCTCCTGTCAATGCACGTGATTCCTTCGTTGCCCTGACAACGCTTGGCTAGTCAGCTACGTTAGCTAGCATAAGTTATAACAGATCTTCGCCCATTACATCAATATACTATACATATTTATCGAAACTACTTGTCCTATCTCTATATATTAATGTAATCCTATCACCACCACAGATATACTGAAAACATAATGTAGAAAATTCGGTGGGGGGGGGCAGCCCGGGAACCGCCACAGCCGGGACGCGAACCCGTGTCTCCCACACCGCAAGCGACGTTAACTAGTCGACTAATTAACGTGTCTACTTATTCGTGTACATTTCAATATCTTCATTATTTTCGCCATTATTGTCATTGGCGCAATAACATACACCAGACTAGTACTGGTTAGAAAGATTGTGCATCAGCTTCAGGTACCCTTAAGGGGGTTCAACCTAAATAATTGTGAAACATGTGCAACACAAACATTATAATTAACGGGAACAGGTGGGCGTAACGTAGTTACGTAGTGCCCCAGTGCCTCTTGGGTAATGTAGTTTATTTAGGGCCAGTATGAGTTGCCCCCAGACAAGCTGATGTGGAGATGGAAGAAGAGTACCGGCAGCTCTTGAGATGTGCCGGTGCGCGAGGAGAAGTCACGGTACGCTAAAGAGTAAAAGGTAGAACTGTTGGTAGTGCTGTGTACCGGTGAATACCGGCCTACTTCGAGTACTGCATGGAAACGTGACAGTACATATCTAATATTCCCAGATGGGTTGAATAGTAGGCTCAATTCATTGGGTAGGGGGGTAGTAAGACTTGTGAAATATCAGAACAATTTCACTTTGCGTTGGTCGGAAACTTTTACATAATGCACACAACGGCAAGAGAGTTTTTACACTTCTGCTGCTGAACAGTTCAATGGGATTTGTGTGGTAAGGCGCGCCGACAGAGCTCAGGTGATTTCCGCATGAGGGACTTTGGGAGGAGGGTGGTCAAAGTTCTACGTCCAAAGTCAATAAACAGCCAGAGTCGTAAGATGAAGGACCCTGTGAGCACCTGCTCTGTAAGTACTCCTTTGTATTTGTTGTAAAAACCGCACAGGGTTGCTCTTTTCAAGATCAAGTAAAAGACAATTGTTTGCACAAGTATACTCTCAGAAGAAGCGAGAGTGCTAAGCAAGTAATGTTCATTTCTTATTAACTAGCTGTCGCTGCCATCAGTCTCACCAAGCCTTCTTTCTGCTCGTTGTGTTTCAGTACAACCTTTTGTACCAACATGTGAAGCGATTTTCCAAAAACGGAGAGTACTTCTTCAAAGAGCTTATGACAGTTTTCCAGCAAAGGTAAGCTCAAGATGTGATGCTGATAATCCTCATGCCGCCCATCATGCTCAGCTTTCTCTTCTCCATGCTGAGAGAACACCCCGGCTCACCAGTACCCAGCGGTGTCCATTTGTCATGCTGCATCCACATGGAATCCGGTAAACGGCCAACCGGAAGTCGTTATTGTGGACGAGAGCGGGACAGTTCGTTTACATGACGTTAGAAAAAGTGGATTTATTGTGTTAGTCCGAGTAAAACTGGACTTTTTAAAATACACGTAAACGCGTTAGTCCGACTGAAATCGCACTAAATCGAATTTCTCCAAGTCGGACTGACACGCCTAGATGATGCGGCTGGGGATGGATGTACTCTGGCATGTATACGCTTCAATCGGCCCCGAACTGACCGAGGCGTTCTGCGCATGCGCCATAGTTCCCGCGGTCCAACAGCAACCGGTTGACGGGGAGGCATATCGCCACCTACCGTACCGGGGTGGGACATACTTCCGTCAATAAATCGATTTCCCCCCCGGTTCTTGTGTACCGGGACGACGACAGTGGTCCAATTCTGTGCACACCAGCAACGGCAGACAGCGCTGCCGTCCACATTTACACTATTTTAACTTTTTGCCGTTCTCTGCGACGGAATTTACAATCGGATGTCACGCGGCACACCACGACACAGAAAAGGTTGTGCATTAAATCTGTAGGTGTATGAATTGGCAGGATTATATAAAACAAACACTTTTGTACCATTTTTTTTCTGCTAAAAAATGCATCACCATAGCAACCATGTGATTGGAGCAATCTGGGAGACGATAAACAGCAGGTGGCAAAACGGAATGGGGGGGGGGGGACCACAATCTGCGTGACAACGGCGGGGCGGTAAAACAGATCTACATAGGTTGCTATGGTGACGCTGTATTGTGTGCAAAACTGTACAAACGTGTTTTGTGTTTGTTTTATTGAATCAAAGACAGTAATTCTGTCATACACCTATAAAACTAATACGCCGTAGACCACTGCACTTCCGTGTTCGAACGTTAGAGCGGGGGGGCGCTAGAGGGGGATAGAAGCCGGCAAGTTTGAACACGGTTTAAATGGCTGACTGTGTCGCTAGGTTGGCTGCTGCGGACAAGAACCCATATTTGCGAAAAATTGGCAGTATCGGTGGCCAGGGTCCTTTCAGTCGAACAGGGGAATGGGTTAATAACCCCAACTCAATGGCCAGATGTGTCTTATGGCGACATCTACAATTACATAGGAGCTAGGCTACATTTTCAACAAATGTTTGCATTTTATTCAATTATTACTTTTTACTGGATTCCACATGACTGCATGCAATGATGCATGATATACTACTCAATAAGGATGACAATAACAATGTGATAACAATGTTTGCATTTTAACTGGGTAAGAGAGGCCGGGGTAGTTACCCCTTGTTTCTAGGAAAGAGAAACAAAATTGAGCACGTGACCAAATATTCAGGGGGGAGGGACCATTTTATGAATTTTAATGGATAAAAATACACGTGGGTTTGAAGAATGTGATCCCATTCAGACAGGTTTAGCTAACTGTGGAATTCCACATAGCCACCGGCTCAACCTGCGCCAGACCAAACTGGTCAGGATCCCAAAGTTGTCCATCCTTGTCTTTCCTTCTGATCGCCTGGAGCCATTTCAATCGTTTTTCTCCCCCCTTCTGCCTTTTAGGCAATACAAAAAACCGAATATTTGGGTTGTTTTTCTTGTTAACAGTACAGTCCAGCACACAGCAACTCTTGGGCATCGTAGCTACGGCTAGGCTGCGTATCTAATACAGTGCGGCTTGGCGGCTTGGGTTTTCTATCCCCCTCTCCTGGCGTCCTGTTGTCAAGGTACCCGGAAGTGTTCCGGTGGTCTATCTTTTCTGCGCTGCGATGGGCTATGTCACATCCGGTTGTACATTTTTAATTTTGGATGACCGCCGTTGCTGGCATATTTTGTCAGCGTCATCTGATTTTACCGCCCTGCTCTCAGCCACAATAATGACTTCCGGTTTTCCGTCAACCGTTTACCGGATTCCATGTGAACGCAGCATGTGATATGGTGACGACGTTTGACGTTGTGTAGAATCTCTTATTGAAGACCTTTATTCATATTTTAATCACACACTTCTACTTTAGGGACCAAACCTCAACAATTAAGCCATTTTATCACTATTTCGAACATGGCACAATGAGGTTTCCAGAGGTCAGCTCTTTCAAGCAACCACTTTTAAGTGAGATTAAGAGCGATGGAAAACCATTCAGAACCACGGCAAGAACATTAACTGAACGACCTTTAGCAGGTCTATATGAAATCATTGTGGTGCAATGACTAATTCTTAAAGTTTCTTATATAACTGGCACTAAGCACAAAACTCCTGCAAAATTGTTTGTTTCTATGTGAAAATGGCTCCATCTAGCTCTTCAATTGCTGGCAGCTATGTGGTGCACCATTTTTGCCACAAAAAAAACAAACTCTAAGAGGCTCCCTATTAGATTGCGTCCGATTCATAATCTATTCAGAAATTGAAGTTATTCTATTCCTCACTTGCCGGCAGCCATACCAGCATGTACCCTGGCTCTGCCAAATGACAGCAGGTGTGGGCTTGGCTAGTACTTGGATGGGAGACCTTCAGGGAAAGCTGAGTTGCTGCCAGAAGTGATGTTGGTGGGCCAGTAGGGGGCAATCTTCCCTCTGGTCCTAATTTAAACAACAACAAAAATATTAAATCCCGATGCTCCAGTGCAGTGACGGGGACACTGTGCTGTAGGAGCTGCTGTCCTTTGGATGAGACGTTAAACCGAGGTCCTGACTCACTGTGGTCATTAAAGATCCCATGGCACTTATCACAAAGAGTAGGGGGTTCCCCGGTGTCCTGGCAAAATTCCCAGGATGGCTGTCTCCATCTGGCCTCCTAATCATCCCCCCATGTAATTGGCTCAATGATTCTTCCCTCTCCACCTTAAGCTGATGTGTGGTGAGCGTTCTGGCATAAAATGGCTGCCGTGTACCACCCAGGTGGTGCTACACATTGGTGGTGGTTGAAGTGAGTTACCCCCTTTAATATGAAGCGCTTTGGGTGTCTAGAAAAGCGCTATATAAATGTATATGATAATTATTGTTATTACTATGTTTATGCCACCTCCCCTCCATTCGTAAGCGCAGGTTGAAATCATGTCTTCCAGGGGGAGTTGGAAATGACAGAAGAGTTATTCAGAGTAGTCACTTATTGTCTGCTGATGCAAACTTGTCCCCACTGTAGGGCTGAGCTGGAACATACTTATGCCAAAGGACTACAAAAACTTGCCGGCAAACTTATCAAGGCGTCGAAAGGAATGTCAAACAAGTGAGCAACATGTAACAGAGTTTCAAAGTGACTGGTATCGTTGTGTTTCTGTTCTACATCTGCAAACAATTGCAACGAGGCTTAATATGATCAAATCACAAGCACATGTAGCACTAACTAGCCCCAACTCCGATCTTTTCACCTCGGCTCCCTGCTTAGTTCCACCTACACTGCATGGTGTCATGTGTCAGATGAGATGTACTCAACAGCAGACACACACAGGTAGTTTTCAACTCCATTCCTATTGTAAAGCTTCCTGTCACCAGTTTTGGTGTACTTTGGATTGGACACTGTAAAAAAAAAAAATGAGTTGGTCATCTAATTTCAGAACACTGGGAAATGCGTTCCAGCAAGAAGCTGTTTTGGAGTTACGGCAAGTCTTGGATGAGCACAACAAGAGGAAAAGGCCTGTATGCAATTTATTTTTTCACTTTAGTATTCTGGTCGGTCAGTCTGTTTGTCTGTCTGTCAGTCAGTCACCCAGCCATATCTCTATACTTGCAATCTCATTTCATTGTTTTGTAATTCCAAAGCTTGATAACGTCATTGAAAAAAATGGAAAACTTCTTGCTGCTAACTGGAATGAGCAACTCAAGGTCAGCATCTTATTCAAAAAATAGAAAATAAAACAATGGCAATGAAAACGAAAAGATTCATATGTGCCACTTTTGAGCTCATTTCACACAGTATTTTGCAAAAATAAATTAGTTACCATGCATAAAAAACTTTCTCGAATTACTCAAGTTAATTAGGGACTGATTAAAAATCCTTTATATGACTTTTAATATGTGAATATAAATTGATTTATGTAACCATTTTCAATCAGAAACATGTAAATTTTCGTAGATAATTCCATGTACGACATCAAATCCTCTTTTGACCAAGGATTTTAATGTTATCGTAATAGAAAGACAGGTACAGTTAAGCTAATTTGCATAAAGACTCATAAAATATTAATTAAATGCATTTTTTACCTGGTTTCTTGCATTTACTCTGTGGAAACAGATAAAGAAGAAGTTGGTTGGGATAACAAGAGAACATGAGGCTCTATTCAATTTTGTTGAGAACAACAGGCAAATTTGCACTGAGAAAGAGAAACAAAAGGTACAGTGTTCTCGCTTTTCATCACTACCGTTGTTTTTATTTTTATTTTGGGCATGGTTATGTCTTGCTGATGCTGTCAGGATGCTTTATAATGGTGTTCTTTGTTACTTACTACAGATGCTTAACAGGCTCACTAAGTCTGCGGAGACTCAGGTGCGAGTAGACGAGGAGTACTTTAATATCAACATGGAAGGCCATCACTTCAGACTGAAGTGGGAAAACACGTTGAAAAACTGTTACCAGGTGTGGAGGGACAGGCTGCTACACTTACAGTCACTGACACGTCTACATAGAGCAACTCACAACGAGCAGATGCTCGCAAATGGACACTGTGGTAGGGATTGAGCCTGTGACCCTCTGGCTGCGGGACAGTCTCTTAAACTACAAGGCTATGCTGCTGGCAGAGTTGGTCAACTCCATCGTGACAGTCTAATTTAATACAATTCACCACACAATAGATTTTTTTACTCTGACTTATTTGTCACAGGGGGAATGCATCAAGTTTAATTCTATGTATGTGAAATTTACCCGGCAAGTAAAACAGAGGGGTGTCCGGGTAGCCTGGCGGTCTACTCCGTTGCCTATCAACACAGGGATCGTAGGTTCGAATCCCCGTGTTACCTCTGGCTTGGTCGGGCGTCCCTACAGACACAATTGGCTGTGTCTGCGGGTGGGAAGCTGGATGTGGGTATGTATCCTGATCGCTGCACTAGCGCCTCCTCTGGTAAGTCGGGGTGCCTGTTCGGGGGACCGGGGGGAACAGCGTGATCCTCCCCCGCGCTACGCCCCCCTGGTGAAACTCCTCACTGTCAGGTGAAAAGAAGTGGCTGGCGACACCACATGTATGGGAGGAAGCATGTGGTAGTCTGCAGCCCTCCCTGGATTGGCAGAGGGGATGGAGCAGCGACCGGGACGGCTCGGAAGAGTGGGGTAATTGGAAATTGGACAGGTACAATTAGGGAGAAAAAGGGCAAAAAAATCCAATAAATAAACAGACAAATAATTAAAAAAGTAAAACAAATTCTGATCCCACCCAGTGTAATTATGAATTTATGCCTCGGTGTCTCCCTCCGTGGCACATCTCCAGTATACTGTATGTGCTCACACTGCAGCAGGGGGATGAGGGTATGGGGTACAGACTCGGGCAACAATTTTGGTCACACATCGGGGTTCAGTGCCTTATCGAAGGACACTTAAACAGTGCACGTCTTAGCTGTAGCTAAGATCACACTTGTGACATTTTCAGCCAGTCTTGTTATTTCTTTCTGAATGTTACCTCAAGAAAGGATGACAAAATTACCAGGCAACAGGACAGCACTTAAGGACTCTGATTTAGAGTGAATGTGTGGTACATGATGGCATTAAGTATTTTTCCAATGTGCCACGTCCATTTCAGATCATCCAGGACCTGGAGAAGCAGAGGATCGAGGTTTTGTGCAACATCCTGACTAGATACAACCTCCACATGTCCAGCTTTGTACAGACTCTCATACATGTGAGACCCTGAACCGTAGGAGACACTCACAAGCCCTCCAAAGACGTCATTATTCACCTGTACTTTTTCCCCACTTCCAGGGCCAAAGGCAGATAGAGCAGGCAGTCCAAAGGGTCGACGTGGAGAAAGACATACAAAGCCTGGTACAGGAAATCAGAATCACAACTGAGGATAACAAAGCAGAGTTTTTAATGACCGATTATTTGGTAAGTATTTGGTAAGTATTTGGTATCTCCTGAAGACAACTGTTGTTGGCTGCTGTGCCCATTCTCGCATTTAATGTGTAGACATGACAACATGCAGTGCTGTGAAATCATATTCATAGCTAAATAGTTACAAAAGAGGCTATATCTGAATTGTGTAAGCTTTATAGCATCTAGCAGGGATGGGCAACATGATCCAGAAAGGGCTGGTGTGGGTGCAGGTCTTTGTTCCAACCGAGCAGTTACACACCTGATTCTACAAATCAAGGTCCTTAGCAAAAACTATTGGTTGACTAACGGAATCAGGTGTGTAACTGCTTGGTTGGAACAAGACTATCCACCACCCATTATCCAAACTGCTTATCCTGCTCTCAGGGTCGCGGGGATGCTGGAGCCTATCCCAGCAGTCATTGGGCAGCAAGCGGGGAGACACCCTGAACAGGCCGCAGGACCATCACCGGGCCGACACACACACACACATACACATTCACACCTAGGGACAATTTAACAAAACGAGAAACTTGGGGAAAAAAATTGGAACAAGGCTATTGGTTGACTAATAGAATCAGGTGTGTACCTGCTTGGTTGGAACAAAAACCTGCACCCACACCGGCCCTTTCTTTTTTTGGGGGGGTGGGGGTTTCCCCCCTTTTCTCCCCAGTTGTATCCACCCAATTACCCCACTCTTTTGAGCCGTCCCGGTCGCTGCTCCACCCCCTCTGCTGATCCAGGGAGGGCTGCAGACTACCACATGCCTCCTCCCATACATGTGGAGTCGCCAGCCGCTTCTTTTCACCTGACAGTGAGGAGTTTCACCAGGGGGACTTCGCATGTGTGAGGATCACACTATTCCACCCAGTCCCCCCGAACAGGCGCCCTGACCAACCAGAGGAGGCGCTAGTGCTGCGACCAGCACACATGCCCACATCCGGCTTCCCATCTGCAGACATGACCAATTGTGTCTGTAGGGACGCCTGACCAAGCTGGAGGCAACACAGGGATTTGAACCAGCGATCCCCGTGTTGGTAGGCAACGGACTAGACCACTGCGCTACCCAGACGCCCTTCTGGATCCAGGCCCTTTCTGGATCACGTTGCCCATCCCTGCATAGTGCATTTTTGTTGTGGAATGTCTCTGTAGATCTCTCTAAAACTACTGCCGTGTTATATTCACCAGGAGGAAGACAGCAAGTCACTGATGGGAAAAGACAGACGAAGGGAGGCCATAAAAGTCAAACTCCAGCGGCTGGATGACAGTATCACAAAAACAAAGAAGGACTGTGAAGGTAACTAAAGGCTCAAAAGTGTCCTGTATTAACCATTGACCTTGCATTGTGATTACACGAGGGAACCTTTGTATTAAGTTTTCATCTTCCCTGGAGTAACAGCTCCATTATTCAGAGGTTGGCAACAGCTGTTACACAACATTTGTGATTCAAAGAGGTCATTGCTGACCGAGGTCATTCCTTTTCTGCCTTTAAATAGTCTGTAATATTCTCATCAGGGCTTGAGAAACTGATGAAATCCTACTCTGACAATCCATCATTTTCAAACCAAAAGAACCTTGAAGAAACCGAACAGCTGCTTGACGAGGTACATCAGTTTACATGTATCAAATGAGCATTTTCCAAACCGGAATTGTTTATCTACATGTTCTTCTTCTTTGTTAACCTGTAGACCACTCTTAAACTGGATCTTCTGGAGGCGACTCATTACAAACTCTCCCTATCACTGTCCGAATTAGACGGAAAACCCAAGACATCGTATCGATTCAGTGACAGTATTACAAAATGGAAAGACAAGGTAGGCTAACATCTACCAACACGCCAGTTTATGACCGAGTGTGGGAATATCTGCTCCAGATGTCTTGATGCACGCTCAAGTGGTCATAATGGTCACAGCAATTTGCATATGAAACTGATTGTTGGTTGCAGTTGTTATACACAGCTGTGCTGTGTATAAGGGTGGGGAGGGCATCCGGGTGGCGTGGCGGTCTATTCTGTTGCCTACCAACATGGGGATCGCCAGTTCAAATCCCTGTGTTACCTCTGTCTTGGTCGGGCGTCCCTGCAGACATAATTGGCCATGTCTGCGGGTGGGAAGCCGGATGTGGGTATGTGTCCTGGTCACTGCACTAGCGCCTCCTCTGGTCAGTCGGGGTGCCTGTTTGGTGGGGGGGGGACTGGGGGGAATAGCGTGATTCTCCCATGTGCTACATTCCCCTGGTGAAACTCCTGTCAGGTGAAAAGAAGCGGCTGGTGACTCCACATGTATGGGAGGAGGCATGTGGTAGTCTGCAGCCCTCCCCGCATTGGCAGAGGGGGTGGGCTACAGCGACCGGGACGGCTCGGGAAATTGGGTAATTGGCCAAGTACAATTGGGGAGAAAAGGGGGGAAAAATAAAAAAACATAAGGGTGGGGATACCTGCAGTCAGCTGAGACTGAAGAAGTCACCTGGATGAGTGATGAAACATTTCTCCCAGTAAACGTGTCCAGATGAACTGACTCAACGTTGTTATCGCTTCAGCTCTGTTGTGCAGAAAATCTACCGCCAACGTAACCACAACTGTGTTCTTGTTCCAGGACTGTGAGCACAGTGTTGTTCAACTTACCCGCCCAGTCAAAATCAGGAAGACGCCTTTCAAATCCCGTCAGTCACTGAGAGCTTCAATCATTTATAAGGGACCTGCAAACTCTGTGGTAGCACCACCTGTGGGTCCTTCATTCTGCTCCACCGCCCCAGTCTCTTCTGCCGCCTCGACCACAGACCCGGCAGCTGAGGAGTCTGCCGGGGCTCTTAATGGAGACACATCTACAAGTGATGACAATGGCAAAGGGCAAGGTGAAGAAAAAGAAACAGCTGTAGCCCAAAGTTACAAGGCTTGTTACTGATATGTTTAATTGAGCAAGTTAAGGAATGAAACTGTTCACTGTACAGGTCAAACAAGCGGAGAGTGGCTCAGTATAGGAAGATGCAAGGCCCTGTATGACTTCACATCGAAACAAGATGACGAGTTAAATTTAAAAGAAGGCAAGTGGCAATTTATTACAGAAAAAATACACACAATTTTCACAGAAATTGATGCAAAAATTAAAGAGCTTCATAGAAATAACATAAATAGCCGAATTACACAAACAACTAGGATGGAATGAAGTGATGACAACTTGATTTTTGTTTCACAGGGGATCTTCTTGATATCTACCAAAAGGAGGACAGTGGTTGGTGGTTCGGCATTCTTAATGGGAAGACGGGCCATTTCCCATCAACCTACGTCGAGGAACTACCCGTTTTAAGTAGTCAAGTCATCTGACGTGTGACATGCTTTAACTGTACAGACACAAAACACAAATGCATGTGTCAGTCGAGTCATTCTTAATTTTCTTAAATTCTCAAATGTTGGAATTTGTCAGATCCATTTCATATCAACTAAAAAGCAGCCAACCTTGTGTGTATGTGCTTACTTGAGTTATAATGTAGAGGTTTATAATGCAAAATAACATTTAAAGTACTTACATTTACCGCTTTCACAAGACAATCTGTTTTTCTAGGTACAATGACGTCCAGGAATGAGAAGCAGCATATTCTTACAGGATAAACACCAGGGGGAAAATAGACCACATTTGTGAATCTAATTAAACAAATTATAATATTTACATCGTCCTAGCTTGAAGTTTTTGCGTTTTAAGTAGGTAATTGTAGATGAGCATATGTCTGTTTAGAAAATATTTATTCACAGGGTTTTTTTGTATGTACACTTTTGAAAGCTGTTAATCGTAGAACATAAAAATTTAACTGTAAAACATTAAACTTGATATAAACTAAAATATCTGAGCATGAAACGTCTCAGCTACTTCTGTACAAAAACAAGAGCATCACTACAAGCGCCTTTGTCCCATCCAGTCATTCCAGCCCGTGCACGTGCGCCTGCGTTCTGGAGCGCTTAAAGGCAACGCGCCTGACAGACGAATTCTTTCCTGACGTTTGCCAGGAAGGCTGAGAAGTTATTGGTCTCCTGGAGTCTTTTTTCCAAAGCAGGCAGGCACTCGATCGGGGGGTCACTGGACAAAACTGGGGCGAGAAGAAAAAAAAAATGTCGGTTTAATTAGTTCTTCACAGTGATGGACACAAACTATAAATTCACATCATTAATGTGACGGTTTTTACCAGACTGCGTTGTTTTTGCTTTCCGTACAGTACCGCTCAGTGACATGTTTATGAATGTTACCTGCTGCAAGTGTGTGTGTGTGTGTGGGGGGGGGGGGGCGGCTTAAAAGAAATGAGTATGGGGTCTATTGGTGCCAAAATCCAAAGTGTTGTTATATAGCAACTTGTTGCACAGTATTTACTGATGAACTGATGTGAGCAATCCTGTCACAGTACATGTAAGCCCTATTTCACATGTGATTTCGGAGTGTTTTAATGCATGAGCATAAAACTGGTTTTACACATATGTCCTAATTCAAAGAAAGTTGAATGGGTTCATGTGGAGACAACGCTTGAGACAAACGTTTCGTCTTCAGTCTAAAGCAGCGCTTCTCAAACCTCTCCTGGAGGACCACTTGTCCTGCATGTTTTAGATCTCTCCCTGCTCCAAACACAGCTGATTTAAATGATCAGTTTTATTATTAGGCAGCTTCGGGAGCTCATAACGAGTTGATCATTTGCATCAGCTGTGTTGGAGCAGGGAGAGCTCTAAAACATGCAGGACAAGTGGTCCTCCAGGAGAGGTTTGAGAAACGCTGGTCTAAAGTGCCTGCAGGATCCCCACCCTTATAAACCACACAGCTGCATAATGACCCAAACCAACGATTAATTTTAATATGCAAATATGGGCGTGACCATTAAGTAGTTTCAATGGCCATGTGTACTACTCACAGAGGATTTGGGAATGTTTGCAATCACAGCATTGTAAGATGGTGACGGATGTACTCTTGACCTCCCCTCAGTTCAGGGATGGTCATTCCCTCTTCACATAGAGTACATCTGTCACCGATCTGTCGAGGTATGGACACTGTTTGGCATCCTGCTCATCATATTCTTCATAAATTTTATAATTCCATTATAATGTTGTATTGTGTAACTTGTGTAAACACAACATCATTTGACGTTGTCCGTCTTGGGAGAGAGATCCTCCTCTGTTGCTCTCCCTGAGGTTTCTTCCTGTTTTTCCTCCTTGTTAAAGGTGTTTAGGGAGTTGTTCCTTATCCAATGTAAGGGTCTAGGGCAGGATGTTGTGTTGCTGTAAAGCCCCTTGAGGCAAATGTATAATTGGTGATATTGGGCTATACAAATAAAACTGACTTGACTTGACTTAGATGAGTGATGAAACGTATCTGTCAATACACGTTATGTCCAGATGAACTGATTCAACTTTATGTGATTTTCTTACCTGGATTACTGAGCATGCATAAAGACATGTGTCCTGACTGCTGATTATCAAGGCTGACATCTTGCTGTGGTAACTGTCATGGTATCATTTATATAGCAAATGGGAAAAGCTGATGTTGACTTAGTCTCAAGCCAAATGAATGCATTGGGGCAGTTTACATCTTTAGGAGATGTGTGGCACAATGTGTTATAACCACATGGGGGGGTTAACTACTAAGCATTTGCCTTTTGGAATGTCTGAGATTATAACTAAATCTACAGGTTAGCATGTTGTACAGTACTCTAGTTATTGGTTGAACTACAAGATGGCCTTTTCATTTCAGTTTCAAGAGATGGTTACTAGTGGCGGGGCAGAAAAATGTGGATGAAGACAACAACATAGCATAGGACATGGGTGGTAATGGAAACCTATATACGCACTTGAAATATTTTATGGCAGCCCGGGAACCCATGTCACAATTCTCCAGCTGTGACAAACTCAGGTTACTGCCAAAAACGTCAGATTTTTTAACATCTGGCTAATGACAGCTCACAGTGGAGAAACTTGCTGGTTGCATCACTGTGTCATTCAAATCAATAAGTTGGGGCTACATCCGAACCAATCTCAGTCTGTAACGTTACTAAATAAAGAAAGAAAAAAAATTGAAAGAATGTTTTTATGTCAAGAACATGTTTTGCATGTCTTGTAAAGGTGGCCTTGTGGTGATACACAATTGAGGGTAGATTCACCAGGGGCTGCTGCTCCTTTAAGGCAGACATTCAGAGTGCTGACGTAGGCACTGCTTAGAGTTTTCGGGGTGGAGCCATGTTTGCAGCAGCCTAGCGGTTAGCTGGTTGCCACGAGAGATTGTGCTGTATCGGTGTCGTTTTGTGTGGCGAGTAAACGGAATTGACTCAACTCGATCTCTCCATTTCATCATTCCTGCACTCCCACAGCCTAATATATATGCAATGACTTTTTGTCCTCTCTTTCATACTTACTCTGGTATATCCCATCAGCTTGAATTCCCATTATGAAGGTGGATGCATAATCTTCTGCGGGGTTGATGTTGCGGAAAATAAATTGTAGCTTTTCACCTTTCAAATAAAAACCAAACAAGCAAACAAACAATTAAATCCTTGAACTAAAAATTAATTTTTCCTTTCTTTTCTTGCTTTGAAACCATTCAGCACTGTTTTCAGTAGATGCTTGCTAGCTAGCTAATCTGTACCAGCATCAGCTTTAGCAATATATCACACTTGTTTGAACTTACAAAGAATCAATTTCCTGTCAGACTAATTTTATTCACCTGCACCCCCCCCCACACACACACAAAGACAACTGCTGTCTTATATTAATAAGTTTTATCAAAACTGTTGATGATTTAATTGTATGCAATATGGGCCTTACCCCGGATTTTTCTGATCTCCAACCCCAAATGTTCCTGAAACACTTCTTTGGCTCTGTTGAGATTCTTCAGTTTCTCTTTGTTTACTTTTTTCTGAGATTCCATCACTTAGGAATAAAGAAAAGCATCAGAATACAAAGCATCAGAATAATAGACAACATTTCACAGATGTCTTTGGGATGTTTTTTCAGTAACTGTTAATGACCAAAAATGGAGTTAACATGTATTATGCAAGACAATATGTGGCCAAACAGGATCTCTTTTGAGTGTTCTGATCATCAAACCCAGAAACAGTATGAAGACCGTTTTTAAATATCAACTTACACTTTTTCTTCCTGGCTTGCTCCTCTCCGAGTCTCTGTATCTTCTGGCTCAGGTCATTTTTCCGTTCCTCCTTTTGCTTGATGTCAGACAAGGTCTCAGAAATTGAATCCTGTTTCTGCTTAACTGATACAGCCATGTGTTCCAACTCTGATGGAACAAAAATTGCATTAGAGTCCTTTGCATTTGTTTTGTAGTAGTGGGTCCAAATACCAAGTAAATTCCAATTGGTACTGGAGCAGAATGTGAAATGTAAGTATTACAATATCACTTTATTTCTCTCACAAGAACAGGTAAAAATTGTGCTTTTTCGATTAGTGAAGTACCCAAAAATAAAAATTTAAAAAAGGGTTTTAGTGCTACCATTAATATGAAACCAAACTAAAAAAATATTTCAAACCTGCAGATAAAAATAAACAAGGAAAAACTGAGTGATTGCAAATTGGCCAGTTGAAAAATGTATGGAACTACACAGAAAACGTAAAGCTTACCTCTTCTGTATGCCTGCACTGTCTCAAACATTTTTTCATCATCCTTAAATTTCTTTGAACATGTATCTGGGAAAGAAAAGGGGGAAAGTACTTAAAGCACCTTCCTTTTTGATACTTAATACAACTGATGTATTGAGGACAATAGCTAATTCATAAATACGCAAATAATAAAATAGATGCCATAAAAGAAAATTATACACTGCATACAGTTTTGCCCTCAACACAGCAGCAAAATGTGGAAGAAACAGGCAACAAGTACACTGAAGGAAAAGGAAAGATGTAGCGAACAAGAAGATATGGCAGACCAAACTCATAAAGGAGCTTTTCCAACAAATATGGCAACATCTATAACTAAAACTCAGGTTCAACCATGTCTTTTGTCCATCAGAGACGAAGGTGCTGAAACAACACCACTAACCACTGTTTCAATTTGGATGGATGCTGAAACATGAGTGCAGTTATTAGCATCACTGTAGGTGTTAGTGAGCCAACAAAAATGAGGCTTTTCAGAATTGTAGCTTGAACCATTATGTAGGTTACAATTTAGATCAAATTAATATGTCATGATTGGGCAACTGATTGTAATTAGGGCCGAAATAACTATTAAAAGAATTTCACATTTCCCATCAAAAACAAAAACACCCGTATTTCCCTTTAACTAACAATCCAATAATCCAAAAACTATGATTTAATTCACTTTGGACAGTGGTATCTGTTGCTGTACAACAGAATTATGAAATTAACGAAGGAGCCACATTCAAGAAGCAAATAGTTGTAAAGTAGCACACAGACTCGGCTCTCCATGACTGACCTAGTACATACTACAGCCTATCTACTACATGCTACATGTTTTGAAATTTAACAACAATTAGTGTTGAATAACACAGAAAAAAAATTAAAACAGTTGGTGGAATGTAACAGGAAAAATCAAAACCATACCAAAGGCAGATTTCAAAATCTGTTTACTGGAGTGGTACAACTCCAAACATGCTTCGGTTATCTCCCCAGATGTCGTGACAACAAGTTTGTTATGCGTCTCCTCCATTGATTTGCTGAACAACTCACAGACGTTTGAATCTTTAATGGAGGCCATGGTGTTCGAATGATGGATTGATCTGTGATGACATAATACAGAAAAAAAGTTTATTGGGTGCGGGTAATTAATAATAATAATAAACTTTATACAAAGCCTTTCAAAACCATGTTACAAGGTGCTTTACAATACAAGATAAAATAGTAAACACAGTCAAGATAAAAACAAAAACAAAGCACAAGACCTCAGATCTGCGTTACAGAACAAGGTAAAACAGTCAGGACTCAGGATAAAGATCACAAGAACAGAAAACACAGAACCCGGTAAGACAAAAGCGGATGATTAAAACAAGTGATAAAACTGGCCAACAACACATTTACTCTAAAAAGCCTTCCTGTAAAAGTACCAAAGAAAGTTGAATCAGTTCATCTGCATACGAGGTTTATTGACAGATACGTCTCAGGGTAAACTGACTGCAGGTATTCCCCCCTAATAAACGATACAGTGGCGCAACATCAGTTTCATATGCAAATATGGGCGTAATCATTAGCTAGCGTTTCCATGGCCATGTGCACTATTCACAGAGCATTTGGCCATGTTGTCAAATCTCAGAGAAGCACATGCAGAAGTGACCTACTTACATAGCCAGCATGCGGACCGGAGACGGGCCCTTTAAGACAGTGGGCGGGGCTAGCGAGGGGCACTGTGGGTAGACACGAGGGGCGGTTTAATTAGCGTAAACCCGGGGTGACCAACCAGCCGTGAAGTCGGTCGCAAGATGATTATGAAAAATGGAGTGAGAGTTTGAAAATAAATAAATAAATAAAACCGGCTCGTGTTCACATCTTGATTGACGGAGAATCTGACTAACCACCAAGAGGCGAGGTCTGCATTAGCCCCGTATCAGATAGAGCATCAATCAAGGCATCGTCGGCGAATTAGCGTCTCGCTCGCGAGCTGTGACGTATGGAGGCGTAACCTTACGTTCACCGGCAGCCTCAGAGGGGAGACGAGTTGAGACTAACTAACGTTAACCAGACCCACTTCTCTCTCGTTTTCTTCTGTGTGTTCGGAGACAAACAGCAAAAACGGCAGAAGCCAAAAGATCGAAAACTTCTCATTTCCACAACGAATGGGAGGAAGCTTGTTTTTTTTCTTTCTCGTTTATTCCAACGAAAACTCCCATCTGTCTGATGAGCGACGCTAGCTAGTGAGGCTATACTGAAGAGGGGTCATCTGGAGCGGTGCACAACAGCTATGCTAGTGTGACCCAGTGGTTCTCCACCTTTTTGGGGTCCTGGACCCCCTGCGTATTTTTGATCTACCCTGAGGACCCCTCCACCTGATTTTGGGGGAGGGGGTTGCAATTTGATAGAAACAGTAGAAACTGCATTTTAAATTGCGTTATAGCATTTATTCACTCTTTGGGGCAAAAATAAGAGCTTTCAGTTGTAACTTAGATATATGTAACAAAACAGAATTCTTATGCAGTAACTTTCAGATATATGTAACAAAACAGAATATGTATTCAGTAACTTTCAGATATATGTAACAAAACAGAATATGTATTCAGTAACTTTCAGATATGTGTAACAAAACAGAATATGTATTCAGTAACTTTCAGATGTATGTAACAAAACAGAATATGTATTCAGTAACTTTCAGATATATGTAACAAAACAGAATATGTATTCAGTAACTTCCAGATATATGTAACAACAGAATTTTTATGCAGTAACTTTTAACAATGCAAACGGGAGCGAGATCTCTTATTAAAATACAACAAATTACACTTGTGAAACAGATGTAATTAGAGAAAAAAGTCCTGTTACCCTTTATAGTTTAGGTAGATAAAGGTCTCGGTCACATTTGAGTAAAATAACCCTATTTCTATAAATGTCATAGGATCTTTTTTTTTAAAGATATTTTATTTTCACGGACCCCCTGCAATTACACCACGGACCACTAGGGGTCCGCGGACCCCCGGTTGAGAAACACTGGTGTAACCTATTTTTCTGCCCGATGCGGGATTCGATACGAGGTGTACTGCGCCACAAGGCGACGTCACTAACCGCTTGGCTAAAGGGTCAGACTCGTTAGCTAGTGGCTAACGTGTCTTATTAGTAGTTTACAGTCGTCACCCTCCCCGGAAGCGCGCCCTCGCGCTTTGTCATACCGCGCTCCGAAGAGACTTCTGAGGATCCGCACACTTCCGGATCCCACCGCTGCCACCAATGTAACCGAGGGTTTGTAGATGTCGCCTATACTGTATGAAACTATAAAATAACAAATACGGAGGTTCCACTTTCACACGAGGACCACGTTACTTGGATTCTTCCCCCAACCGCACTCCACGGCAACAACACTGCGTACAGCACTTCCGCTCTTTCTTCAGCCTTCAAAATAAGAGCTCAAGGCATATACTGTGGCAACAGCTTATAACAGGAACTTAAAATCACTAACAGGCAAGTCCAGAAAAACTGGTTACAGTAGCTTTCCCAGGGGAAACGGCTCTGCCAACCGGAAGACTGCAGGAACTGAAGTCTCAGCTAGCGGCGCAACAGCCAAGCTTTCCGAGCCCCAAGGCCAAGGGCAAGGCTGCAACGACAGCATCGTACGGCGTCGGCCATGCTCTTGCTGTAAGAACTCTTCCAAAGACGGCGGAACTGTGAAGGAGGCGTCTGTCGTAGCTGCGGACGCACTCCGGTGATTTCAAGAGCAGAACGGGCACTGTGCACGCCATTAGACACGTCCAGCTACCCCGGAATACCGCCACACGGCGCTGTGAGGAAACGGCCGAGGGTCTTCACGAGCACCGGAAGGAGGACGCCGAGGCGTGCGCGTGTTCCCCCTGCAGTTCCACGAGCCAACCGATACGGTAGACGAGGCACCGTCGTTAGAATGGCCTCTGGAGACACGAGCGCAAAAGAAGAGCTGCTCACCATTTTGCCACCTAAAGGAAAGACTAGAGGCGAAGATATTTTTCAGGCATTCGTGGAATTCGTCAACCAGAATAAACTGCTCATTTTTAAACTCATCTCCATTACAACCGATGGCACCTGCTATGGTAGGCCCTACTAATGGGTTTGTTGAATTGTGCAAGCAAAGTGTTTTCTCCCGGACTTCCTTAATTATCATTGCATAATTCACCAACAAGCGCTGTGTGGGACGATCTTAAACATGAAAGAAGTGATGGATATTGCTAAGAGATGTGATGGATATTGCTAAGAGAAGTGATGGATATTGCTAAGAGAAGTGATGGATATTGCTAAGAGAAGTGATGGATATTGCTAAGAGAAGTGATGGATATTGCTAAGAGAAGTGATGGATATTGCTATGGAGATTGTGTGCTCGGTTAGGGCAAGGAGCCTACAGAGGAGGCTATTAGACCGGAGCAGAACACAGACCTGTTGCTGCATATGGATGTAAGGTGGCTGAGCAGAGGCAAGTTTTTTGGAGAGATTCAGTGAGTTGTTGCATCAAATCAGAGATTTTCTCAAGCTCGCTAAACATGTTGAATATACACAGCTAGGGGACAACAAGTGGCCTTTGGATGTGGCATTCCTAGCCGATCTCGCCAGCACGCGGAATGAGCTGAATTTAGAACTACAGGGAACGGATAAATATGTAAAAAAACATGATCAGCTCAGTGAACGCGTTTAAAAGCAAGCTCCAACTTCTGTCAAGTAGGCTGCAATGCAGTGACCTGCGAAACTTTGCTCACGTGCAGGCAGAACTTACACGTCAGGGTAACGACACAGCACAGCTTGGTAATGCACATTGAGGAGCAAGTTCAGAGCTGCTTGTCAAAGTTTGACAGGCGCTTTACTGACTTTGCATCCATTGAACCTGTTGCCAGCTACCTGTGTTTTCCATTTGGAAGTACTGACGTGCATGGCATCGCCTCCAAAGTGGCATCACTGTTTCACCTGGACAGCCCTGCTGTGGAGAATGAGATCCTCACACTTCAAGCTGACATTGAGATTAAATCCAGGGCAACACAAGGGATGAAGGGAGCATTCTGGGAGCTACTGCTGCAGGACAAGTACCCCAACCTACGGAGATGTGCCATGAACTTCACAGCACTTTCTGGAACCTACCTGTGCGAATCTGCCTTTTCTCACATGAAGATCAAGTCGAAGTACAGATCCACAATGACAGATGACCGCCTTCTGGCCTGCCTAAGGCTTGCAACCAGCTGCTACAACCCTGACTAGGAGAAACTAGCCTCCTCCTCCCAGTGCCAGCGGTCCCACCAAGGTAGAGAATGACATTTATTTCTAGAACAAGGAGGGGTAGGAAGCGCTGCATGGGTCCAGTGGCTTAATGGTGACAGGTGCTCTTCAGTATGGTGGGTAGAGAAATAAGGAAAAATGACTGAAAACTGAGGCACTCCGTAAACCAAAAGAGATGGAATGTATTCACCCAAGGGCAAGGCAACAAGGAAAGTGGAAACGCGTCAGTCTTGTTGCCTTGCCCTCGGGTGAATAAATTCCAGTTCTTTTGGTTTACGGGGTGCCTCAGTTTTCAGTCAGTTTTCGACATTTATTTCTGCTTTTCTAACAGAGAACTATACTGTGTAGTGGCTGTATTATGTTCTGTTTGTCTCCAATTAAAGTTACATTTGTATACTATAATTGTCTGTCCCAAATTGAGCGAGTGGTCCTCTCGTACAAAGTTTAACAGTGGAAAACAATAAATATGAGTCTGAAATTGTTTTTTTAATGTTGCGAACTGACTTCTCTTTTCTTTTTTGTAAAAACTGGAATAAAATAGTCCTCTCTTTTCGCCCGCTGGCCCGTTAAGAAAGACGAATACCCCCCCCACGACGGGTTTAGCTTGTTAGAATACCCCCCCCAACGACGGGTTTAGCTTTTTAGAATACCCCCCCCCGAAACGATGGGTTTAGCTTGTTAGAATACCCCCCCACAACGGGTTTAGCTTGTTAGAATACCCCCACCCTAAACGACGGGTTTAGCTTGTTAGAATACCCCCCCGAAACGACGGGTTTAGCTTGTTAGAATACCCCCCCGAAACAATGGGTTTAGCTTGTTAGAAAACCCCCCCACAACGGGTTTAGCTTGTTAGAATACCCCCACCCTAAACGACGGGTTTAGCTTGTTAGAATACCCCCCCGAAACGACGGGTTTAGCTTGTTAGAATACCCCCCCGAAACAATGGGTTTAGCTTGTTAGAATACCCCCCCCACTGAAACGACGGGTTTAGCTTGTTAGAATACCCCCCCCCACTGAAACGACGGGTTTAGCTTGTTAGAATACCCCCCCGAAACAATGGGTTTAGCTTGTTAGAATACCCCCCCCACTGAAACGACGGGTTTAGCTTGTTAGAATACCCTCCCCCCAGAAACGACGGGCTTAGCTTGTTAGAATACCCCCACTGAAACGACGGGTTTAGCTTGTTAGAATACCCCCCCCCCTGAAACGACGGGTTTAGCTTGTTAGAATACCCCCCCCCCAGAAACGACGGGCTTAGCTTGTTAGAATACCCCCCCTGAAACGACGGGTTTAGCTTGTTAGAATACCCCCCCCCCCTGAAACGACGGGTTTAGCTTGTTGGAATACCTCCCCACTGAAACGACGGGTTTAGCTTGTTAGAATACCCCCCCTGAAACGACGGGTTTAGCTTGTTAGAATACCCCCCCCTGAAACGACGGGTTTAGCTTGTTAGAATACCCCCCCCCCCTGAAACGACGGGTTTAGCTTGTTAGAATACCCCCCCCTGAAACGACGGGTTTAGCTTGTTAGAATACCCCCCCCCCCCCAGAAACGACGGGTTTAGCTTTTTAGAATACCCCCACTGAAACGACGGGTTTAGCTTGTTAGAATACCCCCCCCAGAAACGACGGGTTTAGCTTGTTAGAATACCCCCACTGAAACGACGGGTTTAGCTTGTTAGAATACCCCCCTGAAACGATGGGTTTAGCTTGTTAGAATACCCCCCCCCCGAAACGACGGGTTTAGCTTGTTAGAATACCCCCCCACTGAAACGACGGGTTTAGCTTGTTAGAATACCCCCCCTGAAACGACGGGTTTAGCTTGTTAGAAACCCCCCCCCTGAAACGACGGGTTTAGCTTGTTAGAATACCCCCGTTTAGCTTGTTAGAATACCCCCCCCCCGAAACGACGGTTTTAGCTTGTTAGAATACCCCCCCACTGAAACGACGGGTTTAGCTTGTTAGAATACCCCCCCCCCCTGAAACGACGGGTTTAGCTTGTTAGAATACCCCCCCCTGAAACGACGGGTTTAGCTTGTTAGAATACCCCCCCCCCCGAAACGACGGGTTTAGCTTGTTAGAATACCCCCCCCACTGAAACGACGGGTTTAGCTTGTTAGACCCCCCCCCCGAAACGACGGGTTTAGCTTATTAGAATACCCCCCCCCCCGAAACGACGGGTTCAGAGCCCTAGAAAGAGAGCGTTACGTCAATGAGGGGTCAGAACGTGAGAGGGTCACGTGGTTCACGTAGCCGCCGAATAGTTCCAAACGAAGCTTGGCGGCTCATTTAAATGAACTGCTTAGCGCCATTTCTAGTAGCTACTAGCCAATATGTTCGGATTTTTACATTTATATATAGATATAGATATATTCCAACGTGACACATATTCTATGCGCACTGTTTGGAACCATCCGGGGCTCCCATGATCCGCCATTGCTGTTATATAATTGGCCCATCGGCGTCTAGGGAGTTGACGTGACTCTCTCTGTCTAGGGCTCTGGACGGGTTTAGCTCGTTAGACTACCCCCCCGACCCCACTGTACGTCGTGGAGGGTCAAGCGATTCATAAATATTCCGCTGGGTCGGGACACAGTTAATGGCTATTTTCTTGTTAAATGACCGGGTTTCTGTGCTACATACTATGCCAGTGTTTCTCAACCGGGGGTCCGCAGACCCCTAGTGGTCCGTGGTGTAATTGCAAGGGGTCCGTGAAAATAAAATATCTTTAAAAAAAAGATCCTATGACATTTATAGAAATAGGATTATTTTACTCAAATGTGACTGAGACCTTTATCTACCTGAACTATAAAGGGTAACAGGACTTGTTTCTCTAATTACATCTGTTTCACAAGTGTCATTTATTGTATTTTAATAAGAGATCTCGCTCTCGTTTGCGTTGTTAAAAGTTACTGAATACATATTCTGTTTTGTTACATATATCTGAAAGTTACTGAATACATATTCTGTTTTGTTACATATATCTGAAAGTTACTGAATACATATTCTTTTTTGTTACATATATCTGAAAGTTACTGCATAAGAATTCTGTTTTGTTAACTATATCTAAGTTACAACTGAAAGCTCTTATTTTTGCCCCAAAGAATGAATAAATGCTATAATGCAATTTAAAATGCAGTTTCTACTGTTTCTATCAAATTGCAACCCCCCTCCCCCAAGATCAGGTGGAGGGGTCCTCAGGGTAGATCAAAAATACGCAGGGGGTCCAGGACCCCAAAAAGGTTGAGAACCACTGTACTATGCGACCAGTCTGCTAAGCAACCTACTTTTTTTAAGCAATACATTTACTGAATTTTGTTTGCAAATTACATCAAAACAAGTAATAGCACAGTACAGCAAACATTTTCACCCTACCCCCCCCCCATAACCCCGTCCCTATAACAAGTAATACAATTCAAAGCAGGGTTAAAGAAGATAATAAAGATAAAAATTAAATTAATAAAAATAATAAAATAAAATAATAATAACAATCATTTCTTTCACAGACTGATTAGAGGGTGTGGGGTTTTTTTTCCAGTTGCTTTTACGCATATAAACAATCAGGTAGAGTTGTTCTACTCCCCCAGAGCTTGTTCTTGCTGAAGCAAGTTACCAACATTAGTATTACGTCTTAAGAAGTACAGAAACAATCCCCAGATTTGATCAAAAACACTGTGTTACGTCTAACAATATACATGATATTTTCCACTGACATGTTTGAAGCCATTTCTTTAACCCCCCATACCAATTCTTGGTCCATCTAAGCCAGTGGTTCTCAACCTTTTTGGGGTCCTGGACCCCCTGCGTATTTTTGATCTACCCTGAGGACCCCTCCACCTGATCTTGGGGGAGGGGGGTTGCAATTTGATAGAAACTGCATTTTAAATTGCATTATAGCATTTATATTGGGGCAAAAATAAGAGCTTTCAGTTGTAACTTAGATACAGTTAACAAAACAGAATTCTTATGCAGTAACTTTCAGATATATGTAACAAAACAGAATATGTATTCAGTAACTTTCAGATATATGTAACAAAACAGAATATGTATTCAGTAACTTTCAGATATATGTAACAAAACAGAATATGTATTCAGTAACATTCAGATATATGTAACAAAACAGAATATGTATTCAGTAACTTTCAGATATATGTAACAAAACAGAATATGTATTCAGTAACTTTCAGATATATGTAACAAAACAGAATATGTATTCAGTAACTTTCAGATATATGTAACAAAACAGAATATGTATTCAGTAACTTTCAGATATATGTAACAACAGAATTCTTATGCAGTAACTTTTAACAATGCAAACGGGAGCGAGATCTCTTATTAAAATACAATAAATTACACTTGTGAAACAGATGTAATTAGAGAAAAAAGTCCTGTTACCCTTTATAGTTTAGGTAGATAAAGGTCTCGGTCACATTTGAGTAAAATAATCCTATTTCTATAAATGTCATAGGATCCTTTTTTTAAAGATATTTTATTTTCACGGACCCCTTGCAATTACGCCACGGACCACTAGGGGTCCGCGGACCCCCGGTTGAGAAACACTAAGCAACCTGCTTCCTACGTTTGCTGGCTGTCAAGTTTCCAACACGTTTCCAGAAAGTGAAGTACTTCTCATCCCTTCATGCACGGGTTCCCAAATGTCAATTACAGTTCAGCCTGAAGTGAAACATCTACGAATAACAATATCTACAAACATGTCATTAGAAGAAGGAGAGACGTTAATATTTCTAATCGTGAAGAGAGGAACCCCCAGTGGAGTTGGCGGAGTCGTCTAAAGCAGAAAAGGCGTCGCCAAATTAACTTATTCTGATTGTTAAATGGGGTGGTGGGTTTTTCCTCAATGTGAAGCGCTTCGGATGTCTAGAAAAAGTGCTATATAAACGTAACGATTATTATTATCAATAATGATAAACGTAAGAGATTACGTACCGCCCAGCCAGCCGGGTGGGTGGGTGTGTGTCTTTGGCGAGACGTTAAATCTTTACATCCTTCACACGAAGTGCCTCGCTAGCTTAGCATGCTAACGCTACCGCTAGCCACCAGCGGCGGCGGCGGAAGAGCCGTTGCGACGTTACCGTCCGACGAAACTAGCCGAATATTCAGTCGGTCTTTGAAACAAAAAGGAAACGTGCTTGAGTGCTGGAACCACCCGTTTTGTTTTGTTTTATCCTGAGGCCGAAAACCAAAACAAGACCAACAAAGGAAACAAGTCTCGTTACCTGAAACCATCTATCCGGTCCGGTCACTGTTTTCAAAAAACCCGCGGTCGCCTCGGGTTTCTTCCTCCTCCTCGGGTTTATTGGCGGCTGTAAACAACAATTTGGCGCATTACCGCCACCAAGTGGACTGGAGTGTGGACCGGAACGTCTATTTTAAAAAAAAAGAATTCTCTTCTCTTCTCAATCAAACTAGTTATTCTAAGATACTGAAATAAAATTCGATAAGTCTCGTTTCTTGAGTTCCTTTGTAGAATGTCTGCTAAGTTCAGTTTTAACTCTTAATTTCGAAGGTTTCGAATCAGATTCCTTCTTTCAAGTCAAAGTCCATCCATCCATTATCTGTACCGCTTATCCTGCTCTCAGGGATGCTGGAGCCTATCCCAGCAGGCGGGGAGACGCCATCCCAGGGCCCCCCCCCACACACACAATTTAGTACGTCCAATTCACCTGACCGCCATGTCTTTGGACTGTGGGAGGAAACTCGCGCAGACACGGGGAGAACATGCAAACTCAACACAGAGGACGAACCGGGATGACCCACCAAGGTTGGACTACCCCGGGGCTCGAACCCAGGACCTTCTTGCTGCAAGGCGACTGCGCTGACCACTGCGCCACCATGCTGCTCAAGTCAAAGTCAAAGTATCTTTATAGTCCCTTACAGGGAACTTAGTTTGCGGCCAGTACATATAAAACCCTCACACAAAACATACAAGCACCAAGGCAGAATTGACACATCACTGATGGGCAACAAAAAAACAACAGGACATGGTGGGCGAGGAGACCCAAAGGAGTTCAGATATACAGACCATGGAAACAAGCGACCTGCAGACTACAGATGAACACTATCTGCTATTTAACAGTTGGATGGCAGGGGGGACAAAGGAAGCCTTGTACCTCTTAGTCCTAATACAGGGCGTCCTCAACCGACAACCTGAGGGTACCAGCCCAAACTCTGACCAAAGAGGGTGACCTTGGCACTCCAGAAGGGAAGCAGCCCTTCTGACCACCTTCCTATTATAAAGGTCAGTCAGCTGGGCTTTGCTTCTCCCTGAAATCCTGCTAGCCCATTTGATGAGACTATCAAGCCTTTTTTTTTATTGGCCAGAGTCACATGACCAAACCAAGCAACAACACAGTGCATTAAAACTGTCTCCACAAAACGTGTATAAAAGAGAGTCGTCATCTGGGAGGAGACATTACATGTCCACATTTAATGTCTTCTTTCTGCCTCAGAGCTCTGACAGTGTAGCGTAACATGCTCTGTTGGTTCTTCTTGCCCATCGTCGTCGCATCTGCCTGGATCATAGTCGCCCATCCAAGTCTAGATATTATTGTACATGGACGACGTGGTCAATGGTTTCAAGACTCCTGGTAAGTGTGGGCTCGAATCAGGCAGGAAAAACAAATCAGTGACACACAATCACGGAGGGGAATGATGGTGATTATTATCTAAGAGCAGTAGATGGGAGGGAAATCACGGACACTGTAAACCAATGCGACAGCTAAAAGTCGCCCGACTGGAATGACGTTGATATATTGTAGCGAATTCGGGGGGACAACGGAACCACAGGAACTGCCACGGCCGGGAAGCGAACCCGTCTCGCCCGCACCGCAGGGGGCATCGCTAACCGCTAGACTAAAGGGTCAGCCCCGCGAGCCAGCGGCCAGCGTGACTACTAATCCATGCACGTTACACTATGAAGGTACTAGAAGAACCCCGCTACAGTGTAGCGGTTCGGTTCTCCACCCGTCTAAATCTCCCTCCTCTTCATCCTGCCAGCTAACCGCCTTCCCCCTGCCCCTAAACCCCCCCCACTCCAACTCCCTCCCCCCAAATGCTCAGAATCATCTGAAATGCCGAGAAAAGTGGTTTTTAGCCATTTTTAGATACATGCATATTTTGCATAATTATGCATAATTATTATAATGTTCTACTATTTTTCTGGTCCTCTCTGGAACAATACCTACCACCTCCAAAAATAAAGAGGATCATAAGTGCATTTTTGCAAAAATGCATTTATTTTGCATTATGTCAAAACATTTTGAGTCCCAGAAAAAAAAATTTTTATAGGTGAAAAAAATCAAAGATGCTCAGAATCATCTGAAATGCCGAGAAAAGTGGTTTTTAGCCATTTTTGGAAAATGCATATTTTGCATAATTATGCATAATTATTTTAATTTTCTGCTATTTTTCTGGTCCTCTCTGGAACAATACCTACCACCTCAAAAAATAAAGAGGATCATAAGTGCATTTTTGCAAAAAATGCATATTATTTTGCATAATGCCAAAACATTTGTAAGTCCCAGAATTTTTTTTTATAGGTGAAAAAAATCAAAGATGCTCAGAAACATCTGAAATGCCGAGAAAAGTGTTTTTTAGCCATTTTTAGAAAATTTCATATTTTGCATATTTATGCATAATTAATTATGCATAATTTTCTGCTATTTTTTATAGGTGCCCCCGATCATCCCCAATAACCTCCAAAAAGAGTCAAGGCCCCAAGTGCTTTAGTTTGGCCGTTTATAGACTCCCGCACAGACACACACCACACACCGGACACACATTGTGACAATACAGGAGTAGATTGCAAAACCACTAACCCACATCTATAACACGTCCTTTCAATCTGCTGAAGCGCCAAGCAACATGAAAACCGCAGAAGCCAAACCTTTTATATTAAACCGGAGACAGACGCCAATTTAAAAACTACAGACCGATTTCATTATTGTCACAATTCTCCAAAATATTGGAAAAACTAGTTGCTGTTAGACAAATTCATTAAGCACAATCTGTTGACCAACAGCCAGTACGGGTTTCGACCAAACAGATCCACGTCTCTGGCGCTCATTGAATTAATTGAAGAAATAACCAATTACAGACAACAAAACAACAAAAGAAAAGAGTTTGCTGTGGGAATATTTATAGATCTAACAAAAGCTTTTGACACTATTGATCACAATAGATTAGCAGTAGCGAATTCAGGGGGGCAGCCGGGAACCGCCGCAGCCGAGGTTCCCGGGTTAACCAGGGCTGCCCCCCCCTTGAATTCGCCACAATAGATGAATTGGAAAGGTGTGGTATCACAGGGGTGGGGGTGCAGAACTGGCTAATAGGCTATTTAAGTAAAAGGCAGCAGTTTGTAAAGATAGGTGAACATAAATCGTTATATTACCTGTGGTGTACCCCAGGGGTCGATTTTAGGCCCAAAACTGTTCATTCTGTACTTAAATGATATATGCAAGATGTCAAACCGGACCCCCTGCGTGTTTTTGATCTACCCTGAGGACCCCTCCACCTGATCTTGGGGGAGGGGGGTTGCAATTTGATAGAAACAGTAGAAACTGCATTTTAAATTGCATTATAGCATTTATTCACTCTTTGGGGCAAAAATAAGAGCTTTCAGTAGTAACTTTCAGATATGTGTAACAAAACAGAATATGTATTCAGTAACTTTCAGATATATGTAACAACACAGAATTCTTATGCAGTAACTTTCAGATATATGTAACAAAACAGAATATATATTCAGTAACTTTCAGATATATGTAACAAAACAGAATATGTATTCAGTAACTTTCAGATATATGTAACAAAACAGAATATGTATTCAGTAACTTTCAGATACATGTAACAAAACAGAATATGTATTCAGTAACTTTCAGATATATGTAACAACACAGAATATGTCTTCAGTAACTTTCAGATATGTGTAACAAAACAGAATATGTATTCAGTAACTTTCAGATATATGTAACAAAACAGAATATGTATTCAGTAACTTTCAGATATATGTAACAAAACAGAATATGTAATCAGTAACTTTCAGATATATGTAACAAAACAGAATATGTATTCAGTAACTTTCAGATATATGTAACAAAACAGAATATGTATTCAGTAACTTTCAGATATGTGTAACAACACAATTTTTATGCAGTAACTTTTAACAATGCAAACGGGAGCGAGATCTCTTATTAAAATACAATAAATTACACTTGTGAAACAGATGTAATTAGAGAAAAAAGTCCTGTTACCCTTTATAGTTTAGGTAGATAAAGGTCTCGGTCACATTTGAGTAAAATTTCTATTTCTATAAATGTCATAGGATCTTTTTTTTAAAGATATTTTACGGACCCCTTGCAATTACACCACGGACCACTAGGGGTCCGCGGACCCCCGGTTGAGAAACACTGCCCTAACCGACCCTACATCCGCAAGTTCCCCCCTGACGCCTTCTCCCTCTTCTGGCTTTCAAGTCCTCTCGCGTCCTCGCGTTCGCTTCCGGTCTCGCTCTCCGACGCCATTTCCGCCATCGCGCTTCCTGTTCTTGTCGGCGACGTCAAGTTTTACTCTTCTCCACAGTGAAACGGACACATTTCCCCGACTTCCAAGTATTGTGTCGAACATCGACCCCTGTGTGTTTTCCAGTGGATTCTTCATCGGAATTTGTTTTTTAAAATAAAATTACGGGCGTCGCCTGGCGCCCCGACACGCGGTGCTTTGTTTTGTTACGACGCAGTGCCACCTTGTGGTGGAAGATTGCATCTCTCCAAGGCGGACAGGGGGAAAAATATTTTGGTAACAAAAACTACACAAATGACGCCTTAGGTTAAGTATTAGTAACTACTGAAGTCGTCGTTTGTAAAGCAAGCCATGCACCAATGGTTAGTGAGTGTTAATAGATGTTTATAAATACTTATTAATACTGCAATTCATGATTAATTCATGTATAAATGTACATGTAAATAGTGTGTTAATCGTGTACTTACACTTTCTGAAGGATCTCATGATCCTTTAGACTGTTGTGAGTCTCAATGTGCTGCTGGCCTTTCAGTCTCATGTGTATATGCTAGCTAGTCCTCACTTTAGATGAGCTCTTACAAAATACTTCACTGACAACTAGTAACTACCTGAATTAATCATGAATTGCAGTATTAATAAGTATTTATAAACATCTATTAACACTAACCATTGGTGCATGCCTTGCTTTACAAATGATGAATTCAGTGGTTACTAATACTTAACTAGTGCTTCATTTGTGTAGTTATTATAAAGTGTTACTGATCTTTCTGTTTCTATTTAACTATGTGCCTTGAATTGGATACCAACACTGAGTGCTGAGCAGTCATTTCGCCTATGTCGTTTTCCTCTTTTTGTAATATGATACATATAGTATTTGATTGTAGCCTAAACAAGGCTAATATAAGGGGTCATATAACGAGGGGCATATTGACTAGGGACTTCTAGTTGTACAAAACAGATGGGCTGTGTTCTCAGTTGCAGCAGTATGAGAGGGCCATGGTTGCTATGTTAACAGAGAATGAGAATACTAATGGAGCTGAAAGGATGCATTTGTTTGCATAAGAGTTCTGTCCCTAGAGTTTAGGCGGTGGCTGCTGTTTAAACTAATAAAAGGAATTGTCCTGTGAAATATCTACTGTATAAACAGTCATCCTGTAAACTCTTAAAATTCTGAGTTCTCATGGCTCCCGTGCCACTTTATTTTACACCACGTGGATTTAAACCCTAGAGTCTACAAGTGCGGCCACACTCTGTGAAATGATTTATGACTCCAGGTAGAGATATAAAGCAGTCTTTGATGTAAAAAGGAGAGAGAATATTGTGTTCGTTGCTTAACTGAAGAGCTTTGGCCAGGGAAGTCGCTGCCCCCCCCCCCCAAAAAAGAAAGAACTTTAGGTGGACATTATCTACAGCAGTGGAGCCCTCCTTATACAGCACCTCCAGAAAACTATAAGGACTACTACTATGACTTCCTTGACATGATATGCACCCCAGTAGCATCTACTCCATCTATTGCCCTCTCTGGTTCCACTGGTACCAAAATGATCTGGGTGGCAGTTATTGGTGTATGGTTCGAATCTCATTTTTAAATGGTAAGTCGTCTTTGATGTTGTTGTGTTTTATATTCACGTGACATACCAACTTCATTTTATTTTGTATTTTTTTGCAAAAGTATCTCTTAAATCAATTTTGATTTTTCTTAGGATTCTGTTTGGTCACTGATCTTACTGGTGGGTATGGGAAACTCACCTTTACCATAATGACTCACGACCACATCTGGGACAATTTTACATTACCTGTGAAACCAGGTTAGTGTTATGCATATATTACCTTTCATCAGCTGGCAGTGTCTACTACCACTACTACTACTACTACTACTACTACTACTACTACTACTACTACTACTTTTGGCTGCTCCCGTTAGGGGGCGCCACAGCGGACCATCCGTTTCCATCTCTTCCTGTCCTCTGCATCGTCCTCTGTCACACCAGCCACCTGCATGTCCTCCCTCACCACATCCATAAACCTCCTCTTTGGCCTTCCTCTTCTCCTCTTCCCTGGCAGCTCCATATTCAGCATCCTTCTCCCAATATACCCAGCATCTCTCCTCCACACATGTCCAAACCATCTCCATCTTGCCTCTCTTGCTTTGTCTCCAAACCATCCAACCTGAGCTGTCCCTCTAATATACTCGTTCCTAATCCTGTCCTTCTTCATCACTCCCAATGAAAATATTATCTTCACCTCTGCCACCTCCACCTCCACCGCCTGTCTTTTCATTAGTGCCACTGTCTCCAAACCATACAACATAGCTGGTCTCACAACCGTATTGAAAACCTTCCCTTTAACTCTTGCTGGTACCCTTCTGTCACACATCACTCCGGATACTCTTCTCCACCCACTCCACCCTGCCTGCACTCTCTTCTTCACCTCTCTTCTGCACTCCCCATTACTTTGTACAGTTGACCCCAAGTATTTCAACTCATACGCCTTCATCACCTCCACTCCTTGCATCCTCACCATTCCACTGTCCTCCCTCTCATTCATGCATAGGTATTCCATTTTGCTCCAACTTATGTTCATTCTTCTCTCCAGTTTACACCTCCACCTCTCCAGGCTCACCTCCACCTGCAACCTACTCTCGCTACAGATCACAATGTCATCCGCAAACATCATCGTCCATGGAGACTCCTGCCTGATCTCGCCCGTCAACCTGTCCATCACCATTGGAAACAAGAAAGGGCTCAGAACCGATCCTTGATGTAATCCCACCTCCACCTTGAACCCATCTGTCATTCCAACCGCACACCTCACCACTGTCACACTGCCCTCATACATATCCTGCACCACTCCTACATACTTCTCTGCAACTCCCGACTTCCTCATACAATACCACACCTCCTCTCTCGGCACCCTGTCGTATGCTTTCTCTAAATCCACAAAGACACAATGTAACTCCTTCTGACCTTCTCTATACTTCTCCATCAACATTCTCAAAGTAAACATCACATCTGTGGTGCTCTTTCCTGGCATGAAACCATACTGCTGCTCGCTGATCATCACCTCTCCTCTTAACCTAGCTTCTATTACTCTTTCCCATATCTTCATGCTGTGGCTGATCAACTTTATACCTCTGTAGTTGCTACAGTTCTGCACATCACCCTTGTTCTTGAAAATTGGTACCAGTAGGTTTCTTCTCCACTCCTCAGGCATCCTCTCACTTTCCAGGATTGTGTTAAACAATCTAGTTAAAAACTCCACTGCCATCTCTCCTAAACACCTCCATGCCTCCACAGGTATGTCATCAGGACCAACTGCTTTTCCACTCTTCATCCTCTTCATAGCTGCCCTCACTTCCTCCTTGCTAATCCGCTGAACTTCCTGATTCACTATCCCCACATCATCCAACCTTCTCTCGATCTCATTTTCTTCATTCATCAGCCCCTCAAAGTACTCCTTCCACCTTCTTAGCACACTCTCCTCGCTTGTCAGCACATTTCCATCTCTATCCTTCATCACCCTAACTTGCTACACATCCTTCCTAGCTTGGTCCCTCTGTCTAGCCAATCGGTACAAGTCCTTTTGTCCTTCCTTAGTGTCTAATCTGTCATACAACTCACCATACGCCTTTTCCACCTCTCTCTTTGCTTTACGCTGCATCTCCTTGTACTCCTGTCTACTTTCTTCATCTCTCTGACTATCTCACTTCTTCTTTGCCAACCTCTTCCTCTGTATACTTTGCTGTAATTCCTCGTTCCACCACCGAGTCTCATTGTCTTCCTTCCTCTGTCCTGATGACACACCAAGTACCTTCCTAGCTGTCTCCCTCACTATTTCTGCAGTGGTTGTCCAGCCATCTGGCAACTCTTCACTACCACCCAGTGCCTGTCTTAACTCCTGCCTGAACTCCACACAACAGTCTTCCTTCTTCAACTTCCACTATTTGATCCTCGGCTCTGCCTTCACTCGCTTCCTCTTCTTGGTCTCCAAAGTCATCCTACAGACCACCATCCGATGCTGCCTAGCTACGTTCTCCCCTGTCACCACCTTGCAGTCTCCAATCCCTTTTAGATGGCGCCTTCTACATAAGATATAGTCCACCTGTTTGCACTTTCCTCCACTCTTGTACGTCACCCTGTGTTCCTCCCTCTTCTTGAAATATGTATTCACCACAGATTTCCCTCCTTTTCGCAAAATCCACCACCATCTGTCCTTCCACATTTCTCTCCTTGACACCATACCTTCCCATCACCTCCTCATCACCTCTGTTTCCTTCACCAACATGCCCATTGAAGTCCGCTCCAATCACCACTCTCTCCTCCTTGGGTACCCTCTCCACCACTTCATCCAACTCACTCCAGAATTCTTCTTTCTCTTCCATCTCACACCCAACTTGCGGGGGCATATGTGCTGATAACATTCAGCAATACACCTTCGATTTCCAGCTTCATACTCATCACTCTGTCTGACACTCTCTTCACCTCCAGCACGCTCTTGACATACTCTTCCTTCAGAATTACCCCTACCCCATTACTCCTCCCATTCACACCATGGTAGTAGAGTTTGAACCCACCTCCGATGTTCCTGGCCTTACTCCCCTTCCAGCTGGTCTCTTGCACACACAGTATGCCTACCTTTCTTCTTTCCATCATATCAGCCAGCTCTCTCCCTTTACCAGTCATAGTGCCAACATTCAAGGTTCCAACTCTCACTTCACACTCCTACCCTTCCTCCTCTCCCGCTGCCTCCAGACATGCCTTCCCCCTCTTCTTCTCCTTCACCCAACAGTAGCATAGTTTCCACCCGCACCCTGCTGGCCAACAGTATTGTGGCGGTCATTAGTAACCCAAGCCTCGGCCGATCCGGTATGGAAATCTGACTTATGATCCACATATTTGATTTGGAAAAGATTTTACGCCGGATGCCCTTCCTGACGCAACCCTCCCCATTTATCCGGGCTTGGGACCGGCACTAAGAATGCACTGGCTTGTGCATCCTCAGTGGCTGGGTTGTGGGATGCATCAACCGGCAGTGCGTTTGTGAAAAATAACATGGCATGGTCTGAAGTTATCCCATCTGGTGATGCAATGGGCTCGCCATGTGTGGTATTTGATGGCCACTTCAAACCTTAATTTCACCAGGCCTACCAAGGACAACTCTGTCCATGGCTTTCAGAGGTGGGCAATCATGTTGTTTGGTCTCGATATTCCTATTTGTTCTGAATTTTTCTCATTTGGTCCTGATTATTGGTGCCTTTTTGGGTCATTCAAATAAGTGTTTGCATCTCAAAGATTTCCATTGCAACACATTTCCTACATCAGGTTATCCTTGGTGTTTTAACTTTTAACTTCCATATTTTTACTACAAAATTCACAAGTTATCTTTTTTTTTGTGATGCCCTCTGGTAGATATAGGCATAATTTGCATGCTCTTCTTCCTTACATTTCTTAAGTATGCTAGTTATTGAGTTGTTTGCTCACATCCCCTCAATCCACACTGCAAGTTAGGTGTACCTCCAGACGAATATTTTTCTTTTTTTTTCCTTTTGCCATTTGCCTTTATTTGCTCTTGAAACTGATGGAAATTGATGTGTTGTGGTTCATGCTTAAAGCAAAGCCATGGTGTGCTAACCCAGACTGGAACGCCATTTAGTAGTGTGATGAGAAACCTGGGGGCCTTACTTAGTCTGGACCTGAGATGTTTGTTGACAGTTGCAAAGGGGAGAATGGTTACAAGACAAGTTTAAACTAATGTGTGTTACAGCAACTCTCACCTCTCTGCAGCTTTATAATTTCATAAAAGTCCCAACTCACAGTGAAGTTTTGATTTACACGCTATCACCCTGAGAGTGTTTTAATTCCTCTTAGTGTGGTTGCCCCTAGTTCCTTACTGTGTTCACTTACTGATAGGGTATGAAGACAGGAAACTAAATTAAGTTTGGTTGCAATTTATTCTCATTTTATTATGCGCAAGCCCTCTATTCATCCTTATTTATTCCTAGTTAGATTAAGGTTTTTGGTTCAAAATATATTAAAAAAATGTCTCTCAATAAAACAGTGGGCACATGATGGAGAAAAAAACCACGTCACGGCATTTTGTGGCTTCTGCTAATTTAACACTATCAGGGTTGATCAAGGACACTGCAAAGACGAGACGTCATTGTACGCCTCGCTCTGAAACGAATGCAGTACATTCCTGTTACTGTTCTATGCTAAAACCACCACGTGTTAAACGACAACAGCTAAAAATGTTCATTGTAGTTGAAAAAGAAAATCTTGTTCGGACACATTTAAAAAGCCTTCTAAATTAAAATCAAAATAACTACATGAACTCATAAACAAATAGAAATATTTGCTCTCAGTGCACAAATTAGGAAGATTCTCTAAGTGTATATTATTTGGGAGAATGAGGATGATAACAACAACAAGAATTATAATATTGATATCAATCATATTAATTATATAACACACACTTGGACCTCATGCCCATAAAAAGTCCTTGCTAAGGCCTACCTTGCTAAGGCCTAGCTTAGAGGAGCCCCTGTTGTGACCAATTTAAAATAAGCACCCTTCTTAGCCATGAGTTCGTCGTGGGTGCCCTTCTCTATGATAACTCCCTGAGACATCACTGCTATGATATCAGCAGTCTGGATAGTGGACAGTCGGTGGGCGATGACGACGCAGGTTCGTCCATTTCGGGCTTCATCCAGAGCGTCTTGGACAGTCTGTGGGAAAACAGAAAACAAAGGCTTTTTATTCCCCTCCCCCCTTTTCTCCCAGTTGTACATAGCCCATTACCCCACTCTTCCGAGCCATCCCGGTCGCTGCTCCACCCCCTCTGCTGATCCGGGGAGGGCTGCAGACTACCACATGCCTCCTCTGATACATGTGGAGTCGCCAGCTTCTTCTTTTCACCTGACAGTGAGGTGTTTCACCGGGGGGACGTAGCGCATGGGAGGATCACGCTATTCCCCCCAGTTTCCCTTCCCCCCCCGAACAAGCGCCCCGACCGACCAGAGGAGGCACTAGTGCAGCGACCAGGACACATACCTACATCCGGCTTCCCACCCGCAGACATGGCCAATTGTGTCCGTAGGGACGCCCGACCAAGCCAGAGGTAACGCGAGGATTCAAACCGGTGATCCCTGTGTTGGTAGGCAACGGAATAGAATCGGAAAACGTGACTTGCCGTTTGAAAATCGGCTGAAGGAGGGTGTCTTTGATAATTTATCTATACAGACGGGTGACAAATTTAAGGAATAACCAACATAAAAGTGTCTCAGAAAGGAGCTGGGCCACCACGAGCCTCCAGAACGGCTTCAATGCTCCTTGTCATAGATTCTACAAGTCTCTGAACTCTACTGGAGGGACGGAACACCATTCTTCCAAAAGATATTCCCTCGTTTGGTGTTTTGATGACGGTGGTGCAGAGCACTGTCTACCACGTCGGTCCAAAATATCCCATATGTGTTCAATTGGGTTGAGATCTGGTGACTGTGAAGGCCATAGCATATGATTTACATAATTTTCATCCTCATCAAACCATTCAGTGACCCCTTGTGCCCTGTGGATGGGCACATTGTCATCCTAGAAGAGACCACTCCCATCAGGATAGAAATGTCTCAGAATAACTTTCTATTGATTTACAGTGACCCTTCCCTCTAACCGTACAAGTGGACCCAAACCATGCCAGGAAAAATTCTCCCCACAGCATAACAGAGCCCCCGGACCCCCTCACCGTTGGGGTCAAGTGTTTAGGTCTTTCCTTTAATTTGTCATCTGTCTGTATATCATGTATATGGTAGGCCACTACGACATATTGGTATTGGGTACCTTTTCACTTTCACAATCAAGGGCAGAGGTGGCTTCATCAAGCAGAAGTATCCTGGGGTTCCTGACAATGGCCCGGGCAATGGCAATGCGTTGTTTCTGTCCTCTAGACAGCTGAGACCCCTGGGAACCAACTTGAGTCTCGTATTTCTGTCAGTTAGAAGTGCATCGATGGGAAATTACATCAGAAATGCTGTCGAACTGTACAAACAAAATTGCATGTTTTATACTTTTCTTTATATCGTTTATTGTTAAATTGATAGGTCTTAGATTGTGTCACATGAAAGGTTATAAATAATGTTTCCAACATGGTTTTTGTCTTTCTGGACAACTCACATCTGGCAGAGCCATCACAAAGTCATGGAGATAGGCTTTCTTAGCAGCGTCAACAATCTCCTCCATGCCAATGCTGCGTGTGTTGTCTCCATACCGTATATTCTCAGCGATGCTGCAGTCAAACAGCACTGGCTCCTGGGACACTATGCCAATCTGAGCCCGCAGGAAGGGCACGCTAATTTTCGGAGATGGGCAACCATCAATCAGCTGAACGTGAAAGTGAAAACTATTCGTTAATTGGCTCTTCTTTTGAGTAAAACATTTTATGATTAGCAAAAATCAAATGATAAAAGTGTAAATCGGTGTACAAACCACTTCCCCCTCATCAGGATCATAGAACCTCTCCAGCAGTTGAACACTGGTACTTTTCCCACAGCCGCTGCTACCTACAAATGCCAAAGTCTGTCCAGGCGTCACAGTCACCGTCAGCCCGTTCAGCACCTGGCTATCTGGCCGTGTTGGATAGGTGAACTTACAGTTGACAAACTGCACTTTACCTTCAAAGCTGTCCTAGAGATGGAAGATAAAGCTAAATCATATACAAAGTAAATAATGATCATGACATCACCAAATACTTTGTTTTTTTTGGGGGGGGGGGGTTAAACCACTCTTCTGAGCCGTCCCAGTCGTTGCTCCACCCCCTCTGCCGATCCAGGGAGGGCTGCAGACTGCCACGTGCCTCCTCACATGTGGAGTCACCAGCCGCTTCTTTTCACCTGACAGTGAGGAGTTTCGCCAGGGGGACGTAGCGCATGGGAGGATCACGCTACCCCCCCCCCCGGTTCCCCCTCCCCCCTGAACAGGCGCCCCGACTGACCAGAGGAGGCGCTAGTGCAGCAACCAGGACACATACCCACATCCGGCTTCCCACCCGCAGGCATGGTCAATTGTGTCTGTAGGGATGCCTGACCAAGCTGGAGGTAACACGGGATTTGAACCGCGGATCCCCATGTTGGTAGGCAACAGAATAGACCACCACGCCACCCGGACGCCCACTTTACTATGTTTTGATCACTCTTGTTCACGGTGAACACATTTCACCTACCCATTTCTTTCCATCTGCGTGGCTTATGCTGATTTTAGGAATCCGATCCAGTAGTTTGAAAATCTGTGCAGCAGCAGTCTTGGCTTTGGCATAATCCGGGGTGAAGGAAGAAGCTTTCCCAAGAGCTGTGGCACCAACAACTAAGACTGAAATTACTCTTGAGGAGCAATAAGGAATAACATTAGTTCAGTTCCCTTTGACTGCGCCGCTGCAAACCAAAACATCTGAATACAGATCAGTAGAGCTGATTGGCAAAATCTATTTTGGTTTTAATTACATCTGTACGTAAAATGAGGGAAGAACATTATTCTGTGAAGCCTATGGTCAAACGGACAAACCTGAAAACCACCATGTAATGTACTCCTTCAGCGCTAACCAAATAGCCCCCATATCTGAATGAAGCTGCATTTGCCATGAAAACAATACATTCGGCAAAACCAACAGAGACGCCATAGATGACTGCTCTCTTCTTGGCAGACTTGTACGGAGACTCAAGGCGCTGCTGGAATTGCTCCACAAAAGCGCTCTCCTTGGCCAGGCTGGCAATGGTTCTGATTTTGGCAAAAGCATCACTGGACAGCTGTGGGAGAACACGGAGATCATATTCTGTAGTATTTGATTTCACAAGGTAATTAATGGATGTCTGTTAAAATTACTGAATGTTCGGAGAGAAGTGTGGAAAAATGTTTATTTATTAAAACGGGAAAAATATAAACAGTTATTTTTGATTATCTGAGCCAAGGCCACCCCCAGTAAATACCTGGCCATCCCTGCTGCCACCCAACCTTCTACAGTGAAACAAGACAAAAAACTACATGCTGATTTTGTTTAGTGGTCAGTTCACATGGCAATAAGCAATACACGATGAGCTTGTTGGTTTTAGATCAGTATTACTACAAGTCTTACAACAGACCTTAAAATCTAAATATGTATGTATAGGCTTGTATATAGCCATTTCAATACTGCACCATAGAATCGTCAGCAAACAGTTGATACCATGTGGCAATAAGGGAGACTGCAAAGCTGGTTTGGGCACAATATTTCTAATTCTCTATGACTTCATACAGGGTTCTTATTTTATCATATTCAAATGGTCGTTTGCATCAGTTTGCCAAATTATGTCTCTTCTTCTTGATTGCACAACTGGGTAAGCTGCAAATGTGTTGTAAAGAACATACTACAAACTTTAAACATTTTCAGTGCCAACCTCCATTCTCTGCAGATGCCACTGCTGCCAGAAGCACTGACAAAATGGACCCCCCCCAACAAGGTACCCGCACCCTCCATCTGCCCAGTTTCCCCTGGATGTTGGCAAGGTGAGAAAAGTCATGTGTGAGGATCTTACCTGACCCGCATCTTCCATTGCTTTCTTATCTTCATTTGCAAAACCTGTCAGCAGTCTTACTTGGAGGACTATAGACACTCCGATGAGTGGCAGGAAGCACATAACCACCAAAGATAACTTCCAGCTGAAGTAAAAGGCAATGATTAAAGCTGCTCCAACATTGGTCAAGGAATTCACAACTAAGCCAATCTGAGGTCCTGTTGCCTACAGAAACAAGAACAATCATACAGAACTCAAACACAATAACGATTTGAAAGCTATCCTTCTTAATATTGAAGATAATGCTATGTGGGTACAGGCCTGCAGCTTTGTGGTCACTGTTACTCACCCCTTTGACCATGGAGGCATCAGTGGCCAGTCTGGTGGTTAGAGCCCCAGCGCTATTACTGGGATCATCAAACCAGCCTATCTCCTGTCTTAACATGGCCTGAAATCCCTTTTTCCTTAGGCGGCGGGAGAGCAGTTCCCCAGACTTAGCAAAGGCATACCCCTGGATGAATGACCATGCCAACAATTTACCCATATTCTGGTTTGATTCTGCTCTACGACAACTTGGCATCAATTTATGCTGGCGTGTAAGTTATCTGCTCTTAACCATAAAATTAAATCACACTTGGTGATGCAGACCTGAATGAAATGGGAGAAGAAACTCGCCCCGGCCAGAATGCAAAACAAAACACATACTCCGTTGATCTGCTGCCTCTGATCATTCAAGTTGGGGATGGAAAACGTCTAGAGAATACAAAAGAGACATGAACAACTTCCAGAAAGTGAGACTTGATTTCTGCTAAAACAAGTCATGCATGAGACTTTTACCTCACCCATCTCATTTACATAATTGCTTAGTGTTTTAAAGTTCTTACGCTGCAGGGGTGAGGATTGATGTGAGGATGTAGTAGTTTTATAAGGAGGATATATCTTTACTTCAGTTTGTGTCTGTAAATGTTTGCATAGTTTTGGGTGTGTACAAGCATAGTGAATATAAGGATAACAAAGAAAAAAGGAAACGAAGCATGACTATATAATTTTCCTCACCCCCAAGAGCTGGCTGAATAACACAGCATAGATAGGGCTGACGGCGCCATTGAGGGAAGCTCCCAGTGATCCCAGCAGTAAATAAGGCCATTCTTTTTGGTTGTACTTAAAGATAGATGCCACTAAAGCTGGCTCTATATCGTCCTCCGGATCATCCTCATATTCCTGTTGAGAGATTTGTGTTACAGCTAAATAATTTCATTCCCTCAAGGGAATGAGTTGGTAATAGTTATATTCATGTATGGCACTATCCAGAAAAGAAGCTCAACACCTTTGCTGGTCTCATTTCACTGCCTGGATTTATTTTGAGATCACTAGATATAGCATCTGGTGAATAATCTCTAGACAATTTGGATTGAGATCGCAGACAAAGAGATCTACAGGAAATGCATTGAGAAAAACACAGTTATTGCCAATAGACATTGTCTCCCATTTTCTTCCTGTAACAAAAAGCTTTCACGGATGATTCTGTGGTCGAAAGTAATGCAATATGCCTGTTAACCGGATTTACCTTATGCTGGATCTCGAGTTTTCTCGGCTAAGATTACTTGCTTTTATGTCAGATTCTTCTTCACTAGATTCGCTGTCCAAACCTGGCACATAAACCATTGCAACAGATTCAGCCGTGTGTCAAGCAAAGCTGAGGGACAGGAGAATGCCCCATGCATGAGACCTACCGTTTTCTTCCACCGAAGTACTGCCCCCACTGTTTTGGAGGCTAACCAGAGTAAAGTAGACACCCTGCTTTTCTAGAAGCTCACTGTGTGTTCCCCTCTCCACACTTCGTCCATTCTCAAACCCAATGATGACATCTGCATTTCTGATTGTGGAAAAACGGTGGGCGACGGAGACGGTTGTCCTGCCTGTGCACACCTGAAATACATAATGGTATATCATGTCATGTAAGGTATCACTGGGGTCACGGATCAAAGGTGACTGTGTCTACGTCCAACACTGAGGTTGCTAATAGAGAGGGGTCCACCTTATTCAATGCCTCCTGGACGACAGTTTCACTTTCATTGTCTAAAGCAGAGGTGGCCATGTCCAACAGCAGGATCTTGGGGTTACGTATCAGAGCTCGGGCAATGGCAATCCTCTGCTTTTGTCCTCCACTCATCTGACTACCACCCTCCCCCACCAAGGTATCAAATTTCTGAAATATTGTGCCGAAAGGTTACATTGCACCAAAGTAAACTTGAATAAGATGATGTAATTGAAGAGTCACATGCAAAAACAAGTTAGTTTTGATACTTCCCATCCATGGCATCATTATACAATAGCTGATCTACAAACATTCATATCATGAGATCTTGATAGTGGATTATTTTAATATTCACTATCACTCAGGACATTCCTGATATTGTGCATAGTGTTCTATTTCTTTTATGTCTTTTGTAGCAAGACTGCAAATGAATAAGGCAAGTAGCTGCCAGTTTGAAGAAGAAACAATGTTGATGTCGCTGACAAGAAAATATGGAAGAGCTCGTATACTGCCTTTGCTAACAGAGACTAATACATCAATAGCTAAAACTCAGGTTCAATCATGTTTGCATGTTTTTTTTGGGGGATCCACCCCCCCCCTTTTTTTCTTCCAAATTGTATCTTGCCAATTACCCCACTCTTACAAGCCGTCCCGGTCGCTGCTCCGCCCCCCTCTGTCGATCCAGGGGGGGGCTGCACACTACCACATGCCTCCTCCGATATATTATGTGGAGTCGCCAGCCGCTTCTTTTCACCTGACAGTGAGGAGTTTCGCCAGGGGGACATAGCACGTGGGAGGATCACGCTATTCCCCCCAATTCCCCCTCCCCTCCGAACAGGTGCCCCAACTGACCAGAGGAGGCGCTAATGCAACGACCAGGACACATACCCGCATCTGGCTTCCTGCCTGCAGACACGACCAATTGTGTCTGTAGGGATGCCCGACCAAGCCGGAGGTAACACGGGGATTCGAACTGGCGATCCCTGTGTTGGTAGGCAACGGAATAGACTGCTACGCTACCCGGACACCCCTATGTTTTCATGTTTGCCAGTATAAAATGTGCTGATATAACAGCAAAGGTAACTCAAGTTTCATTTCACATGGATCTCTGGGGCCTTGCCATGTGGTCAGACACCAATGCAGTTCATAGTACTACCATATTTTTCTGTGAGTTAAACAAAAAAAAAAAGAAAAAAAAAGAAGGATGTTCAGGATTGCAGCTTTAGTTAAATCAACTACTATACTGTTATTCAGAAGAGAAGGTGTTGTGGGTACCTGTGGCAGGTCCATGATAAAATTATAAGCATTAGCTTCTTTTGATGCCTTGATAATATCCTCTGTGGCGACCCCTGGTTGACCGTAACGAATATTCTCAGCAATGGTTGTGGCAAACAGTGCTGGCTCCTGCTCCACAACACCAATTAGAGAGCGCAGCCACCTGACATTCAGGCTACGCATGTCATGGCCATCTAAAGTCACCTGGGATGATATAGACATGTGATGTAACACCGTGTTAGCGCAATAGCCTGCACACTTTCTAATGATGTCCTGTGTGTCTGTAAAAGTGGGATGATCGTTACCATTCCTTTGTTTGGGTTGTAAAACCTCTGGATTAGCTGGATTAAAGTGCTCTTTCCGGATCCACTTGGTCCAACAAAAGCGGTAGTTTGTCCGGATTTGATCAGCAAACTCACATTGTCTAAAACCTGAAAAAAAACAACACACATGGCCCTTAGAAAGTCTCACTCTGAGAAGTGTAAATGTAAGTCAAAGTATTCCTATGCACACAGATACCTTGACCTCGGGCCGAGAATCATAATAAAATGTGACATTGTGGAATTCAATATCACCCTTCACTTGGTCTAATTTGTGACCCTCTTCTGAGAAACAGTTGATTTCTGGTTCCTGTTAAGGTGAAAAGTAAACAGATGTGTTTTATGGTTTACATCCAAATGTCTTAAAATCTGTTACCCCAATTTTAGTTTTGGATGATATCTAGCCAGGTCTATAGGGACATTTTGGTCTTACCCGGTCGATGGTGTCAAAGACAGGTTTTGCTGCTGCAAGACCGGAAGCAAAGGCCTCCAGGCAGGGTGAAGTTTGGCCCAGGTTAAGAGCTGCTATGAGTACTCCAAAAAATACCTGGGGACAAACGAGGCCACCACATGTCAACTCAAAACCTTCTAAGTGTCATAGATAATAATAATAATAATAATGATAATACATTTACTTATAAAGCACTTTTCTAAAACAATGTTACAAAGTGCTTTGCAAAGAAATAAAACCAGACAAGGCAAAAATAAGAGTAAGGCCAAATAAGCAAGAGTAAAAACAAAAACAGTATAAATACATAAAAACAAATATCTCAATATCTAAATATCTTTCATAAAAAGCAAAGTTTTAAGAAAAGATTTAAAGAAGTTAGAGACTTGGTTTGTCTTAGTTCAACAGGAAGAGGGTTCCATGGTGTGGGGGCTCTAACAGCAAAAGCCTGATCACCCTTTGTAACAAACCGAGACCTGGGCATAACTAGCAGGGCTCCATCTGCAGAACTTAATAGTCGAGGGGTCATATACCAGGTCAATAAATCAGAAATGTATCTAGGAGCAAGACCATTTGAAGCCTTAAAAGTGAGCAATAAAATTTTAAAATCAATTCGAAATATAACAGAGAGCCAGTGTAGGGAGGCAAGCACAGGAGTGATATGGTCATGCCTCTTTGTTCCGGCAATGAACCGAGCAGTGGAGTTTTGTACCAACTGCAGACGGTGGAGGGAGCCTTTGCTGACACCAGAATAAAGTGTCGATAGTCAAGCCGAGAACAGATAGTCAAGCTGAGAATAGACAAAAGCATGTACAACTTTTTGCAGATAGGCAATTGATATGTGTTTTTGTGTTGCACTGCTGTGGGCTGGGGGAAATGGAATTTTGTTTCTTTTGTGTATGTAGTACATAATATGAAACGACAAATAAATTGTTCCTGATTCCTGATAAAAATGACCTAACTTTGGAGATTAGTTTAAGCTGGGGAAAGGATGACTGAACAACATGTTTGATTTGATTTCAAAACCGAGGTTAGCGTCGAATATTACCCCAAGATTCCTAGCAGCCTATTTAAGACTACCTGACAGACCACCAAGATTAGTAACAAAAGGGCTGCTGGAATTTTTGGGACTGAACAGAATGACCTCAGACTTATCATCATTAAGTTTGAGAAAATGTTTGGACATCCAGGATTTAATTTCAGAGGCAAGTTGTGAGATTTGTTAGAGCGCTAGGATCTGTGGGTTTTAGTGGCATGTATACCTGAGTGTCGTCAGCATAATAATGGTAGAGCACATCGTAATTTTGAATGACCTGGCCAAGGAGCAGCATGTATATAGAAAAGAGAAGGGGGCCAAAAACTGAACCTTGCAGGACACCACAACTCAACTGAGCCATCAAGGAGGTAGAGTTACCTAGAACAACAGAAAAAGTTCTGTTGGTGAGGTAAGAGCGTAATAAGCTAAGAGCCGAGCCCTTGATGCCAACCTAAGTGTCTAAGCAATGTAAGAGGATGTTGTGATCGACTATGTCAAAGGCAGCACTTAAGTCTACAAGAACTAAAATCGAGCAGTCACCTCTGTCTGCAGTCAGCATTAGGTCATTAATGACCTTAACTAGAGCTGTTTCGGTACTATGAAGTGATCTAAAACCAGACTGGAAACTATTAAAAACACTATTAATGTTCATAAAAGAAATCAATTGAGAAGAAATTACTCTCTCCAGAACCTTCAATAGAAAAAAGACAATTGGGAGATTGCTCTGTAGTTATTAGGGACAGGGGATCTAAATTAGGTTTCTTCAGCAATGGGTGAACAGTGGCATGCTCAAAAATGTCTGGAAAAGAACCAGAGGCCAGAGAATTAAGAATTTGCAGAATAACAATAGATCTAATGCATTAGACAGTATCTCAGAAGGAAAATGAGAATAAAAAGGAAATGAAAATTACTTTTCTTGCATACCTGCATGAGACCACCTGGAGAGAGCTCCTTAGTGTCAATGACGAGTTTAGATCCATACCAGAATGCCAAAGCAAAACAAAGCAATATGATGGACCATATGAAGCCTTGAAACACTCCTATGATAGTGCCTTTTTTCACACCCCAGTTCTGGGCTTCCACAAGGCTAGTGTCATACCTGTCAGATTTTATGTATTATTTTCATTTTCATGTTCAATGGCATGTTCTTAATCATGTGAAAGCATGAAAAAAATACCTTTCAGCTTCCCTCTCCTCTCCTCCAAAGGCTGCCACTGTTCTAATGGATGATAGGACCTCATCAGCCACCGAGCCTGCCTTTGCATAGGCCTTTATCTCCCACTGTGTCATTCTGGCCAAACTCTTCAGTGGTAAAGCAGAAAAATGCTGAAATTACTTTTGCTCCAATCAGAAAATGCTGCAATATTTAAAACAATGCATGCAATATACAACAAAGCTTAGAAGCAGGAGGCTGGTACTTTTGAACTGCAGTTACCAGTCAATCATTCTGTCAAATTGCTGCTCACCCAAGCCATCAGTCCAGCACCTAGGCCAATTAGTGGGCTCACTGCAATTACCACCACAGTCAGCTTCCATCCCCCTATGAAGCCCACCGTGAAGCCAAAGATAAACGTGGAGATCTTCTCAATGAAGACCGGCATCTGATTAGCAATGGCACCATTGATCTTGTTGATGCCACTAAATTGAAGAGAACACATTAAAAATGTAACGTTTAAAAAAAAAAGTCTCTCAACTTTATTAGGTTTAGAAAACATTTTTTAGCCAGCCTGCATATATCTATCTCCAGACAGGCCCACAACTCACTCAGATATCCTTGTGTTTAATTCACCAACAGAGTTGAGGTCAAACCAGCCCATCTCCATTTGCATGACTTTTTGGAAGTATGTTGCCCGGATTCTACAAATTTGACTTGCAGCTGCTGTCACCCAGAGGGCTGTCTACAATAATGATATTTTCAGTAAGACAAAGTTTGTATACTTAGGGAAACATTGTTAATTTGCCTTAAGGCATACTCACAAATGATTTTAATTTTGACTTGTACTGCTATGTTCCACTTTCCAAATTGCAATACGACTATGGAAACTTGATGTGCATGTACTTACTTGTAAATAACTGCAAAGCAGGACGACTATTCCAATTGCAACATAGTAATACGCAAACATGGTCATTTGATCTTCGATACCGCCCCTGCCAAAGGAATTGATACACAGAAATTAAATTAAGAGCAGCTCTTTATTACAACTAGAATCCAATCAATGCATTAAGCAGCAATAAATGAATCTCCACTTACCCACAATAGACAGTGGTGTTTTCAAAATTCTCATATATTGAGCCATTGGTCCAGTAGATTGTGTTGTTGATGCATGTTTTATTAACGTGTGACAATTCTTGGATCTCAATCTCATAACTCACAAAGGTGTTGGTCATCCAGCTATACACCAGAAGAATAAAAGGGCCAGCTGCACCATGTATGAAGGCACACAAGCCTCCTACCACCATCATTAAAGTGTCCTTCCAAGTGGCAAATCGAAACTAGGTTGAACGAGAAAAGTCTTTTGCAAAATGCTTCAAATAATTCATTTTGTCTTCAAAAGGAAAACAGAGTATGGATGAGTTGAAACAAATAGTGCTCCAGAAATTATATGACTGATGATATTTACCAGCTGAAAAAATGCAATACTTTGTGTCTTCTCCTTTTTCTTGCCATTTCTGTTAAACATATTGATGAGAGGAACGCTTATGAATATCACAAAGAAATCTAAATATACAGATATCAGTCAGAGGGTTGACATAACAAACACGCTTATGGTACAAACTTACCCTTTTTTGCCATCTGTTGAAAAAAAAAATCAAAATTTTTTTTTTTAAAAAGGTGACCTGCACAATATCAGTTCCTAATTGCAACGAATGTTTATATTCATTTGTTAATTTTTGTCTTGAAAAAGAAGTATATGACTTACATCCTTTAACTTCCTCTGGGTTTGTCAGACTACTGCATTCCTCCATGTTTTATCCCAGAGCAAGGCACACCCGTCCTCGCTTGGCAATCACAGTAAAAGGGACCAAGATAAAAAACTTCATATTATGACTTTCAACCACTCATGGTCGATGTGTTTCTTCATCCATTTTTGCACAATATTATCAAAACGCTAAATAACGTTTTCAGTCACATTAAGGTCCACGTCCATCTCTGACAGAGAACATAAACCTTTGGATGGGGGGGGGGGGCTGATTGCAGTCAGTTCTGGTTTTGGAGTCACAGTTCACATCATACACAAAATGTGTGATTTATAAATACATCTCTCAGGCCAAATAAGAGCTTAAAAAGCCACAGGGGCTACATATTGTGAGCGTCTGACATTGATATGGGTGGTCTATGTCACCACATACATATGCTAACAGCCATGCTTGAACAATGTGAGTTTTCCTGTTGTACATTTACAAGGGCTTAGATGGCATAGAATCAACCAGCTCTTGTAAATATAAAACAAGTTCCTTTGGAAACTAAAATATTTTTTTTCACAGCAGCCAAAACAATATTACATTATTTGTGGCGCAACATTTTCATTCAAGAGTTTGAAGACAAAGGTTTTAAATCAATTGGACAGAAATCAAGACAAGGGAATACCACGAGAAGTGATGACTATACCCATTGTACCCATCCAAAACCATTACTGATTCCAAAAAGTCCTGAAAAGGGTATCCGTACAGGAAGGTCTACCATCCAATCAAATATTAGGATGTACCCAGTAGGGCAGATCATGTCACGGTGTCGCTGTTTAGTTAAGAAGCAGACAAACAGTACCTGTTTTACACTTGTTTCAAGAAACTTCTGAAATGCAGGAATCGGGAAACAACACTGAAGATCATCCAAGTGAATTCCTGTCTTTTTCCCAGCAACCTATGCCTCTTCTCTCTCTTTATCTTTGTTGCTATTAGACTGATAAGCACTGTGTCAGTACTGCGACCTTAACCTGATAGTGTTTGTAAGGCAAGGTGCCATTATTAAAACAAGCTACCCATAGTATATTAACCCTTGTGCAAAGGAGGGAACATTCTGTGAGCAAACATGCAAACAGCTTTGCTGGAACAAACTTGTTTGCATATTTTTAAACAAGTTTGTTGGAACAAGTGCCGCCTTATTGCATGCCCTAGAGCCTCTCAAACTGAAATGGGAGATAACCTGAAGTGATACCTTTATTTATGTTCAAAATGAAAAATGCTGTTAAGTTCAATACAGTTTGAGGCCATTAGTCAGAGTTAGTTCCTCGGTTGCCAGTCCAGTCCAGTTGGTCACCAGTATGGCTTTTTTTAACTGTTGGCTGTAACTATTTTCCAACATTTATTAACAATAACAGAACATCTCAGCAACATACTAATACATCCTTAAAAAATATAGCCAAAATGGTATACAGCAGATCCAATATCACTCATTTAAGACATAGTAAAAAACTTTTTTGCAACAAAGTACTTAGTTTATGATATTGTTAAAAGCCTTTTATTTATTACCTTTCATTTTTATGCACTGTGGAGAAAGGAACAAAGGAACATCGGAAAAAATACAATACATTGAAAAAGTACAGCAATGCAAGAAGGTCAACATTCGCTAGAACAAGCGATAGGTCTGACTTAGTAATTTGCTCCGTCTTTACAGCCAGTATTATTAGTCACACCACAGGGTCCTGATAATAAGGCAGGCGGGAAGGGGCACTGGATACGCACTGATGAAAACACATTTTATTGGGTCTCCACTGGTTTATAAATATACCAAAGAATTTCAACAGCGTGCAAAGTAAAGGAACTCACTAGGACAGGTTTCTTAGAACAACATCCTGTTTCATTAACATGTTGCTATCATTAGTCATCATTTATCTTAACTGTAATTAGGAGCTCACATTCAATGTAACTTCCCAGGGTTAAGGAAAGGAGGGAGGGAGGGATGGATGGATGGACGGACGGATAGACAGACAGACAGATGGATAGATAGATTGATGGATGGATGGACGCAATAATGCACCTGGTGACTTGACATTCCACACATTTGATAGCCAAAATATCTCAGCCTGGCAAAAATTGACACAGCACAATGCAAAAGCAAGTAGGCTACAGTTAAAAACAAACAGTTGAGTAACAAAGACAAAGGAAATAATGTGGAAGTTGGAAGAAAACAGAACAACTTCTCTCTTTCACTACACGAACGTCTGTGTCATTTATTTTTTAATTTCACAACCCTGCCTCAACCACACGGCGCTCTGTTACCATGGCTACACCCCGAGCCCTTAAAGTGAGCAAGTCAACTTAATACAAACAACAAGCTATGGTGAATTATGTCCATAAGTCCACTACACACATCCCCCCAGAATTCACCATAACAGGAAGAGTTAACGAGGTGGGGGCCGGATGGCCTGGCTGGAATGGCTCTGCCGAATGGGAGTGGGGGCCGGGGCTCCCGCTGGAGGAGCCTTAGGGACCCTGTGACAGTATGAAGGTAGGGTTGGGGATGAAGAGCCTTGGGGACCTTGTTGGGGAGTGGGGGCCGGGTAGGAGGGTGCCGCCACCGCTGGGGCTGAGCCAGTCCAACAGCCCGGTCCAAGTCCAGGTGAGCCGGTTTGAGGCGATCCATGGAAATGTGCTCCGGCTTGTCAGCGACGTCCACAACAAAGTGCTTGTTCCCGGTCTCCAGGACACAGAACAGGCCATTGTAGGGAGGCTGCAGGGGTCCACAGTGGACATCGTAGTGGATGAAAACATATTCTGCCAACTGCAGACTTGCGGGGACCTAAGACTGAGAGGCCGTGTTGCGAAGTGGGGACTGGTGCAAAAACTCTGACGTTATCCAGAAGCGTGGTCCGTTGGTAGGCTGCAGACCAGGGAGCTGTGGTGTTGGGGACGTAAACTAGTTCAGTGAATGAGAACTTGAGGTCTTCCTTAGGGGCGGTTCTGAGGCCCAGCATGACCCACAGGAGCCTGTCGAGCCAGCTGCTGTCTTTGAGGCTGGCCCAAACAGCACCCTTCACAGAGCGATAAAACCATTTGCACAACCCACTGGCCCTGTGGGTGGTATGCGGTGGTGTGGTGGAGCTTCACCCCTAGGCTCTCTGCGACTGCGTTCCAGAGCTCAGATGTAAACTGCGAGCTACAGTCAGAGGGGAGGGTAGATGGGGTGCTGAGCCGGGTGGCCCAGAAGGAAAATGCTCAGGCTACCTCGGTGGACGTCGTCAACGACAGTGTCGGCTTCTGACCATCAAGTGGTCCTGTCCACCATTGTGAGGAGGTAAGTAAAACCGTGGGAGGGGGGCAGGGGGCCCATCAGGTCTACGTTTATGTGGTCAAACCTCCTTTCGGGGACCGGAACTGCGCCAGAAGGGCTTTGGTGTGGCAGTGCACTTTTAGAGCACTGTCACTCCACGCAGGTGTCAGCCCAGTCTCTCGTGTCTTTTTTTCTTTTCTTTTTGAGCCATGAACTTGGCTGCCACCAGTCTTTGAGATGGCTTTTTCCCCGGGTGGGAGAGGCCATGGACAGTGTCGAAAACATGCCGCCTCCATCCAGTGGGAATGACGGGCCAGGGCTAGGCTGACCTGTCGGCTGTGCAAATTGTAAAGATGGTAAAAACAAGCATCTGCATTTTTATCACATGCCGAAAGAGAAAACTCCAATCGAAAAATGAAGAAGGGAGGCGTGGATTCATGCGATCCATCGGGAGGACTGGAAGACGTGGTCAGAAGAGCAAACATCAAACGTGAAGATTTGAGGAGAACATCTCATATCTGGTGTGTGTCCCTTTCCCAAACAAATAAGTGTTGTGACTGAACACACGTACGTAAACAGCTCTAAATGTGATACTGTCCTAGTACAGCAACTGCCAAACCACAGGTTGAGTTGTTAGTGCCCTCCTCAAGTTTGACCACTAGTCCACCAGCTTGCTTGTGTCATGATGTTTGAGGTCATAATTTGACCCCAGCCTCGATCTCATAACCGTACAAACAATTCAACTTTTGTTGAATACAAACAATTCAACTATACAAGCAATTAGCCTATGAGGGCTTACCTTTGATTCGATGAAGCAAATATACACGCTTTCACCCGAAACGAGTAAAACACAAGTTAATACAAAGATGGTATATACACAAGATATCTATGATTCACCATCTCCATATTCAAATGTGAGGCTGCACCCTAGATGACACTATGTGGTGCTCTTGTGTGTGTGTGTGTGTGTACATACACACAGGGTGTTGTGATGCGTCTAGTGCAGCAGTGTGTAGTTGGAGGGAAGGTGCATGTGTTCTTCCAACCCACTTGTGTCCTTCCTGCCCTTAGCTTGCTGCCGCTGGCTAGCCTCTGTGGCCAATAGGGAAGCATCCTAGCGTGTAAGCCTTCCCTTGCCAGTACATAGCCTCCCCTTCACCAAGACTCCTGCCAGGCCTCCCCGTGGCCACATGTGGTAACTGGGGTCTTGTGGCCCCAGGCTAACTTGGCAGGGGGTCTCGGAGCAGCAGTGGGCCCCAGAGATATGGTGTGCAGGCCCACCCTGGTGGACACGCCCTGGCACCTATCAACCACTGCCCCGCTGCCTTGTGGGTGAGTCTGGAAGACATAAGGCTAAGGGAGCTCACCCCAACAGAAAAGCAAGCTGTGGCGGCACGCTTCGAGGCGGTTTCCGAAAAACTGGATTTCCGGCAGCCCCCTGCAGTTGTGTGGAGGTGCCGGTCGTCTAGGGACCCCCCTTGCCATCGGAACCATCTCCTCTACAATCAAGTCATGTGGCGTTGGGAGAAGCGCACCCCCCATGCCACTTTAAAAACCATCTCTGCGCAGGTATCTTCTGCTATCTGAGTCCTCAAAGGACCCACAAATAGAAGAAGATGGTCATCATCGGGCACGATGGACAACCAGCAAGAAGGTGCTCTATAGCGCCCCCTTGGCAAGAGTTTCTGTTGTTCGGTGGCACAGCGTAGCTGAGACGGCCACAGAAGAATCCTGTCGCTTTTTGCCAGAACTGCTGCCGAGTTGACTGAGCGGAGCCGCCATGGTTTACCCCCCCTGGGTACTGACAGCTGGGTAGACTGTGCCCGGGGATTTGAATTCAGAGTGACCTTCTCCTAGCCTTTGCCTAAAGAGGCATCAACCCACAAGGCAGCAGGTGGATTTGAAATCAGAGTTCCCTTCTCCTATCCCAATGTGTTGGCTGGACTGGGCACCAGGGGAAGTACCATGCAGGCATGCAGGAGGAGCAGATCTACCAGTAGGGACGTCGTCCTTAGCCAAAGGGCCCTTGCTGAGGTAAGGCGCTACCCCTCTACAGCCTGCGGTTGCAGTTTAGCGCCTTACCCGGGACAGCGGATGGTAAAAGCAGTCTCGGACCTGTCCAACAACAAAGTAATAATATGTTTCTAAAGACTTGCATGCCTTCATCGATTCTTTGGTAAATATACTTGGTGTGTCTGTGAGGTATTGAGTCTCGTCCCTCCAGCCGATGTTTGGAGACTTGGTGACATCGCTTGTCCACCGAGCTTCAGCGAGCATGAACAGATCAGGGAGTCGTTCTCCAGTGCTCAGCTTAAGTTTCGACTCGTAACGCTTTCTGTCTTCCTTGCTCAGACCTTCGACATATTCTGAGATTTCCATTTTCTCCAATTTCTACCTTCTCTCCGTTTAATTTGAAGTTTTATACACTTTCACCTGTGAGTTTCATCGGTACGCACGTTGTTTCTCGGCCGTGTTTCGCCACACGTTCTGCACGCGCATCTTGCTTACAATGCAGCTTTTACGCCACGCGATAAGGGGGTCTTATCTGACAGTTCCTTACTTGAAACTTTAAAAAAATGTCAAAAACAAATCAGTAACTAAAAAACTTGGAAATTATCATTCTTTTTTAGCCAAAAGTATTTTCTGGCAATTTCTTTTGTTGTTGTTTACAATGTGTTTTTGGTGAATTATTGAGTTTGTGTGTTCCTATTGCATGTAACCCACTGTTCTCTATGTGCTGCATAACCTGTTTGATATTTTAAAAAAAAGAAAGAAAAGGAAATAAAAAACTTCCTTATTGGCAAAATCTTTTATAATAGTCAAAATATCAATCTAGGAGAATAATTAATGAGAAAAAAATGTCACCTGTTTCAAGCACTTTGATGATGCTCCCATACCATGTTACTCCTACACTGTGGTAGTTTTGTTGTTGTTGTTGTTGTTGTTTTTGTTTACATGTAATCACTATCTTCAGTTATATGTATGCATTTCTTTTGATCTTCCATATTTATTTGTTCGTTTAATAACGCTTTAATTTTTTCTTGTTTTCTGCTGTATTTTTTTTGGTTTTTTGAGCGAGAACGTTGTTGTCCATGAACGTAACCAGCAGGTGGCGTAAATTGACACTAATGTTTACACGAAGGTGACAAAGGTGAAATGAGGCAACGACATGCCCCGAGGTACAGTTGAAAACCTGACACTAGGTTGGTCTTTCAAGATACTGTTTAAGGAAGTGTCTTTCAAGATACTGCATAGAATGTATCCGGTAAAGCTTGTGTTAGTAAGAGTCCAGCTAGATATTGACTATAAGTGTGGTTTTTGTGGACTAGAAAAAGAGAGTATTACTCATCTGTTCTTCCGGTGTATAGACGAGAATGTTCTGGATTGATGTACAGACTTAAGATGAATATTGAAATACATATGCTTGATGTAATGCTATATTTTAGTAAAGATAAGATTGGAAATAACATGCTGTATATCATACAACTAGTTATTATTGTTGGAAAATTCCATATTCATTAAAAAAAAAAAGGTCAGGAACCAAGCCAAATTTCCTGCCCTTTATTAATGAATTTAAACAATATAGCACCATTTTATTTAATCTTCAAAACAAACAAAAAAAGCTATAAAGACTTTTAAGTCCATCCATCCATCCATTATCTTGACCGCTTATCCTGCTCTCAGGGTTGCGCGGTTGCTGCAGCCAGCAGTCATTGGGCGGCAGGCGGGGAGACACCCTGGACAGGCTGCCAGGCCATCACAGGACCCCACACCCCACACACACCCATTCATTCCTAGGGACAATGTAGTACGGCTGATTCACCTGACCTACATGTCTTTGGACTGTGGGAGGAAACCGGAGCCTCCGGAGGAAACCCACGCAGACACGGGGAGAACATGCAAACTCCACACAGAGGACGACGCCCCAAGGTTGGACTACCCCGGGGCTCGAACCCAGGAGCCTTCTTGCTGTGAGGCGACCGCGCTAACCACTGCACCACCATGCTGCCCGACTTTTGAGTTACTAAGAATGAAAAAAATTTTTTTTTGAAAAACTATCCCAGAAAAAAAATCAGGCAGTTCCTCCTTAGGGTAGAAGAGGCGCAAACTCCCAGTTTATAGGCATTTATAAAGTTACATTCAATTAAGATAAACTTTAGATGTTTAATCCACATTTCCGTTGACTACTTCGGCCTACAGCTTATGGGGGCACTGAGAGCAATGAACCCGCCCCTCTCTATGGAGAATGTTTCTATGATTTATGCGGTGTTACTGGACTACATCACTATTTTAAACCCACCATTTACTGTCGTCTGTACCCGGCCATTAAGAGGAGTTGTTCTGCTTCACTGCTGAAAATGTCATGTAGGTTACACAGGAAACAGTTCGGCCGTGAAGTAGGGTGTCCCTGTTTTCCAGAGTAGAGGACTTTAATGTCCAGCAGAGGGACACCCCTGCCTATTATTCAATTCGAATCTTATCAGACACATAGGCAGGTCCATATTAAAAAAACAAAATACAACACAGAACAACAGCACAAAAATATAGCCAAAAACAGCAGTTCACAAGCCCACAATGATTAAAAGCTATACAGACATTTGTTCCAATGCTTCCAGAAACCAGAGGAGTACCTGATGTCACTTTGTGTAGGCCAGCGTTTCCCAACCCAGTCCTCAAGGAACCCCTATCCTGCAGATGTTCATTGTAACCCTGAATAGGTAGCCCTGCTTGTACTTACTCAACCAATCATCTCACAGCACTTAATTATGCAAGGTGTGCAACGTCTGACATAATTCCCGGCTGATTGGTTGAATAACTACAAATGGGTACCTATTCAGGGTTGCAAAGAAAATCTGCAGGATAGGGGGTCCTTGAGGACTGGGTTGGGAAACACTGGTGTAGGCTCAGTTAAGAGCATTAAAATTACATTCTTGGAATCAATTACTCAACAAATAAATTTGTACATAAAATTCCCCAACACAGCATGAAAAGTGGGAACATCACGAGCCACAAACATATGACTTGCACTTGTCCATCTTGGAAACGTGAGCAAGAGTCTGAATGCATCATTATACGCTATCTGCAGCTTTTTCATTGTTGCTTTGCTATAAGTGCACCACAAGTGGGCTGTATAGAGCGGAGTACAGTAGGCCCTAAAAAGAGCAGTTTTAACCTCATCTGTACACAAGGGCGTAGGACAGAGTTTTATATGAGGGGGGGGGCAAAACCCTGTAAGGGGGGGGGTCCTGGGGCATGCTCCCCCGGAAAAAAAAAGAAAAAACAAACGGTTTTAAACTGCCATTTTACAAGTTTTCAGCAATGAAAAACATGTTTCATGGCCATATGATAAGGTATTGATAATAAAGACTATAGAACAGTGCAAGAAAGCAATATGCAACAAAGCGCAACAAAACATGCATTTGACCTGCCTGCAATGCATACTGCAAATGCTGTGCAGCCTTGTAAGGTCAGGTTGCTGTACTGCAGTAGTTCTCAACCTTTTTGGGGTGCTGGACCCCCTGCGTATTTTTGATCTACCCTGAGGACCCCTCCACCTGATCTTGGGGGAGGGGGGTTGCAATTTGATAGAAACAGTAGAAACTGCATTTTAAATTGCATTATAGCATTTATTCACTCTTTGGGGCAAAACTAAGAGCTTTCAGTTGTAACTTAGATATAGTTAACAAAACAGAATTCTTAGGCAGTAACTTTCAGATATGTGTAACAAAACAGAATATGTATTCAGTAACTTTCAGATATATGTAACAACACAGAATATGTATTCAGTAACTTTCAGATATATGTAACAAAACAGAATATGTATTCAGTAACTTTCAGATATATGTAACAACACAGAATATGTATTCAGTAACTTTCAGATATATGTAACAAAACAGAATATGTATTCAGTAACTTTCAGATATATGTAACAAAACAGAATATGTATTCAGTAACTTTCAGATATATGTAACGAAACAGAATATGTATTCAGTAACTTTCAGATATATGTAACAAAACAGAATATGTATTCAGTAACTTTCAGATATATGTAACAAAACAGAATATGTATTCAGTAACTTTCAGATATATGTAACAAAACAGAATATGTATTCAGTAACTTTCAGATATATGTAACAACACAGAATATGTATTCAGTAACTTTCAGATATATGTAACAAAACAGAATATGTATTCAGTAACTTTCAGATATATGTAACAAAACAGAATATGTATTCAGTAACTTTCAGATATATGTAACAAAACAGAATATGTATTCAGTAACTTTCAGATATATGTAACAAAACAGAATATGTATTCAGTAACTTTCAGATATATGTAACAACAGAATTTTTATGCAGTAACTTTTAACAATGCAAACGGGAGCGAGATCTCTTATTAAAATACAATAAATTACACTTGTGAAACAGATGTAATTAGAGAAAAAAGTCCTGTTACCCTTTATAGTTTAGGTAGATAAAGGTCTCGGTCACGTTTGAGTAAAATAATCCTATTTCCATAAATGTCATAGCATCTTTTTTTTTAAAGATCTTTTATTTTCACGGACCCCTTGCAATTACACCACGGACCACTAGGGGTCCGCGGACCCCCGGTTGAGAAACACTGCTGTACTGGATGCAACGTGTTCGCTTCCCATTTTAAGCTCAACTTGCTAGCAAAGTTACCCAACAGCTTAGTAACACATTATGGAGTTACCGACGAACGGAAACACAGTACTGTTAAATGAAGGTAAATGCTTTATAAAACATTGTTTTCACAATAAGGCTAATGGACGCCGTTCCGTCTTACCGTTATAACCTTTAGAGTTTATCTGCATGTGGCTAGCTAGCTAAAGTTAGCCTTCCCGCTCTTTGACTAGCATCGACAGCAGTTAGCAAAAAATACACTTACTTAAACTGTAACACGTGTTTCCGCCACAGGCGTCACCCCAACGACATGTTTATCTTGTAAACATGGGTAAGTACACTTTGTTTGGGAGGGAATTTACAAACCTGCGAGCGACGACGAACAGAGGAGAATCCATCACCGCCGCCTTGAAAAGTCGCGCGTGCCGCTGCCACGTCACCGCAGTCACGTGTCAGCGGGCCGCCGCCAGTACCAAAGACATGGGGGGGGTTGTCGTTGTTGTTGTGGTTGTTGTTAATAACTAATACTTTTACATATTGTGGGATGGGAATGACACGAATGCTGGCGCATACAGGGAGTATATGTAAAATATTATATATGTAAGGTAGTAATGTAAATCCGCCACAGGGTGGCACTGTTACGCTGTATGTTCCCCTGGGAATGCCGCAAATGGCGATGTTTGTCCCTTTTGCAACACCGTACCCCTAGTTCTTGTCCCGGGCAAAAGGCTACGTTGATCACATGTGTTTTTGTTTCTTCTGCCGGAAGGTGAGCAGTGTTACTGGCGGTCTGCATTATCATAAAAATATTGATTTATATCCCACATATTGTCTAACTGTTTATTCTGTGGTGTTAATAGACAAGTTTGCTTATAACCTAGTTAAAGTTTGATGTCGAACATTGTATTTGGCAAGAGAAATGTGACAAAAAGTGTTGGCTAGCCTGTTGAGCATTAGCATGGCATATAAGGCAGGATGCAGTATTATTTGAGCAGATTATCCATGGTTTTTTTGTTTAATTTTATGGGTAATAAGTGCCTTATTTAATTTATAATGGATGACATTTGCTTTGGTTTTGCCGTAAGGTAGCATATTGATATGAGATGTGTTTATGTGCACATTTGCACTTTTTATTTTAATTTTATTGAGAAAGAAAAATGTTTTTTTTGTTTCTTCTGCCGGAAGCTGTGAGTATGATGAGGCCAGCGGCCAGCTGATTGATGAGAGGTGAAGTGCAAGCGAGTGCCAATAAAGTGTCCAGGTCTCAGCCACGATCCCAAGCCTCCGCCTCCTTCCTTTTCCACGCAAACACCATACCACAACAAACACAACGCAGAGTCCCAGGGCGTGTAGGGAGACGACGGCCGAACGCAAAGTGCGGGTTACATATACTTAGCACAAAAGTAAGGAAATTTGTGTTTGGTAGATTATTTCTTTGTTGTAACAATGCTTCTTGGCAATAAATCTGATACTGTTGGAAAGCCTGTTTATCTCCCTTTTAAATGGCGCCACATTTGTAAGGATCATGCATTTGTGGGATGAGCAGCAGAGCTGAGTATGTGGGTTGCGCCCATGAAACATTTGCCAAATCTTCTCTGCCAATGCCAAACAGCTTATTTTGCTGCTGCTGTTGACTCTTGTGTTGAGCTTCTGGTACCCCAGGTGCTGACAATCAGGTGCCTGATAGAAGATTTATGCCGAGTAGCATTGTTACAACAAAGAAATAATCTACCAAACACACATTTCCTTACTTTTTGTGCTAAGTTTATATTTATGCATATATCTAGTAGTGGCTACTCTTGTTTATGGGGGGGGGGAGACTTTTTCGCTCCCCCACATTGAGGGGGACTTGTCCCCTCCCCCGTTCCCCTTGTCTGTACACATGCAATCTGCGTGCCAGCATATTGGCTTGTGCAAACAGTTTGCAACACTGGCGCCGCACATCATCATCATCACATAAATCATTCCTGATGATGTGACCCAGATATCTTACTTTGTTCATCACGTTTAGTGCTTGGCCTGCCAAGATGAATGAAGGAACATTTTGCTTCTGATCCTCCTTGGTTTTAGCAATCATGACAACACTCTTTTCAGAGTTAAATTTAATGTCATGCTGCACACCATTATTGAGCAGACTGAGCAGTTGCTGTAAGCCTGCACTATAAGGAGACAGGACGACTAAGTCATCAGCGTACATAAAGGCAAAAAACGTAAAGACAAAAAGAAAAAAAAGATGGTGGCCAGCAGGAGAAGTTATGTGACAAAAACCAACAAAAAAAAAAAACAACAACCCCACAACAACTGAAAAGAAGACATAGCTTCCTCCGACTTAGATAATGGCCCTCAAGTGGGCAAATGCAGTTTGGCTGCACTGTATTTGGGAAAGCAAGGTAGTAGACTTAGTGGCCAAGTCAGCACACAGAAAAAAGCCCTAAATCTTTGACATTACACATTGGGAGGATGAGTGCATGTCAGTTACTGAGGAGGGTAATACATGCATTTTGGGCCTACCATAAAATGTCACGCCGTATAATCATATATCATGCTTTGAGTGGCTGTTGCAGCTAGAAAAGCGTTATATAAATGCAACCCATCCATGTATCAAGATTTGTCCTTAGGTAATAATCATGAGTCTTCTGCAGGGTGTGGAGCAAGATCAAGACTCAGTCGTTGATTGATTGATTCATTCATCATCAGCCGCTTTTCCGGGGTTGGGCTGTGGTGGCAGCAAGCTAAGTAGGGCACTCCAAACGTCTCTCTCCCCAGCAACGCCCTCCAGCTCCTCCTGGGGATTACCAAGGCGTTCCCAGGCCAGATTGGACATGTAATTCCTCCAGCACGTTCTGGGTCTACCCCGGGGTCTCCTCCCAGTTGGCCACGCCCGGTAAACCTCCAAAGGCAGGTGCCCAGGAGGCATCCTAATCAGATGCCTGAACCATCTCAACTGGCTCCTTTCGACACAAAGGAGCAGCGGCTCTACTCCAAGCTCCCTCCGGATGTCCGAGCTCCTCAGCCTATCTCTAAGGCTGAGCCCAGACACCCTACGGAGGAAACTCATTTCAGCCGCTTGTATCCGCGATCTCGCCCTTTTGGTCCCTACCCAAAGCTCATGACCATAGGTGAGAGTTGGCATGAAGACTGGTAAATTGAGAGCTTTGCCTTCCGGCTCAGCTCCTTCTTCACCACAACGGTCCGGTTCAACGTCCGCATTACTGCTGATGCTGGACCAATCCACCTGTCAATCTCCCGCTCCATCCTACCCTCACTCATGAACAAGAACCCGAGATACTTGAACTCCTTCACTTGAGGCAAGTCGTTGATGAATTTGTTAAGTGGTTAGCAGTCTTTCCTCCAAATCCCAGAGAACAGACACATTTGGGCCTAATCTGGGGCACTTTTGGTACTTACGGCTGGCTCAGTTATGGCACCGGCAACTGTTGTGTGAGCCACATGTGGCCCAAACTTCATAAGTCGGGCCTGACTTGCGTTACGGCAAGTGTTGTGTGGGCCAAACATGGCTCAAATGTAATGAACCAGACTTGACTTGGGTTACAGCACATACTACGCGGGCCAGATATGGCACAGATGTGGCCCAAGTGCGGCTGAGTTGATGCAGCCGCACTCACTCTGAGTCAACGCCGTCATTCAAGGCAAAATGTGGGCCGTAAGGTAACTGCAGATGTGGGCCATATTTGGGCCAGAGATTCGTTGCTATCTGGGATAAATGTAGCTAAGAGCAAAGAAATGTTTATTGATTGTCGGTGAAGGCCCTTGCCCCTGCACCGTGTGTGATTAAGGGGGAGCGAGTGGCAGCCGTGCAGCAACACAAATATTTGGGCACTGTCCTAGACAATAAGCTTAATTTTGATGCAAGTACAGATGCTATTAAGTAAAAAGGCAAATCAACGGTTGCTCTTTTTAAGGAAGTTGCAAAGTTTTAACGTGAAAATGACACTGATGAAAATGTTTTATCCTTCTTTTAATGAATCTGTCCTTTCTTTTTCTATGATTTGCTGGTTTGAGGAGTCTTAGTCTAAAAATAGGAGCAAACTGGGGTGAAAAATCGTCAAGCTGTGCCGTAAGATTATTGGTGCTACCGTTAATGGCCTTTAGCACCTGTATGACGTGAGGGTCATGTCAAAGGCACAGAGGTTTAGTCTACCCAAAGGCAGCACTAATAGATACCGACTGTCCTTTGTTCCATCTGCTATTGTTTTTTTTCAACAAACTATAACCCCCGGATGTCACTGCGTCTTTCTTTTTCCCATCATTCATGGCGACAATGTGGGAGAGAAATATGGATGTTGTGCTGTGTTTGTGTATAATGTATTCATGTATTTGGGATGGACTACTGTCTGTAAAGCAAATTGTCCCTTTGCACATTGCAAAGTTTTACTCTACTCTACTCTTCTCTACTCTACAACTTTTGTTAAAAAGGTGGTATTTTCTCCAGCTTCACCAAGGTTTCTGAGCATGATCTGAAGTATAACTGACTGGATGTCAGGACAAAGCATGTGGACTACTATGGAATGGGAAACATTTGGGCAGACTACCATTTGGGCAAATAAATTAGTTATTAACATTTAATAAAGTAATTATTAACTACTAGTAAACCCAGCGGCAGTCCCAGCAGTCATTGGGTGGCAGGCAGGGATACACTCTGGACAGGCCGCCAATCCATCACAGGGCACACACACACACACACAGGACAATTTAGTATGGCCGAGTCACCTGAACTACATGTCTTAGGACTGTGGGGGGAAACCGGAGCACCCGGAGGAAACCCACGCAGACACAGGGAGAACATGCAAACTCCACACAGAGGATGACCCGGGACGACCCTGGGGTCCGAACCCAGGACCTTGTTGCTGTGAGGCGACTGCACTAACCACTGCACCACCGTGCCACCCTATTTTTGTATCCTTATCCTTTTTGTTGAACGTACACCAATCTCCCTCTGTACTAGTAAACCCTTTATTCATAAAGTAAGCAAAGTGGTGCCTGGGATACATAGTGTAATGACCACGGATGACTAGACTCGCTAGCCCTTGGCTATTGAGTCTGACCCTTTAGTCAACTGGTCAACGTAGTCGCCCGTGGTTCGCGTCCCGCCTGCGGTGGTTCCCGGCTGCCCCCTGAATTCGCTACATTGGTGTCAGAAGTGGGATGGTGAGACCGTGAGGCCATCGGAAGCGCGTGCGCCCAGAGGCGTGAGAGAGCTGATATGCTGAAGCGCAGGGACGCACTTCCGGAAGGAGCGGGGTAGTGTAACAACCACGGATGATTAGACTCGCTAGCCCCTGGCCATTGGGTTGGACCCTTTAGTCAACTGGTTAACGTAGTCGCCCGTGGTGCGGGAGATAAGGGTTCACGATCCGGGTTCACCTCCCACCTGCGGCGGTTCCCGGCTGCCCCCAGAATTCGTTACATTAGCCTCCATCCTGGAGCACTGTTCACACCCCTCGTCACAGGACCGCCTGGACAGCCCATCAGCGTTAGTGTGACTCTCACCTTTTCGATGCACGACGGTGAACCGATACTCCAGCAGATGTTCAATCCACCTGGCCACCTGCCCCTCTGGCTCCCGGAACGACAGCAACCACCACAGTAGGGCATGGTCTGTTCTGATGATGAACGGGAGACCGCACAGGTGATGTTTAAAGTGTCTGATTGCCTCCACCACTGCCAGCAGCTCCCGACGTGTCACGCAGTAGTTCCGTTCCTCTCTAGAAAAGGCATGGCTGTAGTAGGCGACCACTTGCTCGCCCTCTGGAGATAGCTGTGACAGGATCGCCCCCATGGCATCAGCATTCGCGTCCATGTCCAATACAGAGTCTCTCCCGGGCTTTGGGGCAACCAGGATGGGGTCGTGGCACAGCACCCGTTTCAGTGTGTCGAACGCCTGTTGCTGGTGGAGGGGGGCAGCCACCCTGGCAAAATCCTGGACGAACCGGCGGTAGTAGGACGCCAAGCCCAGGAACACCTGCTGCTGTTGCACGTTTTTGGGCATCGGCCAGTCTCGGACCACACAAACCTTGTCCTCCTCTGTCGCCACTCCATCTCCGCTGACCCTGTGGCCCGGGAACATGACCTCTCTCCTCAGCAGCTTGCACTTCTCTGGATGCAACTTCAGCCCTGCTTCTTCTATTTGGTCAGGACATCGTCCAGCACAGCTAGGGCGACAGCAAAATCGGGGCCATTGCCTAGGATGTCGTCCTGGTAGACCTGGCAAGACTGCACGGGGACACCTTGTAGCACTCGCGCCATCAGCTGCTCAAATGTAGCCGAGGCATTGCACAAACCAAACGGCATAGTGACGAACTGCCAGAGCTCTGTTCCCGTGATGAATGCCGTCTTCGGACACTCCTCAGCGGTCAGCGCGACTTGCCAGTAGCCGCTCCTCAGATCCAGGGACAAGAACCAGCTGGAGCCCGAAATGCTGTCTAAGGCTTCATCCATGCGTGGCAGTGGGTAGGAGTCCTTCACTCGGACATTGTTGAGTTGCTGCAAATCTACGCAAAACCTCCATGTGTTATCCTTCTTGGGGACCATCGCGACGGGGGACACCCAGGGGCTGTCGGACGGCTCAGTGACTCCGGCCATCTGCATCTCCTCCAGACACCTCTCAGCGGCTGCCTGTCGTGTGGTTTGCAGACGGCGGAGGCGTTGGTGGATGGGGCGGGCCGTCCCAGTGTTGACGTCGTGCTGGACCAGATGAGTGCATCCCATATCGACAGGGGGAAGTGGCAAAGGCGGCAATGTGTCTGGACAGAACATCCCACAGCCGCTGTTGTTGCTCCGTCGTCAGCCCGTCCTGGTTTTGGTTCCCACACTGACCTGACCATGTCCTCCACTGAGGGGGAAGAGGGTGGGTGGACCGCGTGAATCGCTGCTGCATACAACAGCCCTGGGCGGAGCTGGGAGGCTGTGCAGTGAGACGTAATGGACCGTGGATCTCCACCAAGGGTCCCTGAGGCTCCCAACCCATCACCTGCGTGTTCAGCTCCTCCAGGTTCGGGGCAGATCATCTCCGGAGCCCGACGCGGACTAGCACGACTGATGCGGTGTTCGGTGTGTTGTCTTCTGACAGGGCTCAGTGACGTGCCATGAGGGCGACGCAGCTTCAGCTGGGGGGGGGGGGTGACATGGGCTCAGTATGTCGCCCTCTGGTGGGGCACTGGGGCGCTGGATGGTGAGGCGGCGCAGGCTGTGTGCTGTCCTCTAGCAGGGCTCCGTGACGTGGTGCGGGGAGGTGACACGGGCACATCGTGTCGCCCTCCTATAGCTAGGCTTGAGGGAGACTGTAACGTTGTTGCAGTGGGTAAGTGCGTCCTTCAAGGTCGCAGTGCGTCCTTCAAGGTCACCGTGTCGTGCACCAGGTCTAACATGCACCCCGCTCTCCACAGGAAGTCCAGCCCCAACAGGCATGGCTCTGGGATGTCGGCCACCCAGGCCAGCTGCTCGAAGTCCTGATCAAATGCCCGAATGTTCATCATGCATTGGCCCAGCATCGGGGCCCGGTCCCCAGTGACAGTGATGAGTGGCTGGGTGGCAGGGGCCGGCGTCTGTAGATCCGTCAACAGCTTGGGCCGCACCAGGATGACAGTGGATCCTGTGTCCACCAAGGCAGGCACCAGTTCGCCTTCCACCTCCACTTGACGGCGTCGTCAGAGACCACAGACTAGCTTCTTGAATGTAGTTGTTCCTTGCTGGCGACACGGGGGAGACTGTAGTCCCCGGGACGGAGATGCTCCCCCTTACTCTATCCCCCTCCCATTTCCCGGAGGTGGTGGGTGTGGACTTGACTCGGGGGGTGGCGCGGGGCAACAATACTGGGTGTGCCCCCACCAGCTGCAGTTCCAGCATCTCGATGGTTGGACGTCGAGGGCAAAGCCCGTGGCTTGACGCTCTGGGGGAGGGGGATCTGGTGGGGTAGGTTGGGGCCGAGTAGGCTGAGTAGCCGTGTGGTCGGGAGTTTCTTCCAGTCCTTCCTCCAAAATCTGCTCCACCTCACGCACGCGCTTCAGCGCGCCCTCCCAGGACAGTGGATTACTGAGCCGAACCTGCTGTCGTAGGGGGTGGGGGGTCAGGCCACTGATGAATACCTCCGTCGCCAGGAATTCGGGGGGCAGCCGGAAACTGGCGGAATGCGAACCCGGATCTCCCTCACCATGGGCGACTACGTTAACCAGTCGACTAAAGGGTCCGACCCGATAGCCAAGGGTTAGAGAGTCTAGTCATCCGTGGTCGTTACACTACCCCCGTCCTTCGGAAAGTGCGTCCCCGTACTTCAGCATATCAGCTCCCTCACGCTTCTGGGCGCACGTGCTTCCGACGGCTTCACGGTCTCACCATCCCACTTCTGACACCAATAGTTGTGTTTCCATAAAGGGTTTTAATGCACATTTAGGACGTATCGCATTAAAAAAGTTTATGGAAACGCCAAAATTCGACATTACATTTACATTACATTACAGTCATTTAGCCGACGCTTTTATCCGACGCGACTTACAATAAGTGCATTTAACGTAGGAAATCAGGAGAACTACTAGTCATCAGAGGTCATAAGTGCATCTTCTCTCTAAACAAACATCTAAGAGCAAAACCAGTGCTAAAGTAAAAGCGCGAGAAAGAGATTTTTTTTCAAATGAGTGAATACAATAAGTGCTAAGAGCAAGTAACAGGGTAATAGTTCTTGAAGAGGCGAGTTTTCAACCTGCGCTGAAAGGTGGGCAGCGACTCCGCTGTCCTGACATCAGTGGGGAGTTCATTCCACCACTGTGGGGCCAGGACAGAACAGAGCCGGGACCGGGTCGATCGGCAGCAGGAGCCTCTGAGCGACGGGGCAACCAGGTGTCCCGAGGCAGCAGAGCGAAGTGGTCAGGCGGGGGTGTAGGGCTTGACCATGGCCTGGAGATAGGAAGGAGTTGTTCCTTTCACTGCCCTGTAGGCTAGCACCTGAATCGCAAACTGGATGTGAGCAGCTCCTGGGAGCCAGTGTAGGGACATGAGAAGGGGAGGAGTGTGGGAGAACTTAGGGCGGTTGACCACCAGACGAGCTGCAGCTTTCTGAACAAGCTCCAGAGGTCTGATGGCCGACGCCGGGGTGCCAGCAAGGAGGGAGTTGCCGTAGTCCAGCCGGGAGATGACCAGAGCCTGGATGAGCACCTGTGCCGTCTCAGCGGTGAGGAATGGGCGAATCCTCCTGATGTTATAGAGGAGAAATCTGTAGGAGCGAGCAACCGATGCAACATTTGCAGCAAACGACAGTTGGTCGTCCAGGATCACACCCAGATTCCTCACAGTCCGAGTTGGCGTCACCACGGTGTTGTTAATGGTGATGGCCAGGTCTCGGTGCGGGCAACCTTTCCCCGGGAGGAACATCCGCTCTGTCTTGTCCAGATTGAGTTTCAGGTGGTGTGTCGCCATCCACTCCGAGATGCTAGTCAAGCACGCAGCAATGCGTAGTCACGGGCGACTACGTTAACCAGTTGACTAAAGGGTTCGACCCGCTAGCCAAGGGCCAGCGAGTCTATACATCCGTGATCGTTGCGATATTATGCCGTGGATACAGAATTTGACACAACACCCCTCTCCCCAGGCCAAATGAGTCTAGTCGGTGCCGATGCCACCCAACTGCCTGCCCGTGCTAACTTAATCAGTCTTATATTGATTCGTGTCATTTTGATATATCATGTTTTTATATTGTGACGTGGTTAAATAATGGACTTCTTAGACACCCTTTCAGAATTAACAAGTAAGCTTTTAATGACCGCAAGTCAGAACAGACACGAGTTGGTATGTGTCTTAGCTCCGCCCCTTTTCTTGGCCACCGAAGCAAACCCATCTATTTGCCTACTCTTTACCCTCATGGTGGGAAGTAGCACGTTATCTAATGTAACTTCTCTCATAACGTCCCCATCACCTTCCACCACATCGCCGCCGTCTGTGACAGACATGTCCGTTTTTAACATGTTCCATATCCCACAACATGACCAAAACGGCGACCGCCCCCGTTGCATTGTGGGTAATATGTGAATGAACCTCGGAGCAGAAACACTAGTAGAATTCGCCACAATATGTTCTCTATTCTAGCAAAGCTTAATTTTTGCGGTTAGTGCTTATCTATTTATGTATCCTGTCTGTTTTCTTCTCTCAGCATTCTTTTTAATCTGCGCACTATCAATAAGTATAAAGTGCATTGCACTTCCACGAAATGCGGTATGAAACGAAGACTGAGCGGTTGATTGGCTGTTACGGCCAAGCAGGTTTAAACGCCAAAGAGGGCGGAGGCGACGCCGGGCAGAGTAACCGCAGTCCACCCCAAAAGGAGAGCACGAAGAAGACGAACAGAACGACGACGACGAAGAAGAAGAAGAAGAAGAAGAAGAGTGCGGTCCCGGAATCGGCGGCGCTCACATCTCGGAACTTGGGGTAATAAGATTCACTTTTAAGGAGCTTCCGCCGCGTCCTCCCCGGTAAATCCCAGCTGGCCAGATGTTTGCGCGGGTTAAAGGTGAAACCGCAGAACAGTCGCGAAGTTGTGTGAGAAATGAAGGTAAAGTTGTAAGAGATCCCGCAGCTGCGACGTTCAAGTTGAGGGCTGACGTCAGTCTGCTGATAGGCTGGACCATGTGAGGCTGCAGGTCCAGGTCTTGGTCCTGGTCCTGGTCTGTTGACGCGTTGGTTGCCCAAAGCTGTGCAGAGCAGCTGGCCATTTCATCAAAATGCACTGAGAAACATTCCTGCTTTATTTCAGATTTTCACCAAAAAAGCAATAATAACCGCGATGTACCTGCTTTATTTCAGAGAGAAATAGTCTCTGTTCCAAATGTAGTTTCTCTCTGGAATATTCTAGACCTCAGACCTGAACTGGAAGAGAACCCGGTGCTTACCTTCCACATATCTGATTATGGATAAGGTTAAGGAAGTGACTTTTAAAATAATTCATCTTTCTTTCATCCCTCCCAATTTATTTCTAACAAGACATAAAAAGCACATTGATGTGGACTGCTCATTTCCTCAACTGGTCCAGAGGATTTAAGCCATTTTTATGTTGGCCTTGTACTTTGTGCTTTTTGGCAAGATGTCGGTACATTTATTTCCCAATATATTGATCCCGAATTTTCCCTTTCCTATGAAAACGTGTTGTTGTTTGGCTTCTTTACTTGTAATTCAGGCGAAGCAAATCAATATTTTATCATCAATTCGATTTTTATTACTTGCAAAATCACACTGATAAATCTAAGTCGTCCAATCATAAACCATCCTTTTTTTAATTTTCGAAAATGAAATCAAACAATACGTTACACCGATTCTATATTCTAAAAATAAGGAAAGCTATTGAAACCATAGATGTATGTACCGCTTATAAGATTTTTGTGAGCTGATTTGTGATTTCTGTTAATGTTCTGACCCCCGGGCACTATCTGTTTTTTGTGTTTACTGCATAAAAAATAAAAATAATAATAAAAAATGTGCATACACCATTAAAAAAAAAAGTTGATCATTTCATTATAGATTGTTGTCATTTACCCGTCAAGATGTTTAACAGCACTTTGCGTCACGTCATCTGTTTCATAGCCAAGACATGTTGGTTTATATCCTCGGCCTGGCGGCTGTGTGGTTCTTGTATCGGTGGTGCAAGGAAACCCTCAGAGTGCCCCACCAGTCAGAGAGACACGTCTACATCACGGGCTGTGACTCGGGGTTCGGTCGTCTCCTGGCCACACACCTGGACAAGCTGGGTTTCTGTGTGATCGCAGGCTGTTATACCGAGAAAGGAGAGGATGAGCTGAAGAAGATCTCCTCTGACAGACTGACAGCCATCCACCTGGATGTCACCGACTCTCAAAGTGTCAGCAAAGTAGCATCCGTCATCAAGACTTTAGTTGGAGAGAAGGGTGAGTGAGTTTTGCTATGGAGTTAGCCCAAACTATCGACACTTTTCAGTTGTTGACTTGTATTTTATGGATGATATGGAAAATGAATATTATCATGATAATCATATAGGATCTTAAATTTTATCAGAATATCTGCTGCATATGCAAATGTACCGTGTTTAAGAATCCAGCTGTGATTCATCACATTGAACTGTTTGGTAATATAAAGTATAATATGAAACCCAAAACTAGTTTTCAAATAATAGTCTGTCTTGATATTTCAGACCTCGGTATGTGAGAGTTTTTAGATAATAGATTCTCTTGATCATTAATTCTGACAACAAAATTGTGTCTCATGATGTAACAGTATCCAAACTCACCCCAACTCAACACAAATCCTATGCACTGAGAAACTATAAATGGTAATATTAGCCCAGCCCTACTGGTATCATATTTACTCTAAGAACTGAATACCATCCAAAAGAGTTTTTGTTTTTGTTTTTTTTATTCTGGCGTGAAACAATACCAGGGGTGTAGCTTAAAGTGAAGTTCTTAATTCCTCTACAAGAACGAATCAGGTTGATGTTGTCACATGTAAACATTTCGTTATATTACATAGCATCCCAACTCATCTAAAGGCTGTTATATCATTACATGGTCTGAACACAGTAGCACACAAGTATTGTTTGATGAGTTTGTCATGTCATGTTTATCTTGTGGGTTTGGTGCTGCAGGTCTGTGGGCTGTTGTCAACAATGCTGGAATCGCTTTGCCTTCTGCTCCCACCGACTGGCTCACCATAGAGGACTACAAGGCTATGTTAGCAGTCAATCTGCACGGTGTAATTGATGTCACCTTAAGTGTAGTGCCTTTAATCAAGAAAGCCAAAGGCAGGGTAGTGAATGTTGCCAGTGTGTTCGGGCGAATCAGCCCAGTTGGTGGGCCCTACTGTGTCTCCAAGTATGGAGTGGAAGCCTTCAATGACAGCCTACGGTGAGAGGAGCTGCTGTAGTATCATACTGTACTGTAGATTTTTTCACTTAATTTTATCCAAATGATATATAATACAAGTTCATGACTTACAACAATCTTTTTTATGTGTTTTTAGGATTAACATGGCGCCATTTGGAGTCAAAGTCCTATGCATTGAACCTGGATTCTTCAAAACAAATATCTCTGACGTTTCACTCTTAAAAAAAAATCTTGAAGCACTTTGGGCTAGATTACCTCAGGATGTGAAAGATGACTATGGACACGGTTTCTTGAATCTAAGTAAGTTCCGATGACGTTTCTGTCATTTGCAACCTATGATTAAAAAAAAAATATTTTTTTTTACAAATGCATGCACTTAGTGTCATAACACGCTAAAGACATATACACATGTATGTAAATGAATCAGATTACATTTAATTTGTGCCTCATTTACTGTGTCTCATGCAGGAAAAAAATTAAGATGTAGATTCAGAGCAGAAATTTTCACTATGTTGAGTTTGCATTCGAAGATATAGCCTGATATCAAATGTTTGTCAACAACACCATATTGATAGAGGCAGTGTTTCTCTTCCAGTGTTTGAAAAGATGGAGGAATCGTTTGCCCGCTTGCTAGATGGCGACATAATGAAGGTGGTCAGCTGTATGGAGCACGCCGTCTCTGCTGTCTACCCCCGCACTCGCTACTCTCCTGGATGGGACGCCAAGCTCCTCTGGTTACCCTTGTCCTATATGCCAACCTGCATCTCAGACAGACTTTTTATAAAGAATATGGTCAAGCCAAAAGCATCTGTGCTCTAGTTGTTACCCTACCAATTCATTTTCAAGGTAAAGTCATGACTAGATGCAGTGATCTGTTACATTTTACTATCGACAGTAACAAATAAATGATTTAAAAAAAAACTCCTTTTGGTTCTCTTGTGCATTTAACAAGACTAACACCTTTACATTTGCCCTTGCATGCATATGAGTCTCTATGTGCACTTTGGTTTAATAGCTGAGTTATGACCTGTGTTTGTTAATTTATAGGGAAGTTTGTGTGGTTGTGCAACTGGCTGTAATATCATTGACTTGTGTTTTTGCCCTCTGCCACAGTTTCACAATTCTTAGGTTAACGTGACATCGTAACGACCATTTGTCATAAAAACTAACAGCCATTATTTCTCCATGACCATCTTTGACAGTAATATTATTTTCATAATGCTCCTCGAGCCTGCTGTTAAGATTCCTCCAGTTCTCTTTGTTTGTGTGAAGCGTAAGCATTTAAAATCTATGTTGTGCAATTATTAGCCTGAAGATTGATAGCGGAGAATTATCAGTTTCCAGTGGCTTTTGGGTAAAAGGTATCAGAGCTAATGGTCATAAGACATTGTAGTTAACTGCGCAATCATGTTTAGCAAATCTTTATCTATGCTGTTGATGCACACAAGGGACCTTTGACACTACAACCAAGTCCCGTCAGCCAACACTTGGAATATGCAGGATCTCTTCACTGCCTCTATACATTAATGTATGCAGTTATCTACATAAATATTATTTTTCCTTTTTGACGCAAAGGACACATCCTCCTCTTTGAGTACTGTAGCCATGGTATGTCTGGTTAACTTTTCAGATATTTGGACAACAAACTTAAAGTCACTTTACTATAACTGATGTTTAAAATTATGCAGCCTGATCTGATTATGTGAATGAGCATTTTGCATTTTTGAAGTGTCTTTTCTGTTACTATGTTACTCTCACTTGTGCTTATTTTCATAGAGGATGAAAATAAGGAACAACAGGACTAATTTTGTGATTTATTTCCAAAACTTTCTGCACACATTTTTCTTAGGTGTGCCGCTGTGCCATCTGGTGGCCAGCTTATCATTTTTAAGAGAAGAATCATAAGAATATTAAATTTGCCTTGCAAGGTTTTATATTCCAGAAATGTGGTGGGTTGCTCACATGGGAGACTTAAGACATAACAGAGATACATGCATGGATCTTGGTTGACTTGTAAAAGAAAATTTTGCATATATACTGTACATATAAGCGTGGGTATAAACACATCCTGCTCATATCGACAACTAAATGTATTTCTTCAGCTCAGTTTAGTGCTTCACCGTCCCACATGGGAAATTTGTCTTGCAGCATGACATAATAATGCACACAACAAGCTCAAATGACAAAACATAAATAACAACCGATAAAACAAAATAAGTAAAACACCAAAAACAACAGTTATGGAGCAAGACTGAACAGACCGATACAGGTTTCACGTGAAATTCCATTACATTAATTCCATTCCAACTCTACATGAACTGATATCCCTGCGTTTTGTGTGGGAAAAGTTAATGGAAGTGAATCACAATAAAAACCTGATTTGTGTAGAAGTTGCATTGCTTGCAAAAGTGTTTCAGTGCCTTGGGTGCAAAATTGAAATCCTGCAACGGTGCAAAAGCTGTATATAATTGGATGGATGAGGGGGAACTGGATGACAGATCTTAAGTCATACTGTGAAAATTAAGAAATTAATTCATTCTTTTTTTTTCAGTAACTAATCAAAAGATATCTAACCCATATGGGTTTACAAGATGCTTCAAGGATTATATTATTATTATTATTATTATTATTATTATTATATCAGAGTGAGACCATCATATAACACAGGCAGGAAATCACAGATAAGCACACAAAGGCAAGGAGTTGTAGATTTAAACAAAAATTATTTACGCTTCCAGGCTTGAGAAGCAAAGACAAACTAGAGGGGTGGACTTATTAGGGGAATACAGGGGCAGAAAAAAACCCCCATGTTTTCCCTGCCATTATAAGACTTTTGCGCAGCACCCAAGGCAAGTTTTTGATATGCAGCGCTCGAGCTGAAATACAGTGCATCTGGAAAGTATTCACTCCCCTTCACTTTCCCCACATTTCGTTATGTTACAGCCTTATTCCAAAATGGATTAAATTCCTTTTTTTCCTCATCAATCTACATACAATACCCCATAAAAAGCGAAAAAAGGTTTTGTAGAAATTTTTGCAAATTTGTTAAAAATAAAAAACTGAAATATTGCATGTACATAAGTATTCACACCCTTTACTCAGTACTTGGTTGAGGCACCCTTGGCAGCGATTACAGCCTCAAGTCTTCTTGGGTATGAAGCTACAAGCTTGGCACACCTATATTCGGGGTATTTCTCCCATTCTTCTCTGCAGATCCTCTCGAGCTCTGTAAGGTTAGATGGGGAGCGTCGCTGCACAGCTATTTTCAGGCCTCTCCAGAGATGTTCAATGGGGTTCAAGTCTGGGCTCTGGCTGGGCCACTCAAGGACATTCACAGACCCGAAGCCCCTCCTTCGTTGTCTAGGCTGTGTGCTTAGGGTCGTTGTCGTGTTGATAGGTAAACCTTCGCCCCAGTCTGAGGTCCTGAGCACTCTGGAGCAGGTTTTCATCAAGGATCTCTCTGTACTTTGCTCCATTCATCTTTCCCTCGATCCTGACTAGTCTCCCAGTTCCTGCCGCTGAAGAACATCCCCACAGCATGATGCTGCCACCACCATGCTTCACTGTAGGGATGGTATTAGCAAGGTGATGAGAGGTGCCTGGTGTCCTCCAGACGTGACGTTTGGCATTCAGGCCAAAGAGTTCAATCTTGGTTTCATCAGACCAGAGAATCTTGTTTCTCCTGGTCTGAGAGTCCTTTAGGTGCTTTCTGGCAAACTCCAAGCGGGCTGTCATGTGCCTTTTACTGAGCAGAGGCTTCCGTCTGGCCACTCTACCATAAAGGCCTGATTGGTGGAGTGCTGCAGAGATGGTTGTCCTTCTGGAAGGTTCTCCCATCTCCACAGAGGAACGCTGGAGCTCTGTCAGAGTGACCATCGGGTTCTTGGTCACCTCCCTGACCAAGGCCTTTCTACCCTGATTGCTCAGTTTGGCTTGGCGGCCAGCTCTAGGAAGAGTCCTGGTGGATCCAAACTTCTTCCATTTATGAATGATGGAGACCACTGTGCTCTTCGGGACCTTCAAAGCTGTAGACATTTTTTTGTACCCTTCCCCAGATCTGTGCCTTGATACAATCCTGTCTCGGAGGTCCAGAGACAATTCCTTTGACTTCATGGCTTGGTTTCTGCTCTGACATGCACTGTCAACAGTGGGACCTTATATAGACAGGTGTGTGCCTTTCCAAATCATGTCCCATCAATTGAATTTAGTACAGATGGACTCAAATCAAGATGTAGAAACATCTCAAGGATGATCAGTGGAAACAGGATGAACCTGAGCTCAATTTTGAGTGTCATAGCAAAGGGTGTGAATACTTATGTACATGCAATATTCCAGTTTTTTATTTTTAATAAATTTGCAAAAATTTCTACAAAACCTTTTTCAATTTGTCATTATGGGGTATTGTGTGTAGATTGATGAGAAAAAAAGGAATTTAATCCATTTTGGAATAAGGCTGTAACATAACAAAATGTGGGGAAAGTGAAGGGGTGTGAATACTTTCCGGATGCACTGTATCTATGATAAAACGTACCTCAGACTCTCCTGCTATCAAGTGTCCTTTCAGAAAAGAAAAAAAAAGTCAAAAGACTAGCGCAGTGCAGTCAGGTGTGTGCAGATCTCTGCCAGGCGTGGTATCTCACCTTCACCAGTGCTTGGACAAACTACCCCTTTTTTGCCGACGGGTAGAAAAGAAATACATGCACACAAAAACCAGTGTTTTTGTTTGTTTTTGGGAGTTTTTTGTTTTGTTTTGTTTTGGTTTTTTGCCTTGGTAAGAATTTTGCACAGTGCCCAAGTTGTCTGAATGGGAAATATGGGGGGAAAATGTATATGCAGCGCTCAAGCTAAAAGAATCTACCTAAAAACATTTTGCCTGTCAGTCTGGATGTGCAGCGTCCTAGGCGGACCTTTGCAAGAATACAACCAAGTCTGACATGAAATAACAGAGCTCAGGCTATCAAATATGTTTAACTGTCGCGGTTTCGTGATATAACATGAATCAAGGTGAATGGCTGCTCTGCTGATTGACTTTAATTTATAAGAAAACATAGCTCAGCCACGGGAAATCTTTGATTGTTGCTACTGCGATGATTTCCAGCCCTGACTGATTAATCCTACTGCTGAAATTGTATCTTTATAGCTCTAACTTTGGAGACTATGACACTTCCGTGTGGCGCTGAGGTGAATAAGGCGAATTATTTTTGGTTCATCCAGTGTTCCTCCAGTTCTCCTGTGCTGAGATCAGCAGTGAATAATTTATTGGCTTGCAAAATACGATCGACTTCTTGTTTACTTTCAAGACTCATACCCAAATGACAATAATTATAATAATAACAACAACAATAATAACAATAATCCTCAAAGATGGCACAGACCCAGGTCAATTCCAGGAAACCAACTACAAAGACACAACAAGGCCGCCACATACCTGCACTGGAACATCTGCAAAATTCAACATCAACACAAAAGAAAAGTGGTACAAGCACGAGCCCCAAACAGTAACAGAAAAACATATCTGGGAATGTTCTCATTCATCCAGGTCAGGGTTATCCAAAGGAATTGAATCGAGTGCAACTGGACTTGGTATATATCCGTGAAGACGTTTCGCCTCTCATCCAAGAGGCTTCCTCAGTTCGTGCCTTTCTGACTAGACCAAGCTGGTCTGACTAGTCTGACCGAAAGGATTGTTGAGTAGCCTAATAGTGATCAGTGATAGCTGCTAACTAATGTTTAGCATCCCGGCGCGTAAACGGATTAGCTCACAGCTCAGATCAGGATGAGCCTACACCACGTCCAGGGGCGCGGGAAGGTATTTTGAGTGGGGGTGCTGAGGTGCCCTCTACCTAAGCTAGTATTCATTTGCCAAGGAAATATCCCCCCCCCCCAGTCTTGCTCACACATGCACAGTGGCGCAACGACGGACCCCAGTGCACTCGTACAGTATAACTAAGCACACACACACACACACACACACACACTACAAAGACGCAACGTTAAATATTTTACCAACAATGTGTTGGAGTTTACAGTCCAATGAGAGGTGAAAGGAAGGGAAGCTGTCCAGAACTCATGTTAGCGCTCTGGCACGGATGCAGTAATGTAAACAGCTACACTGTCAATCACGTGACACACACGCATGCCCATCATCTGACACACCAAAGTCCCATATCGGTTACGCACACAAACACCTCTTTTTCACGACAACACTGCTAGCCGAAAACATGCCGTTAACACAGACACAGGATATCCATTAGGCCTACATTAGGAACAGTCTGCACTGCAATAGCAATAATGTGAACTTGCCTTTCCTGCTAGTTATTATGAATGTCAGTTAAAGTATGCCACCCAGCTCATAGCATTGCCAATTCCTGGCTACATACACAGCCTACTAAAAACATGACACTGACTATTACACACATTCTGCACGGCGGCAGCAATAACCAAAAATGAATAATAACGCATGTCAGTCTTACCTATTTGAAGACTCCAAATGTGGACTTCATCAGTGGCTGAATGTCCATCCGATCAAGAATGTCACTGTGGACGTGCAAGTAAAGTCAGGTGTGTTGAGTCATCTCTGAGTCATGTTGTTCCGTAGCCACGTTTTGAGGCGGTGATGGGTGGAGAACAACTGCTCAGAGGAAGCGGCGGAGACAGGTGGACATAGGCAAAGTTCAATAAACATTTCCACCTCTGTCAGTAGTTCTCTTGTTTGAGGATGCAATGCTTCGACAAATCCAGCAACATCTTGAGCGGACTTGACTCCTTTTGTCTTGGAGAGCTCACCCATCAATGTGAGCTGCATATGTAGACGAGATTTGTCAATCTGATCGGGGAGCTGTGCAGCATTGATCTCATTCCACTCAGGGTAGGCTGCATTTGCGGCATTGGTAAGAGTCTGCTCTCTCAGGGCAGCGACTTGCAGTCCTTCTTGGTCGAATCGGCGATCTAGCTCAGTTGTCACAAGATCAAAGGCCTCATAGAACTCACGCCGCCATTGCTGCTCTCCTACATCAGTCACGATGGCCTCAGCCTTCTCTGTATCCCTTAGACTGGCAGGGGTGGTTCTGCTGGTTCGTGGAGGAAGGGGCATTTGAAGATTGTTTTTTTTCTGCACAAGCCTCCACTTTGGCGGTCATCTCCTGGACAACTCCATCTTCTCGCAGTGCATGCATGCGCTGTTGTAGCGCAGTCAAACACTCCAGTGCGCCCTTCGCACTTGCCTTCTCATTTTGGAGAGTTCTGGCTACAGTCTCGCACGGTCCAAAAAGAGCCCCACAGCTCAAAAGGCCAAAGTATGTTCTTGCTTTTGTAGCTTGTTTGTATAGACCAGGTATTTTCGCCTGCGTATCTCCCCTTACGGTCTTGTCTTGCTCTAGCACCTTCAGTGTCTCCAAAAGGGCTGTATATGAGGAGCAAATCCACGAAACAGCCCTTGTGCGCACAACCCATCGAGTCGGGCATAATGACAGCAAGTTGCAGACCACCTCATCACTACCAAACATAGACTGGAACAGCGTCTTACGCTTTGAGGACTCCCCTATCACCACTGAGACATTCCGCACAAAGTGTAGCGTGTCTGCAACAACGCCAACTCCCCTCGCCACTTCTTGTAACAGCAGATCTAGTGAATGGTTACTGCAGTGCACATAAGAGTGGATTTGGACACTGCTCTTTCAGTTTTGCTTGCACGCCTGAGATGCGGCCTGACATATTAGCAGTGCCATCGAAGCAAAATCCCTTTAGACGTTCCAGTGGCAAATTCAAGCGCACAAAAACATCTTTAATGCGGGAAAAACGTGTTTCTCCAGTTGAATCAGGCGCATTATAAAACCCGAGGAAAACATTCACTGCCTCGAGTTTTGAATCCACATATTGCAGACTACAGGAAAACTGCTCTGTTGTACTCGCATCGGTGGTCGCATCTGCGGTTAAACCATAGAAATAATGCTCTCTCGCTTTGGACACGATTCTTCTTTGAAGAGCATGGGCAAATATTTCCAGTATTTCATTTTGAATCGTGTCCGACATCCAGTTGTCTCTTCCCTGTAGCCACTCGCGGCATTTAGGCAAATCATATGTCCTCTCCATCATTAGTTTCCAAAGCACACCATCTCCATTATTATGGCCTCTGAACAGAAGCCCTTCACTGCCGAGGAGTCTTGTTGATCTAAATATCAGTTCCAAGACAGGTCTGGCAGGTTTTTTTGCTCTTTCTCAGCACTCTCCGACAGTAGAGCATTAACTGGAGTGTTGTTGAGCGAAGCATTCTCACCGATCCTGAATGTATGTCTGACACGCCATGCTGGCTAACCTTTGTGGTTGCTTTACGCCAGTTACAAAAGCCTCCCACTGTGAATGAACCTGTCTTTCTATCGTGGTGTCTTAATCCCTTCTCTGCGGCTTTGCAGCAGGTGAAGCAAAGAACGGTGTCTCTCTCCGTGACATAGTGCAACCATTTCCACCTGTTAAACCAGCTTTTTTGAAATGACCACTGGAGGGTCTCTGTTCCAATTCTCCTCCCAGGAAAACGCAGGTCTGGTCGACAGGGCTCGTCAGATCCTCTCACACTCGCGTTAGCTGGGCGGCCTGGCCTGGAACATGTAGCTGCTGAGCCTGCTGAGTCCTGCCGGTCTGTGTTTGCTAATGTAACCCACATGATTACATGTACCCTGTGACGTATTCTTCTAGAGTGCCCTCTGCAAGACCATACAGTGTTTAGACGCATGCAGAGACTGATGCGGTTTAGAGGGGGAGAATGTAACCCACATGATTACATGTACCCTGTGACGTATGTAAGTTCCACGAGTAGCCTCTAGGAGGCACACGAGCTACAGAGTTTAAACCATACAAACAACCGTCAACAATAGAGAAGAGAAATACGGATATTTAGAAATACGGACAACTTTGACTATGGATACTTGAATTATTGATATTTGAACTACGGATATTTGAGCTACAGGACATTTGAACTACGACAAAAAAGATCCCTCCCACGAAGCTTCCTTGATGATCTCCTATTGAAGGAAGAAGGAAGACTCTTTTCTCTTGTGTTTTGTACGCTGCTGGAATCCTGACTGGTTTTTTTAGTACCCCAAACAACCCCCCTTGCTACACCTTTTGGAACCCTTGGATACCCCCTTTGGATTGCCCCCATCATCGCCCTGGATTTGGATTCATCATCATCGCCTCTACATTAACTTGCCCCTGTGATTGTGGTAGGATCTGGACATTGCACCTTGCACAGATTGGAAGACTGATTCATTCCCCCTTTTCTTTTCTTTATTATTTTCTTTGAGTGCACTCATACTTTATTTTGGATTATTTTCTTTAATTTGTTAGTGTAGAATATGGCTGCATAAGTAATATATTAGAAGGGTATAAAATAGAATATAGATAGATATAGACAATAAATAGAATATTAGGAAGAACTTTTAAAAAGTATAATAGAGTAATATATATATATATATATAACACATCTAATTTAGTATTGATATTGAAATAACTTTACTTGAACTGCTGAAATAAATTGGTTTTTTTATTGTAAACTATACCCACGAGTGTGTGTGTTGTCTTTGGGGTGAGTACTAGAATCTGGTCTAGAAAAAAACCTACACCAATCTCCACTGAACTTAGACATTAGACTGTAAACTGTCCCTGCGCAAGCATAGGCCCATTCCCCTGTCGTGCAGGTTACACTAACATTAGCTCTTGGGTGTTAGCAGCCGCTGACCCGCTAGCTACACTGTCTGCACTGCTAATGGCCTCCTGGTGATCGTCAGTGGGGACAGTAGAAGTGGGCCTAGGTGCTGCTGCTTCAGCAGCATCTTCTACCTCGGTCATCCTTGCCGTTTTCGCATTTTTAGAATTGAAAAGGTCTAAGATTCGTTTTTGCGCCATGTTGTTAAGTTACCTCGTCCGACGGCCGTTTGCCAATCAATGCCTCGTGACTGAGCGTTTGTATCAACATCAAAGTGACACCGCCGTGAACCCGTGGGTCTGTGATCACTAAAAACTAACAGACACGTTTTGATTTTTAACATGTTTTCTTCCCCAAAGCAAGATTATTTATTATATCGTTTTAATATATTGTAACGTGCATGGATAAGTAGACACGTTGGTCCTGGACTAACGGGTCGAACCCTTTAGTCGACTGGTTAACATTGTCGCTTGCGGAGCGGGAGACACGGGTTCGCGTCCCGGTTGTGACGGTTCTCGGACTGCCCCCCGAATTCGCTACAATATATACACGTTAGAAAAAAATTGCAGGCAGCAGTATGGGTGCTCCGCCTGCCTGCAGCTCCTTCTACCTGCAGCTAGGGGGTACTGCAGCACCCTCAGCACCCCCCCCCTTCCCGCGCCCCTGCATCTAACCATCGCCAACATGCTCTGCTAGAGCTCCGCTTTTAACGTTCACGTTGGAGCACCTGGATCATTAGGATCAAGGTGGGAAAGATGGATGGCTCAATTTGGAAATTTCCTGCGTGCCATGGACATCAAGGAGGACACTCGAAAACGTGCCATGTTACTTCACTATTCTGGGGAACAGATGGAGGGTGTACGCTCGAAAACAGAGATCATTTTGTCTGGACGGACGATGAAGTGGCGTTGTTACTCTATAAAGCGTCATAACTGCAGGAAAACGTTGATTAGCGTTAATAAATTTAGTAGAGATATCGCTAATCCGCCATTGTTAATGTTGTCTGCTTACTTGCGCATGGCCGTTTGACCGAAAACGTAATACGCATGTGCGAAGCGGAGCCGTGACGTCACCGTTTCGCTGGTTTACACGGCGAGGCTGGAGTTCGCGTTTTCAAGAGGTCGCTCTGACCGCACACAAAATGACGCCATTTTGAACGCGTCACAGTGGGAAAGCCACTCTTAACGTTTTACTTTCACCACACAACGACAACTCGGGATTTCCATTCTGCATGGCGAGGTGCAAAGGCATTCTCAAATCCGCAGTACATGTACCATAAAATAAGTGGGGGGGGGGGTTTTCCATCACCAAGGTCACAAGTGTACAAATGAAACATACCCACCTTAATGGCGCAAGGAAGACCACCATTTCCTTCTCAAGCAAATACAACACAGGGTTTGACCCCAAATGCCCTTTTCTTCTCATTGTTTGAGTGTAAATTCTGAGTTTTGCCCACATGACCATTTATCTCTGAAGTTCTTCAGAAGCTTCAGTTTCACCGAGCTAAATGCTGGGTTTTAAGTTATGTGTGAATAGTTATTATGAATGGGCCTCCTTAAAGACTGAGGAGTTCCTCACTCCAAAGGGAAGGGTTGGTGTTACCCCACAGGAAAACCTTCTTAGTAATGGTACCATTTGTCATGTTATTCCCACCACCCCAGTCACCTTTCAGGCTCATCTCCAGGGGATCCCAGCCTAGATTCCCTCGAATGTAAAGCTTTTGAACATAATGTTGTGCACCTAAAGAGCAGTGTATTGCCCTTCGCAACTGAGTCAGCCATCCAGCCCTCCTTACATTTCCCAAACCCCGGGTCAATCAATAACTCAATATTGGTTAATCACATGATGCGTTTAACTGAGACTAGGTAATCAAGATCTTTGCATACCTTAGGTTCACCTATAGTTGAGCCCAAAAAGACCACTTTATTAAGGTTTTTTATCCTGTTTTTAGTTCTTCCCCTTTTAAAAAATGTTTCTACCCATTGCTGGTTTCAATAAAGTTGCACCTGTTTCAAGACATTTACTCCAAAAATGAAAGATTATCTCAAATCAAGTTGCTTTTTCTATCTTTTAATTTCTTGCACTTTCTTGAAACAAGCAATGTTACCGGCCAAGTGGGTGGGATAAGTAAATGTCATATCGATATCTTGAAATAAGCATTATAAGACCTAAAACAAGATAAAAACAGTGGCGGCACGGTGGCCCAGTGGTTAGCACTGTTACCTCACAGCAAGAAGGTCCTGGGTTCGAACCCCAGGCCATCCCAGGTCCTTTCTGTGTGGAGTTTACATGTTCTCCCCGTGTCTGCGTGGGTTTCCTCCGGGTGCTCCGGTTTCCTCCCACCATCCTACCTGTGCCCGCTGCAGCTGCCCACTGCTATACAATAAAATGGGTTACATGCAGAGAAAACGTTTCACTGTGACCTGTACAATGACAAAATAAAAAGTGGCTTTCTGAAAAGCTTGTCTTGTTTTTCTGCAGAGTCCACTAGTAAACCCCGTGCCCTCCTCGAGAGTCCTCAGCTTATACCAAAAAGCAAATACCAGCCCAAGATATTTATAAGAACTTGTGCACTCAGTAAGCACATATTCAAAAGAATATGTTTGTGTGCTATTTGTGCTTACCTTTCTTCTAAAGTCCATAATCTGGGTTTCGGTCTGACTGATCATCAGCCTCCACTGGAAGCACCAAATTTGCCGTATCCAGCATGAAGTGTAGGCCTTGTTCTGTCTTCATGAGAAGAGACAGCATTCAGTGAAATGCTTCGACTTGTCATGCAACTTCACACACATACTTAGATGAGAGACTTAAAGATGAGCAATGAAACGTTTCCCCCAGTCAACGTTGTGCCCAGATGAACCGATTCAGCTTTCTGTGGTTTCCTTACCTGGATTACTGAGCATGCATAAAGACACTAGAGACTTACATTTGAAAGCAAGGTTAGTTCTGTATTTGTTGAAATGAAATAAATTGAACCGTTGTTATACTACATTGGATGAACTCTTTATTCCTAAGTGTGCATAGATTTATGTGTATAGCACTTTTATTTCTATCTTTGATTGGTCTTTTTTTTTTGAACTGCACAAACTAATCACAAGTCGTTCATCCCCACAGGTGTCTGAGGAAAACCTGCTTGTATATTTTTCGGAGGTAAAGTTGAATATCTCGTTTTTATTACCAGCTCCTCTTGAAAGCGTTGTATATTCCTGATAATGACTTGTAAATAAATATTTGGGGTTTTTTTTTCTGTGAATGAAACCTACAAGAAAGATGCTTAGCGGATGATTTAGAAAATCAACAGGCATGTGAAAACCTGTGACAGGTGTCATTTTATCCTGCAGGTCTGTTACTGACAGTCTCCTGACACTTTCCTCATTGAAGATGAACAAAAAAAAAAAAAACCCAAATCCTCTTGTCTTTTAGAGAATCCTGTCACACCCGGCGTTAAGCGGCACTTTGTTTTTGGCGGTTACCGTTGCCATTGCTTGGTTCATCAGAGATTCCTGCAAAGTTGACAACTTCCCCCAGAAGCACGTCTTCATCACGGGCTGCGACAGCGGCTTCGGGAATTCGCTGGCCAGACAGCTGGATCAGAAGGGATTCCACGTGATCGCCGCATGTCTCACCGAGAAAGGTGCCTCGCATTTGGCATCCGTGTCCTCCCCCAGACTCAAGACTCTTCTGCTCAATGTTACCGACAGCGCCGGCATCGGGAGAGCGGTGGAGTTTGTCAGCGCGAAGGTCAAAGGTCGAGGTGAGGTGGGCGGACGGCAGGGGGTACGGGCAGATAGGGTGCCAGTCAGCGTTAAGCACCGGTGGGTGGGAGATGAAGGGAAACTTGACCACCACACCATCCTCCGACTGAGTCACGCAGACCTACATTTGCACTCCCCCCCCCTTCATCTAAAGCAGATGGGAGAGACAAATTAACAGCTACCCCCTGCTGATAAGAAACTCACCCATAAACCACTGCTGACAGTCCAACTACATTTCCATCATACATTAAAGTGCTTTATCAAAGGAATTCCTGAATTGTTTTTGTGGGTTCAGATATGTCAACCCTGTTTCATTTTTTTTCCCTCTTTGCTCTCATACTATAGCAGCAGATTAGTTAACAGGGGCAAATGAAGCACTAATTATCTGAGACGGGGGGGGGCATCTAAATAACATGCCATTACTCTGTCATTGCCTTTCAATTTCTCCCTCAGGTCTGTGGGGGCTGGTGAATAATGCCGGAAGGTCCATACCCATCGGCCCGTCGGAGTGGATGAAGCTGGAGGATTTCGCGACAGTTTTAGACGTGAATCTGCTGGGACTCATCGACGTGACCCTACAGTTTCTCCCGCTGCTGAAGAAAGCCCGGGGCAGGGTGGTCAATGTGGCCAGTATCTTGGGGAGACTTTCCCTCACAGGCGGAGGCTACTGTCTGTCCAAATGGGGGGTGGAGGCCTTCTCTGACAGCCTCAGGTATCGGGACCAAAAATAACTCGGCTTTTTAACCCGTGTGTGTCGTTGATCGCAGCATGTTAGGCCAGAACGTCTCAGTGTATGGCGTGCAGCTACACGGCAGGGCTTATTAAGCCATATGTACTGTATATCCTTATTGCCAAGCTAATGGACATTGCAAATATCAGAGATGGTGGTGAGATCACTGGTTCGAATCCCCATATTACCGCCGGCTTGGTCAGGCGTTCCCACAGACACAATTGGCCGGTGTCTACAGGTGGGAAGCCGGATGTGGGTACGAGTCCTGGTCGCTGCACTAACACCTCCTCTGGTTGGACGGGGCGCCTGTTCGAGGGGGAGGGGGAACTGGGGGGGAATAAAGTGATCCTCCCACGCGCTACGTCCCCCTGATGAAAGTCTTCACTGTCAGGTGAAAAGAAGCGGCTGGCGTCGCCACATGTATCGGAGGAGGCATGTGGAGCAGTGACCGGGACGGCTCAGAAGAGTGGGGCAATTGGCCAGATACAATTGGGGAGAAACAGGGGGGATTTTTTTTCCCCTTTTTTGTTTTGTATGTGCATTCTCTGCATGGCTGGGCAAAATAAGTGTAGCGCCCACCCCCTACTCTGTGTCTCTAGACGCCGTGAAAGGGAATAAACTAGGAAGGTGGGGCTACGGGTTCGTACACTAATACTATTCTGAATAAGAGTTGATGATACCCAGCAAAATTAAGCTTAATGAACTCAACTTATTATTCCGAATGAAGTAACTGGACCAGACAACCTCCTTATATAAACAGGTCATGTGTTGAATTTAGGAATGTGAATAAAGTAAAGTTGTGACAGCAGCGATGCAAACAGGCGCACAATTATCAATTATGTCAAATACCCCAAACAAGAAAATGCAAATCAAGAATAATATGACTCCAGTCAATAGTTGCACAACCAACACCTTTGTGCATCCCAAGTATACCAGTGTTTTTGAGAGGGGAACATTATCTAATATATATACACAATTCTAAATGTAAATAGAATAGAGACCAGGATCATGATAGTGGTATTATATCTATTTAGTGGTCAATGTGAGACTAGCTGTGAGTATACCCCAAATAAAGCTAACTATGTATAGCTTTTAAATAGATTGGGCCTAATTACTTTGACGGTGAGCAGTACTACAGCAGATACTCTGCTTTAAACGGACCCCCGGGACTGTACTGGCTGTACCGTGACCGAGGAATTCACCTGGCGCTTTAACACAAGTGCACGTACCTTTGTGGTACAATAATATACCCCAAGTAAAAACAAACACAAAACACCTGTTGCTCAGTACCACAAGTGTAATAGTGGTGGGCCCACACACTTTATAACGCAAATAAAATAACCCCCAAAGCCGCCATAAGCTAATACACGCTGCAGGCCCGTGCGCTACTTGCAATGGGCCGCTCCACTCAACAGAGCAGCATGAGACTGGACTTACCAATGTCAGCGGGAGGTCGTGTGGGACAAGTAGCGCCGCCTTGTGGCCAGGAGAGCTCTGTACGTGCCCACGTAGCCCTGAGCGGGAACGATGATGCCAGGGAGACCCTGTTCGAGTCCAGGAGAGCTCCGTACGGCCCACGTAGCACAGAGCAGGGACGATGATGCCAGGGAGACCCTGTTCGAGTCCAGGAGAGCTCCGTACGGCCCACGTAGCACAGAGCAGGGACGATGATGCCAGGGAGACCCTGTTCGAGTCCAGGAGAGCTCTGTACGGCCCAAGTAGCACAGAGCAGGGACGATGATGCCAGGGAGACCCTGTTCGAGTCCAGGGGAGCTCCGTACGGCCCATGTAGCACAGAACAGGGACGATGATGCCAGGGAGACCCTGTTCGAGTCCAGGAGAGCTCTGTACGGCCCACGTAGCACAGAGCAGGGACGATGATGCCAGGGAGACCCTGTTCGAGTCCAGGAGAGCTCTGTACGGCCCACGTAGCACAGAGCAGGGACGATGATGCCAGGGAGACCCTGTTCGAGTCCAGGGGAGCTCCGTACGGCCCATGTAGCACAGAACAGGGACGATGATGCCAGGGAGACCCTGTTCGAGTCCAGGAGAGCTCTGTACGGCCCACGTAGCACAGAGCAGGGACGATGATGCCAGGGAGACTCTGTTCGAGTCCAGGGGGAGCTCCGTACGGCCCACATAGCACAGAGCGGGAACGATGATGCCAGGGAGACCCTATTCGAGTCCAGGAGAGCTCCGTACGGCCCACGTAGCACAGAGCAGGGACGATGATGCCAGGGAGACTGTTCGAGTCCGGGAGAGCTCTGTACGCGCCCACGTAGCCCTGAGCGGGAACGATGATAATAGGGAGACCCTGTTCGAGTCCAGGGGAGCTCCGTACGGCCCACGTAGCCCAGAGCGGGAACGATGATGCCAGAGAGACCCTGTTCGAGTCCAGGGGAGCTCCGTACGGCCCACGTAGCACAGAGCGGGAACGATTATGCCAGGGAGACCCTGTTCGAGTCCAGGGGAGCTCCGTACGGCCCACGTAGCACAGAGCAGGGACGATGATGCCAGGGAGACCCTGTTCGAGTCCAGGAGAGCTCCGTACGGCCCACGTAGCCCAGAGCGGGGAAGATGATGCCAGGGAGACTGTTCGAGTCCAGGGGAGCTCCGTACGGCCCACGTAGCCCAGAGCAGGGACGATGATAACAGCGAGACCCTGTTCGAGTCCAGGGGAGCTCCGTACGGCCCACGTAGCCCAGAGCGGGAACGATGATGCCAGGGAGACCCTGTTCGAGTCCAGGGGAGCTCCGTACGGCCCACGTAGCCCAGAGCGGGAACGATGATGCCAGGGAGACCCTGTTCGAGTCCAGGGGAGCTCCGTACGGCCCACGTAGCCCAGAGCGGGGACGATAATGCCAGGGAGACCCTGTTCGAGTCCAGGGGAGCTCCGTACGGCCCACGTAGCCCAGAGCGGGGACGATGATGCCAGGGAGACCCTGTTCGAGTCCAGGGGAGCTCCGTACGGCCCACGTAGCACAGAGCGGGGATGGAGACCAAAATCCAGCGATGAACCGCCGCATACGAACCTTAATGCGCGGTGCGCGTGACCGGGTTGCTGTACGGCCGTATCCTATGGCTCAGTCCCACGAGCTACCGGCTCACCGACACCAGGCAGAGCATTTACGCTACAGGCAAGCTAACTTGCTAGCACATCTGACTAGCAAGACACTCATAAAGAACACTGGGGTCGTACAGAAAATAAAACACGTCTTTCAAACGACTCCATATATGGTCAGTAAAAGACCGTATTTCGAATGACAACTGCCGCCATTACAGCAAAGGTTAGATTAGCCTAACTACCCAAGCTAATCGGGAGCAATCAGCTAACGTAAACTGATTGAGCTAGCAAGTGAAGCTAACAGTGAGAATTTACGTACACAACCTCAAACTTCTGAATATAATCTGACGCAACACACCTTGCAAATTTACACGTCTGATCAACGTATAAGAGTCGACTCTAACGAGTATATAATTAAAGCCCAATACAGGATAATGCTGGGGAGACTGTAGACAGCGGAACGCCACTTGACTTGAGACCTTCATTCCCGAACTCTCTCGAACTTCTTCCTCTTCTTCTCTAAAGTGCTCTCTACTCCCGCCCCCCATCCAATCACAATAAAGATGTGCCCTTATTGACATTTGACATCAACCAATAAAACACTGATACGCCATATAGGGGAGGTCGTACACGCGCTATGCCTCGTGTGTGCCCACGTACGTTCCAATCAAACTTGCTTAGTTTTTTTGTCTTTCTTTTTTAGGGCAGACGGGACGCGAACCTTAGACACTGGTGTTACTTTTCCCGTCTCCGTCTTCTGACCACCTTCGCCTGAAGCTACAGGGGAACCGAATTTATTTGGGATCCAGGGCGGAAGTTCGCCGGCGCTGTCCGTCACTGCCTGGCGCTAGCGAGCTAGCTAAACTCCGGAGCACAACCCGACACGACTCAATAGTTCACTTCGTCTGAAAATGGCGAGGGCACCGTCTTCTCTCTTCCGTAACACGTTTAATCCTCCTTCACAGCTGCACAAAACGTTGACACAGGTCCAATATATCACAACAGTTCTTAGTAGTAATATTTCCTTTCACTTGCGCGGAGCTCCCACTAACGTTCGCGCCACACAACAACAACTTCCTCATTCAGCCCTCCCTACCAACCAATCAGCGTCCGACCCCAGATCTTGCTCTTAAAGCGGTACACACTTATTTACCGACACTAGTGTAAACTACTAATAAGACCCGTTAGCCCCTAGCTAACGGGTCTGACCCTCTAGCCGAGCGGTTAGCGACGTCGCCTTGTGGTGCAGTACACCCCATATCGAATCCCGCACCGGGCAAGAAAATAACCGGTTACATTGGTGGCAGCGGCGGGATCCGGAAGTGTGCAGATCCTCAGAGGTCTCTTCGGAGCGCGGGAATAACAAAGCGCAAGGGCGCGCTTCCGGGAGAGGGT